>NW_024539253.1:0-447838 GCF_016758775.1 Suillus clintonianus | reverse complement strand
ATGTTCCTACTGAAACCTTGTTTGCCCGAAAAATGGATGATATCTCCACTTATCCGATCAACGACGATGAAGTGCTTGTCGAATACTCTCCTGATGGGTCAACGGTCAGAATCATCGAAAACCTTTCCCTCGATACTCCTCTCACCCAAGATGGAAGTCTGCAATTGAGCTTAGACGAGCAATCTCAACACAACCGCTAAGGAATCAATGGATATTTTCGAGGAAAATACCGATGAAGAATACCTGAAGACTAGCAATAAAGCTCAGGAATTTGCGCTGAAGGACGCGCAAAAGAAAAAGAAAACCTTGAAGAACTCGTTCCCTCATACCTCCATGATTTCGCCGACATCTTCGCCAAAGACGGTTTGAACAAACTCCCTCCCTCAGACCCGGAGTAGACACCGAATCGAAACGAAACCTGGCTATGTCCCGAAGTCAGCGAAAACTTACCCCTTATCCTTGAAAGAACCGAGGCTGTGAAAGCCTTTCTAGATGAACATATTTCGAAAGACTTCATCCAACCATCGAAATCTCCTCAAGCCAGCGGCTTCTTCTTCGTTGGAAAGAAAGACGGTTCCCTCCGCCCCTGTCAAGACTATCGTTACATTAATGAATGGACAATAAAGAACGCCTATCCTCTCCCCTTGATTCCTCCATTGATTGCGAAACTCCAGGTGCCAACTACTTCACGAAGATGGATGTCAGATCGGGATACAACATATCTTGATTCATCCCGACGACCTGGAAGGCCGCCTTCACAACTCGTTTGGGCTCTTTGAGCCGAAGTCATGTTCTTCGGTCTTTGCAATTCACCAGCCACGTTTCAGGCATACATGAATCAGACATTCAGAAAAGAGATAGACGAAGGATGGATGATAGTCTACATGGACGACATCTTGATCTTTTCAAAAACTCTCGAAGAACACCAGGACAGAACCCGGCCGTGTTCTCAAAATCATTCGAAGAGAAACTCTTTTCCTGAAACCAGAAAAGTGCACTTCGACGCTCAAGAGGTGGACTATTTAGGGATGATTATCAGACCAGGACAAATTGCGATGGACCCTGCCAAACTTTCGGGTATCAGCGATTGGCAAATTCCATCCTCAGTAAAGGAAGTCCGATCATTCCTCGGATTCTGTAACTTCTACCGTCATTTCATATCCCACTACTCCGACCTCGCACGACCCTTGATCGATCTAACAAAGAAAGATGCGATTTTCATGTGGTCAGAAGCCTGTGAAGATTCCTTCCGGAAACTGAAGAAATGTTTCCTTTCTGAACCTGTTCTCCGAAACCCCGACCCTTCGCGACAATTCGCTCTTGCCACCGATGCCTCCCTTGTTGCTACAGGAGCCGTTCTTTTGCAAACAGACGAGAATGGTGCTTATCATCCTTGCGGATATCTATCCCAATCCTTTAACCCAGCAGAACGAAACTATCAGATCTATGATCGGGAACTCCTCGCAATCATCCGAGCCCTGAAAGCTTGGCGCCACTATCTTGAAGGGAACCCACACCCTGTAGTAGTTTTCACCGATCACAAGAATCTTCTCTATTTTCGATCAGCACAGAACCTGACGCGTCGGCAGGCACGATGGCAGCTGACCCTCAATGAATTCGATCTAGAACTACATCATGTTGCAGGAAGCAAACTCGCCGCCCCTGATGCTCTCTCACGACGACCGGATCATTCTGCAGGCCAAACTGATAACACCAACATCACCCTCCTCCCTGATGAATTATTTGGACGACTCATTGATATCGACCTTGCCGCAGCCCTGAAACTCCAGAACCCCCTCTCGGATCCCATTATCTTAGCAGCACAACAGGCCCTAGACGGGCTCAATGCCCCTCCTATGAAATCAGCACTGTCTGATTGGCGTATCGAAGACAACACACTTTTCTATAAGAACCGAGCCTACGTCCCCGCAAATCTCCATCATCGCATCTTAAATCTTCACCATGACCATCCCACTGCCGGACACCCCGGACGCTTTAAAACTGAAGAACTAATTAAGCGAGATTATTGGTGGCCCGGGATGGGAACGTACATCCGGAAATACGTCGAAGGATGCACAATGTGTCAACAAATGAAGTCCAATACGCATCCCACGACTCCCCCTCTGAACCCTATTTCCTCCTCCACTTTACGCCCCTTCGCCCAAGTCTCAGTAGATTTGATCACCGATCTCCCACCATCGGAAGGTTTTGACTCTGTCATGGTCGTGGTAGACCATGGGCTTACGAAGGGGGTAATTCTTTCACCTTGCAAGAAAACCATCACTTCGGAAGGAGTAGCCAAACTCTTTTTCAAGAAAGTGTTCCTCAGATTTGGTCTATATGACAAGATCATCTCCGACAGAGGTCCCCAATTCGCATCAAAATTCGCAAAAGAACTTGGAAGACTCCTTGAATATGAAGTTGCCCTTTCAACCGCCTACCACCCGCAGACTGATGGACAAACTGAACGATTAAACCAAGAACTCGAAACCTATCTCCGCATTTATTGCCGGTCAAACCCCCAAGATTGGGTAAAACATCTTCCTATGGCAGAATTCGTCCATAATCACCGAAAACACGACTCCCGAAACACCTCTCCATTCTTCCTCATGATGGGCTATGAGCCTCGAGGAATTCCTTACGCTTTCCCCGACTCCGCTATCCCTGCCGCAGAAGACCGAGTAAAACACCTCCAGAAGATTCGAGAAGAAGCCCTTGCCTGCCATAAACTAGCAATGCAACGTATGGCCGAACGATCATTTGGAAGAAAGTTTGAACCCTGGAAACCTAAAGACAAAGTTTGGTTATCTGCTGCGCATCTTATCACCCATCTCCCATCAAAGAAGCTTGCGCCAAAGCGATACGGCCCCTTCGAAATTGAAAAAGTTCTCTCCCCTATCACATTCAAACTCCGTCTCCCAGAATCTTGGAAATCTCACCCCGTGTTTCATGCTTCTGAACTATCATCCTATCGGGAAACTGAAATTCACGGCCCGAACCACCCTGAACCACCACCTGATCTTATCAACGGACAAGAGGAATACGAGATAGAAGCGATCCTCGCCCACAAGGGAAACGTAAAAGGAAGACGCCGTTTCCTCGTGTCATGGAAGGGTTACCCTAGTTCAGAAAACTCATGGCTGCCCGAAAAGGAACTTCAGAACGCCCTAGAAATCCTGAAAACCTATAAAAACCGCCTCAAATTAGCCCGACTTCTCCATTGAACACTCGTCTCCAGAACCAATTCTAGCAGAACAAACCATGTCTTCGTCCTTCCAACTCGCTGAATACTTCGACCTCGTTAACGAGATTGACGCTGCCTCCCTCGTAGAATCCGCCCTGTTATCCCCACAACATGCTCTTGAAATAGAACGCATCCTCACTGAAAGAGAGGATGACACCACCTTTACCACCGTCAATATCATCCGCACCACTAGTCTCTTGGAAACCATCGCTGAAAATGTAGGCAATGCCGACGCTCAGCGCAGCATCCTCTATTGTCAAAGAAAAATACGGACCTTCGCTCTCCATCTCCTTCCCTTGTATTTCAAGGAGGATGTAACGCAAGCCATACAAACCATCGCAGAACGAGTCACAACCAAGGTCGCCATTCCTCCCCCACCTCCTCCTACTGCTATCCCCGTCACCCCTGAACCGACAATCACACTACCCATCCTTCCACCGCAGAACGCGCTCAGGCGTTCAGAACGTCGTAAAAGCTCCGCAAAGAAAACACCTTACAAACCCAAATCATGCTCCCCTCCAAAGAACAAAGACCGCTGCTCGCAGCCAGATATCGTAACCCCTCCAAAGTCATCCAGATCGCTACCACCCCCTCTTTCCTTCGATGACAACATCATTTGCCGCCACTGCAAAGAAATGGGACATCGTCACAAGAACTGCCCAGGATATTACTGCAGAGCGTGCCTCGTGTTCAAGCCTGGACACCTATCGGTCTTCTGCCGCCAACTCAACGGCGAAAGAGTCCTCCCCATGGAGCACAACGAAGACGGCTTCTATGACGCTCTTGCTAAATGGGAAGCGGACCAAGACGAACTTATCGAGCGAATTGAGCGAGAAGCAGAGGAGCTCGCCAAAAACGCACGGGGGACGATCTGTTGGAGTTTCATAACGCTGACGCGGATCTCGTCTACTACGACGATGCAAGGTTGGAAAGTTGCTGAAGTCGGTGACTTCAGACGATAAACAGGGGGTAATGTTACAGCGGCCCCATCATTTTTCTCATCATCATGCTTCTCCGATCTATTCCTGTTATCTCTGACTGCTTATCAACATGCACTGCATGAACACTCTAGATACTTCCGACTATTCTTGTTATCTTTGGCTGCTTATCAACATGCACTGCATGAACATTCCAGATAGTTCTATGATGATCTTCTTGACTCCTTTCACTTCCATAGTCGGCCTGGTCCGTGCCTCCTTTGCCCATTATAAATACCGCAGTAGTCACGCTTGTATTCTCTAACTTGAATCTACTTGGTTCTCTCTGATACTTGATTATCTTCTGAGGAAGATACTTGATTCCGATCTAGCTCTTATAGAGACTAGCCTATATTCGAACTTCACTTAGAGGGAGAGTCCCTCAAGTGTCTGAACTGAACGTCGTAACACGAAGAACTCCTTTATTGGATTAGTTACGCAAGAACTATCCAAGTCGTAACACAGATAGTGTGCACTGCAGAATCTAAGATTGTATCAACCACTCATGGCTAATTGTAGTGCACTTAAGAAACACTTTGGCCAGCTAGAGCCCTCTAGGAGGAATTATTTCTCAGATTTCATTGTGTCTTACGGTAATAGCAGATTATCTGATGATCTTGCTGAAGCTCTGTACAATTTTACCTAGAAGAAAAATGCTCAAAAGTTGGGCAAAAGCATTTTAATCAGGCAACTTAGGCTGGATCTTTCTTTTTCAGCCAAAAACAACTTATTGGATAGCATTCAAACAGTCACTCTAAAGTCTTTGCCTACAACTGCTGGAAAGATTGGGTTGTCTCTAGTCACTAACCATATTTTCGCATACTCCGCAGACCTCTTCTTCACATTAATTCCTCTAGCCTCCAACTAGTGGTGCATGAAACAGAAAACTGCATTATTAGAGATGCAGCAGATTCTAGCATCATTGCAGTAGTAATTCACAATTTTTGTGGTCATCCTGGAGTATTATTTTGGGTTGATGAAGTTGTCTGTGATGCAGTGCAGGAAAAAAACATCAGGGTATGTTGAATTTTTTAAATATAGTACAATAATCTCTAATATGACTATATGCTTAAGATTAAAGATCCAGGTGTCCTTGCTCAAATAGGATATTCAGCAGGATCTCGCTCTGCACTGAAATTTGACTAAATGCAAAACCTACTGTCAACCAAACTCTCTTCTAATGAGGTGGACGCACTGGACTTTAGTTCAAGTTTAGTGTTTGCACTGTTTTACAATGTGTGGAATGCTATGCTGCTCCAAGAAATTATTGATGATCTCTACAAGTTTCTGAAGGCCAATGATATCTGTCACATGGCTAGAGTGGCAAATTCCACTGACAATCTACACCCACTTGGCTGATAAGTAGTTGGAACAGGAGAAAATAGTGTTTACTATAAGTTTAATGAGGTGGAAATAGCACCTCCAGCTGATGTCTTTGCTTTAAATTATTCTAGGTATGTTTGGTTTTAATAGTTAATAAATCCATTAATTATTACACCAGGGCTACATATTCTGAGCACCAGCCCTATAAATTTACCATCTCATGGACAACCAACTGATCACCTCAAAGTATTGGTAGACATTGTTATAACTGCTCTCGAGGCATTCAGGTTGAAATTGCTCCTAATATCCTTGTGGTCTGGCAGCCAGGGAATGTTCATGGCACTAGTCTTCAAGTCTAAAACCCTAATGATCCTAATCTAGCCTTTGTCCATACTGGAATGGTCATTGTAACTTCAAACAGACTTTCTAATGCATGGAAAAAGTACAAGAATATCAATTCTGGAATTGCCTAATTGGAGTTGAAGCTGCAAGGAGAGGAGGTAGATGATATCCCTGACATTTAGCCTACTATAATACTGTCCTATGTGTATGTATTGAAGGATGTTGCAGTTAGTTGTGTAGTTGTGCCAAGAGTTAAAGTTCTGCCTTTAATATAAATATCTGATATTGCCCCCCCAATAAAACACAAAAAGAACACAATGTATTGCTGGCAATACTTATGACCCTTAGTTTCATCACAACAAAGCTAACAACAGATTCACTCAATATATGCACAAGTCAGCATGACCAACCACTCCCCAGTGCTGATTCTTGGGACCACAATGCCAGCATCAACACCTCCAATGCCAATGTCAATACCATCCTAGTACCCTGCAAGGTCCAGCATACAGCCACCAAATATGTCAGCAAATGACAACATATTGCAAATACAAACACATCTAATCACAAAGCACAGAGATAACAAAGAAGATGGAGAGCCCACACACTATGTCACCTACACTTGTCATGCAATGGCTTGAGAAGATTCTCGTGGAGTGGAGTAGGTAGGGTTGCAACCAGTTGGTTGGACAATGGGGAATGTGATAGTCTAGAAGAAAGAGTTGTTAGTGATTATTGGATTGTTGCACACAACTTACTTGAATTGATTGAATTGATGGTTATTATCTTCGACGATGGCCTCCATAATGAACTTGTAATCATTGATAGACACATCAGAGAAGATCTTTGGGATGAGTCAGTGTGCAAAATTATTGTGGGAAACTAAGCCTGAAGGCCTCATGCCTTAAAATCAGTGTTGGTGCCCTCAGGCTGTCTTTTGCCTCTAAGAAAAGAGATAATCTTCCCACTCAAAACTATCACAAAAGCTCAACGCAGGTTTGAATGCCTAAAGGAAAAACTGACCATTTTTTTTTTGGAAATCTCAAGTTTGGGCTCTTTTGCTGAGGAAGGTGTTATGAGTTGAAAACCATGGAATTTGTGGTTCAATGCTGCAGAATTTAAAGGCGGGATTGCAGCCAAATGGGCTGCTGGAGATATTGAGGTCTGTTTGAGGAGCTGAGGGCAATTCATTTCAAGAGAGATCTCTTTGCATGGTGCCCCAGAAATTGTTGCTCTGTGATTGGCATGGTGAGAGAGGCATAGCGTGCCTGATGTGGCATCATGGTCAACTACACTTATATATACACAGCAGAGCCCCGAGCCTTATCCATGATCGCAGGGGCTGTCACAACCAGCATTTTCTGCTATAAGGGATAAGTTTTATTGTATGTAGTATAGACACAAACTCAAGCTAATATGCTATTTCATGAGCAGGGTAATACAAAAACTTGTTGACATATGTCGGAAAAAAGTTCCCAGGGTTTTAAGGCCTTGCAAGACATTTTAATGCTCTATTTGGAGGGTGTCCTTATAAGGGCTTTTAATCGGATAAGATAATATTTTAATGCTCATTAAAAGGCACTTATAAGGGCCTTTTTGATGACCTTACATTGAGTTTTGCCTCGCCATACCTCAGAGCGGCCCGTTGAAATGCCTTGTAAGGCCCTTTTAAGGTACCGAGCCGACCTTGTAATCCGGCAGTATCACAATGGTACCTAACTTTTTTCCGACATAGTAGGCCAAAACAGCCAACAAAGAATCAGTGTGTTTGAGTGTGCGTGGAATGAATTGTGAGCTGTAAACACCTATCAGGTGTGCTACACACATTATACTGTCTAAGTGAATGATAGACACAAGTTGCTCCCCACTGTGGGTGAAAAAATAGGACTGTGAACTCTGGGAGTCACAAGGAAATATACCTTGAGAGGTGAGCTAGTAGAATCATCCCAAAGGGATGTCACTGATGCTAATCTCTCTAAATGATGAGAGGATTAAGAGCTGGCGGTAAGCCGAAGGTATGCGAAGGCTTACAAAGATGCACCATGTATATGTGATGTGCGTGTGTGATGCGCGATGTAGAGAGTCATCTTTCTACAGGCTTATATTGCATCATTCCCACATCAACCCCATCACTATCCGCAGGTAGGTGTGACCCTGTAGGGACACACACTGTATGTGCGACCATCGGTGCTTATCCGCATCACACATGCCACCTGTGCACCTTATATGTATATTTGCGCTCTACTCAGCATATCTTCACATGTCCTGTCCTGTCTGTCCGGTTCTGTTGGTGCATACTCTTACTGTTATTACTGTCACTGACCACATCCAGGTTTCATGACACATATGTTACATATTGATCTGCTTCCTTTGCGCTTCCGCACTGCCTATCCACTTCCCTTGTACTTCAGTATCCTGAGAGCGCATATAGCTACATACATATCTAGAGGACTTAGGATAATTTGACTTACTTTTACTTTCCCTGACTTGGACTCGGTATTTGTCTTCAGCCGAGTTTGCGTGCAGAGCGCTAAGATCATCACTGTTTCTGTCTATCATCTTTCTAGTCATATTAAGACTCATCTATCATATTCATAAGGATCCCTATCAGGTAAGAGGCGGCTAGCGCACAATATTAGCACTCTGCATGCAAACTCGGCTCATCAGGAAAATAGAAAAATAGAAAAATAGAAAAATCTTAATGAACCTTAGATAAAACTTAGCATCACTTAATAAATATTTTAAGTCAGATTCAGCAAAAAAAAAATTACAAAAATTGTGACTTGCCACAAGTAGGGTCTTTGGATGAATGTGACTTAACTACTCTGATTGCTGTGCTTATTATAGCTAAGCAACTTGAAAGGTACTACTAGTATGCAGTCAACTCAGCTTGAAGTGGTACTTACTACTAGTGGGGAGATTGTTTCAAAGTGCTTTCAGGCCCCAAAGTTTCAAAAGTCAAAATTAAGTGAAAAATGTATGGGTGACTTGGTGCTACTTATTGCATGTGCACCACTTCATGTACTTTATACTACTTTACCCCTTTCTGAGTGGTTCTGACTGAACTTGAGTGCATCCTTAAGGACACAAAGTGAGATAAGCTAAAAGCAGCATGTACTACCCTTCCTGATAGTAGTAGTAGCCTTCAAGTGGTGAGAAAGCATCTGTTCAAGCATTAAGTAAGGCAAAACAGCACAAACAGTGTCTATTTTCATATGGCAACTAAGTACAAAGCGAGTTGAGGTGGCAGGCAAGAGCAAATACTAAGCATGGCAAGAACTATCAAAACATGTCAGAGGTGTGGCTAGTACTAGGCTAGTAGTGGTAGGTCCATGATACTAGTACTAGTATCACCAGATAGCAGCAGCAGCTCTCTCCAACTCAGAGTTGGAGAGCCTGAGGGAAAGGATAGTAGCTAGTAGTAGTACAGTGAACAAGTGGAAGAAACTCAGGCTCATTTACACGCCGTGATGGCAGGAAGACTCGGTCTGGATATTAACACCAGCAGCAGCATTGGCCCACTAGCATTAAACATTAGCCTCGTAGTAGTAAATACAATGAAAAAAAAAAATCACTGTCTGCTTCAAGGAAGGTGCAAACCACGTTAAGGCTCCTACTCCACATCAGAGCCGCGGCCGTCATCTCCCTCGGACTCGGTGTCTGATATATCCACCAACTGAGCACGCTCATCCAGAAAGGTCATCCTCCATGGCAGCATCATCAATGTCATCACCAGGACGACAACTCATCTTTGAGAATTCCATGGCAGATGCAATGATGACTTCGAACTTGTCCTAGCGGAGGTTCTTCATGATAGCCTTTGCATAGGCACGTGTAGATGTACCCCAGGAGACGTTGTTGAATCATGTTTGCCGACAGGACACCTTGCCGGTAGACTGATTCATTGTCTTCGGCAATGAAATGCTAGTTTTGTTCTTCACAGCCTGAACCATTTTAAAGGTGAGCGTACGAGTAGACCAGAGGGCCAAAGCTTGTTTGACCTAGTTAAAACGGTTGGTGAGATTACAGAATAAATAAAATGACAAGTACATACCGTGGCACACGACAATGCAAGACCCTCAGCAGGATTCGCCAGTACACCTGGCTTGTCTACCCCAGGTATCTTCCGAGTGCCACGGGTTGTGGTGAAGTGTGCACCAAAGGTTTGCACAATAAATACACCTTGATAAAGGCCCCACAATTTCTGCACTAAGCATTAGCACAACGACAACTCAGTAATTGATTGAGATGGAAGGAGTACATACAGACTTGTCATTGCCATTCGCCTTCTTGTATAAGAACCAAAGGTTGCTGAGTGCGTACTCCGCAAATTCTGCACGATTGTCATTGGAGTCCCTCAGTGAGTCCTGAGATTTGAGGTACGCAATGACAATCACAATAGCCGCTGAGCCAATGTGGCTGTGGTAGGAGTCGGTGATTCGCTGGACAGCCTATATTGAAGTACATCTATATTAGTACCGCCATTGATAAAATTGAGTGCACTTACAATGTAGTAGACTGAACTAAGGCTTGTCACTGTGTGGGTAATGTTGGGAAAGACCACATCCCAAATCACCTGCATCTTCTCACACACCAGCTTGGTGGGAACCTTCCAGGGATTGGCCAATGTTGTGACATATTGGATGTATGTTGGGATAAAGACACGGTGCCAGATTGTCTGATTGATGCCTTTGGGGAGGTCGTCATTGCTGGGTTTCTTCACTGGTTCAGTTTGATAGACAGGGGAGCCTTTAACAAGAGCCTGTAGTAGTAGTCAGTAGTGAAATAAACACAATGTCAAAACAAACACTCACTGAGCTCATAACTCATTTTTTACCTTTGGGAGGGCTAGTGATCACAGCCTCATGTTCGAGACCGTGGGTCTCATCCTCATCAGAGAGTCCTCCATCAATGATTTCAAGGCGATGATTCTTTTTGGGTTCTTCGTTGATGTGAATCACTGGCGCTGCATGAGAAATCAAAATGTTGTTGGTCAGGACTGAATTAGATGATGATTGAGTGCTGCCATTGGTCAGGGGGGGAAGAACAGATCCACTGTGGTGCGAGGTTGAGCTATTTTTAAAAATGCTGGGCCGGCTAGTGTTGGCCTTACTACCAGGCTTTGTGTTCTTTGGGATGCTTGCGGCCCAATCATTGATGCCAGTTGAAAATTCCTTTATATCGGTAGTACTAGTAGAATCACTGAGAAAAAAAAAAAGGTTGTTTCATCGAGGGTGAGCATGATATTGATGGGACAAGTCACAACAGGAAAAGAAGAATGGAACTTCATACCTTTTCAGCTGAAGCGGTTTCTTATCACATTGTTGCTCGTCCTTCCCCTTCCCCTTATCATTTGGCATCCCCATTGGCATCTCCTTCCTGCTAGCACTTTCTTCAGTCTGATTATCACGAGGCTGTGCCTGAGGTGTGTTCTCATTGCTCAAGACCAGCATTGCCCACTGAGGCTTATCTGGGAGATCAGTAGTATCCATAGGTTTGTCATCTGAGTGATTAACCTGAGCTGGTGGGGCTGATTTTCTACTAGGAGCCTTCTTAGGCACATTCCAAATTGGAAGGTTGGTGACCATGACATCGTCATTGAGGCTGTCAGCTGGGAGGGCTGATCTTTTGGCGCGAGCCGGCTGAGGTGTTGTGTCAATAACCTGGACACTCGACTCTGTATGCAATTCAATACTTATTGTGCTGGCAGGTGGGGCTATCTTCCTCTTCTTATTCTTCTCCTGCTCATTCACCTCTTCAAGTTGCGCCACCTTGATTGCATCCTGTACCTTAGGCTTCTTAGCCTGCACCTTCGTGCCCTCCTGTTTGTCGACCTTCACCTTCTTTTTGGTGGCGATGCAGGATTTTCACTCAGCTCTGAGTCATCTGCATGGGAGTCAGTTGTTTCTGAGGCTTGAGATGGATCTGGATTGAAGGTGCTGGTGTCAGCGACGGTGTCGTCCATCTCGACATCAGAAATGAACATGTTGTCTTCCACAGGCAGTGGGGTGGGTTTGACATGAATCTTCTTCAGAATGGGCCTTGGATGGGGTTTTGGCTTTGGTAAGGCTGCAGCCCTTGGGGTAGCATCAATAAACATGTCCTTGTTGGCTTGGTTCTTCTCATATTTGGCAACTCATTTGATCCCAGCGCCTTTGGCACATTCCTTCTCTTCTTTGATGTCTAACTTGAACTGATGCTCAGCAGCTACTTTTGCTGTTTTACGATGTTTATTCTTCAGGACCACGTCTGGAAGACCAGGATACTGAGTTGCATTCTTGGTGCGGGTAACGTGGTGAGCAGACATATTGATGAGTTGGAGTGTTGAAAGGGGGAAGACTTGAAAGGTGAGCAAATTTCATCAACTTTACGATTGTGGTAGTAGTAATAACTAAATGGCTCAATTTGGGACTTAGATAAGTTCAGGGTTTTGCCATGCCTCACTAGCATGGCACATTGACATTGGACTCCGGGCCCAGTATGTGTTCGATGATACTCTATATGACCACTATCTCATTGATCTTTTTGACCTACAGAGCTGATTGATCATGCTTAGAGTTTAAAAGTCCGGTTAAGTCTGGTCTTTTGCCTTATTTGGAGGCAACCAGACCAGGACCGGTTGCCTTATTTGGCCAATATCAAAAGACCTGGACTGAAACCTGTAAAGGCCGATGTTTTGGTCTTTTGCAGTCCTACAACCAGTTTTAGACCAGTTCTGGTCGCAACCAGTCTAAAACCAGTCTAAGACCGGTTGTAATTCTTCCCACGATTCCAATGGTCTAATTTTTGTAGTAAATGGTGTCTTCTTACTTGAGGGTCTTATATAAAATCAGTGTAAAATGCAGTGACAATCACAACTACACTTTGATAAGACTTGAAGTTGCCAGCTCCTCAAGTTCACGGTCAACGGATTTTCTACTTCTCGGTTGATAATGTGTTGTTCGTGGGTGGTCAAAGAGTAAACAAGTTACCTCTATTTGTTTGAAGAAACTATATAGAAATGCAACTGTGGATTTGTCGTGAATAGAAATATGATAGGTATGTTTCACCCTAGTAGGTCGTGTTTCAACCTATGAAAGTCTGTTTCAACTTTGTCGTGTTCTCCTGTTTCGTGTCTCTCTAGCCGTAAAAGAGAGAGGTAATTGTTAAGTATACGTGGAGCTTAGCTCAATAAAATAGTAATAGCAAGCAACCTAGTTAATCGTATAACTGGAAGTTACTTTGTTGAAATGACACTTGCACCCTCACTATGTCTTGCCTTAATCTCACTCTCAAATAGTGGGATAGGTTTAGAGTGGAAGTTTAACTTAAATCGTACTTCACTGGCACTTTGACTATGTCTTGCCTTAATCTCACTCTCAAATAGTGGGATAGGTTTAAAGTGGGAAGTTTCAATGTCTTCAAGGCACCAATGGCCTGCACTTATGTGTAAAGTGGGAAGCTATATTCACAGGTGTAAAATGGGCTCCTTTTATACCTTTTTGGAGGCCAGATTACTAAGCATGATTCATCACATGGATTGGTAAGAATGTGCTTACAAACCATACCATTTGGTGTGCTGAGTCAGCTTGTTTACTAAGTACATTATAAATACAGTGTGTATCTTACAAAGCATGATAAATCAAAGGTATGAGTCATCTCATGGATTGGTAAGAATGTGCTTACAAACCAAGCCTTGTGGTGAGCTGATTCATCCTGTTTACTAAGAAGATTTTAAATACAGTGAAATCTTACAAAGCATGATCAGTCAAAGGCATGAGTCATCTCATGGATTGGTAAGATTGTGCTTACAAACCAAGCCTTTTGGTGAGCTGAGTCATCCTGATTACTAAGAAGATTATAAATACAGTTGCAAGTCTTACAAACCATGACGAATCAATGACAAAACATGATGAGTCAGGCTGAATCCTTATAAATCACCTTATTTCCCAGTCACATGACATGATTACAAACATGATCAGTCAGCTAGTGAGAAAGTCTGATGAATAAGCCAAGAAAAATAGAAAGATAGAGAAGGTCACAGAACAAAATAGAAATACATGGAAATCCCCGCATCTGACATGAGAAATGAAACACGAGAAACAAGGCTTCAGAAAACAGACTGATGAATCAATGGAAAATGATAGAATCACTTGGTGATATGGTAGAGTACAGTTCATTATACCTTCCTTATCTTTTGTATAGCACACATGTCATGGTATGAACTGCATACCATGCATTACATCCACCTGGCACAAGAAATTACAACTGTCCCCAGTTGTGTGCGTAGTAGATTTTTAATTGATCAGGTCGAAAAAATTTCGACGAAAATTGAACATCATGGACATAAATTTTGATTTGTGGTCTTTGCCGTTGAAGGTGCAATGGTTTAATCATCCGAAGAGAGGGAAGAATGATTGGATTCTGATGACGATAAATTTTCCTCAGAGTGTTGAGCGTCGACAAGAGTGTTGGCAATTTCACGTAAGGCAGGATCACTTCGGCTGACATACGGAATCAATCTAAAGGCAGCTACACCACGTCTAGACAGAGTTCCATTCATTTCTTGTAAAATGTAAGATCCTCCTTTGGTTTGTCTCTCAACAACAAAGGGTCCTAAGTATCTTGGTTTGGTTTTGCGATTCAATTCTTTCTCAACTTGAGTGTTTCAGACAAGGACAAGATCACCAGGATGGAATGATTTCTTATGCATCCTGAGGTGATATTTTTGTTCAAACTGAAGCTTAGACTTAAATCTAGCCTTCTTTAAGGTCTTTGCTGCACGTCTTAAGTCTTCAGTTCTTCTTTCAATTTGGCGTATTTGTAATGCGAGGAAATCAACGGAGTTGATAAGTCAGTCAGTCAGTCAGTCAGTCAGTCAGTATATACCCTAGCAAAAGTCGGTTGGCCAGATCACCCAATCAGTCAAGTCGTCAATCTATTCCATCCATCCATGTATAACAAATAATAAAAACTATAGCTGTCTAAACAGTTTTAAGCAAATCACAAGTTCTGATCTGTCTAGAAGCTCTCCTGGTTGTGTTAGACTCTGACGGCCTCAAGTCTTATCAGGCCGGGATGTACTCCATGAAGGAGGTAAAATGGAGAGAATCCAGTTGCACGACTGGTCGTAATGTTTTCGGCAAAGAGTGCCTGAGGAACCTTCTCAGGCCAACGTGAGATGTGTTTTCCACAACTTTTTACTATTGCTTCTCTGATATTGAAGTGTCCACGTTCAACTACCCCATTGGCTTGTGAATTGTAGGGTGAGATTTGAATATGTGGAATGTCCACTTGTTCAAGTAACTGTTGGAATGCTCCCTTAACTTCAGGGCCATTATCTGTGACAATCTGTCCAATCGCACCATATCGGCAATACAAGTCTTCCCAGAAGAACTTGGCCATAGCTTTGGCGGACGCAGATCGTAGTGCTCTTCCTTCTACAAATTGTGAGAGATCATCACGAGCTAACACTAGATGCTTCATACCATTCCCGGCTGGCATCTTGAGTATGTCGATATAGGTCTTTGTGAAAATTGTAGCAGGTGTAGAGACAGTGATAGGAATGTGCATCTTTTTAACGGTTCAAATTTGACAGTCATGACAAGACTGCACGTGATGCTTGACGTCGGTATACATGTGAGGCCAGAAAAATCTGTAACGTACAGTTTCAAAGGTTGATTGAATTCCTTTGTGGCCTAATTCTTCGTGTGCACCCATGAGTATAGAAATTCGTTTCTCAGGGTCGAAAATGACAAGTAAAGGTAGTCTGTCAAGTAGGTGTTTATACATTTTGCCATTCTGAACGAAAAACCTAGTGGTTCGCTTGACAAATTTCCTTCGTTTTGCAGTACTCTCGAAGGTTGGTGCTTCTAATGTGGTGAGGAATTTAAAAATGTCAGTCAAAGTCTGCTCGTGATCAGCAGCTGACAAGTATGCAGATGGTAGTGTGCTTTCACTATATGATTTGGTGGAAGAACTTGTGATAGATGGCAATAAAACAATCTCATCTAACCAAGAATCGTCTTCGGGTGTGATTTCTTCGTCTGAACCAAGAGGGCGTTGAGATAGGCCGTCTGGTCCTTTAAAATTGGTAGCAGGTACGTGATGAAGTGTAAAATCGAATAGTAAGATTCCTTGAATCCATCTGTTAATTGTGGCATTGGGTTGAAGATCGGGCTCATTAAGCATGCCCTTAATATATTTTGCATCAACTTCAACATGAAGATTTTGTACTCCAATGATGTGGAGTTGATAGTGACGTAATGCACGGAAAAGACCATAGAGCTCCAGCTTAGGTTGGGAATAACGTGACTCTGCTTCTCCCATAGGTAAAGAACCATAGCATGCTGGACATCTTTTTCCATCATCATCGATTTGTGACAAGATGATTCCCACAGCTATAAAGCTGGAATCAACAGAAAGGTAAACAGGGTTTGAAGAGGTGTAGTCAATACTTCTCATGGCAGGGGCTGAACATACACGCTCTTTGAAAGTTTCGAATGCTTCATTTTGTTTCTCTCCCCAAATGAAAGGGGTGTCTTTTCTCCAGAGCTGAGTAATAGATTTTGCTAGCTCAGAAAATCCTAGTATCCAAATACGAACAGTTCCACAAAGGCCCATAAATCCTCGAGCTTCCTTGACTGTGGAAGGGATTGGCCAGTTAAGAATTTTCGATATTTTCTCAGTATCAGGTAGTCTTCCTTCTGGTGTGCACCTTTGTCCAACGATAAGCACACTAGGAAGGCATAGCTGAATTTTTGTAGCTGAAAATGTTGCACCTACGTCTTTGATACGGTGCATTACTCGGTGAACATCGTTCGCGTGTTCCCAAATAAATAGTCTAATCCCTGGGTTTTCTTTTAAGACCATGGGATTTCCTTCATTGTCAGGGTAGATGGTTTTTGGTCCTTTGACAGGAAGATCATCAATAAAAACATTGGCTACTTTAGGGATTTCGTCCTGCAGTACAAAGCTCATACATTTCTGAAATTCTGCAGGCGCGTTCATATATCCCATTTGTAATGATGTCAATCGGAGCAATCCTAATGGAGTTAGGAAGGCTGTTAAATCTCGGCTATCTGGGTGCATTTTACGTGCATCAAAACCCCAGAATAAGTCAAACACGGTGTAACACTGAGCTCCAGAAAATGATTCTATGAAATCATCCACTATCGGAATGAGGCCAGCGTCTCGAATAGAAATTTTGTTTAATGGTTGGAGGTCATGAACTAGTCGAAGTTTACCATTTTTCTTAAGTACACAGAACCATCGTGAGCGGTAAGCAGATTGGCTCGGTTCATATACTCCTGCATTGATTTTTGACTTAAGTAGTTCAATAACTTTCTGATGTATCCCAGGTGGGATCAGAATATTCTTGTATTCCCAAGGCACGTGTGGAACAGTGGGAATAATTTATGGAGTGAAATATGATTCCTTGAGGGTTCCCCTGTCGGTTTCCTCAAAGGCTAGTGTTTCTTGATTTAATAGCATGACATGTTGAAAAAGTTTCTCCTCCTCAGGCCAAAGAAATCCTTGTGAGTTTAATTTTAGACTTTGAAGTCTTTCTTAGGTTAAGTGATCACTAGGAACAAAATTGGGAGGATATGGAGTCAAATGAACTAGATTTCATAGAGGGTCGTGCGGAAAATGACGATCCACGCGAGCTTCCTGAGGAAAGGTACCAGACACGGGCTTCACTTTCTTGTCAACTCGTTTATACATAGTAAGCATGGGGTTTTCCTCAGGTAAACAAGTAGTTTCGGTTGTGATAATAAGATCAGACTCGCTGTCCGAGTCATCTTCAGTTTATTGATAACACAAGTTTTGTGAATCTTTAAGTCTCTCATAGCATTCTGCAATGGTCTCATCCTCCAATAAGTCTTGGGGATAGACTAGACATTCAGACTCTGATACTGTGGCAGTAACAT
The DNA here is from genome assembly GCF_016758775.1 of Suillus clintonianus. Taxonomy (NCBI): domain Eukaryota; kingdom Fungi; phylum Basidiomycota; class Agaricomycetes; order Boletales; family Suillaceae; genus Suillus; species Suillus clintonianus. The sequence goes on along the minus strand of NW_024539253.1, from coordinate 430,046 downwards.
CAGAGACACTAAGACTTAGAATTTTGTTTTGAGTGAACTTAGAAAATTCACACAATTTTTCAGACCACAAAAGATTAGAATTACAGAACAGGTAACTCATATCTAATGCTATCACTTCTTGACCTTTTTCTCCTATACTTCGTAACCTACAAAGCACATGCAGAAGTCTGGATTTTGGATTTTTGATAAGGACAAACAAACACAAAATGGTAAGACAAAGCACGAAAAAGAAAAATGAAAGAATGATAATATAAATACATAGCTTTGAAAGAATAGAGTTGAGCATCCATATTTTTGTTGATAAGATGTTTTCGATGTGAATGAGTAGAAGTCAATAGAGGAATTTACACGATGGAAGGAAAAATGAGTTTGAGGCTGGAGAAATTGATGGTGCGAAAAACGAGGCTTGAGAATCACTAAAGATCGAAATGAGTATTGAAAATGGTATATGATTAAGAAAGTTTACCTCTAGAACACTAGAGAAAAAATTTCTTAGGTTTGTCTTTTGAGGGCTCCTCCTCCTCTTCAGCAATGTCCAGAAGAATGTACCCTTCGAATACTTCGGATCGAAAAGGGGAGGTAGCCACGATTACGAGTCCAGTGCGCGCGATCCTCAATATGAGGTCTCAATCAAACGCGAACCGGAGAATGTCGTGAACGGTCCCGACGTCGAGAAGACGAGACTCAGTGAGTGCGGAGATGGTGTCCTCGTCAGGGAACAGCATGAGTAAGGTGTCGAGGATTTTTGAGGCAAGTTCTGGCTCCCCATGAGCCTCGGCAATGGCTGAATAAGAGTTGAGCCGTTTAGTCTCACTTACTGAGAAAAACAGATTGACGTCCTCGTAGCGTCCGGCGTATGTTGAGTGCATGAGTCCTCCCTTAATATGTAAGGAATTATCACATTTTATGGTCCCGGCACGCATAGATGCCTCTGCGAGCATGCGGGTGGAAAGGATGGTTTCGACTAAGTGAATGAGATGTCGAGAATGTGCGCAATGGTCAATGATTTCGCGAACACGTTCTTGCCAAGTTCGTCCTGAACGCGGACCGCTGGTAGGGAGTCTGACTCCCCCGGAGATGACAGGATGTCCAGGGTAGCCGTCATGGAATAAATGGATGTTCCAATCGTTAGTGATTAGCTCGTCTTGACAGAAACAATACAATTTGATAGTGTGGATGATGTTAGGGATGTATACCGAATGGTAGTCATTATACTTAGCAGGCTCGGTTAGTAAAAAGCTCTCAGCTTCAGACTTGGTGAGCCCTTCGAATGAGATAGTAGTCTTGCTATCGGCACGAGGAAGACCGTGGTAGGGGATAGTACCGGAGGTCGGTACTTCGATAGGATCAGAATCATAATTCATGGGCACATCATTGTCAATCTGATCGTGTTTCGAGTCTCTCACATTAGACTCAATTGAAGTGGTGTTGTTAAGAATGGACTCGAAGAGACGCGATGGCACACAAGATGTATTGGGATCAAGAGATTTGATTAGGCTAGACTTAGAATTCGGCGGCGTGTGAGGAAACACGCTAGAAGAATATGATATGGTGCACTCGTGTGCGAGTACATAGGCGGGTTTTCTGGCATAGGGTGCACAAAGAAGACATCGAGCCTCTCGCTCGACTCCTCGATGTCTGGTTGCGTAGATTCATTATGGGTAGTCTCGTTAGGCTCATTGTTGTTTAGACGGCCTGTACATTTGATGATAGTGGTGAGTGCATCATGATGGATTAACGAATGCACATGCTCACCATTAGGGACATTAACGTTTTGTCGAGGGTCGTGTGTGCTCATGCCCTCGAGATTGGGGTCTAAGATGGGAGTGCGAGAGACATCGGCCTCGTCATTGAGTGCCGTGTCTGCGAGTAGGGTGAGTCCTGATTCGTCAGCGTGAGAAACTGTGTTGATGTTGAATGAACGGTCCTCCCTACCATAGTTCATGGTAGAAGGAGGCAAAGTCTCTGCCAGCAGTGACATATTTCTGAGAGTCTATGACCATCATGCAGAGAGTGATGAGAGGCCTTGTGAATAGCCCTTGAAATAGAGTTAAAAGGATTGATGCTGATGATATGTTTACTTACTGGTGTGAGAAGATGCTCACGGTAGAAACTCCATCTTGTGAAAGAATTCATAGTTGAAACAGTGAGCTCCCTTGCAAAATGCTGCCGTGGGTGTAAAAACTGCATGGTATTGTCCTGGTGGTTGTATCCTCGTAGAGGTAAGTCAACACTGATAAATGTATTGGTGATTGACTCACAACGTATCACCCTCCTCGAGACTAACTACCTCTATATCCCAGTTGGCCTTGATCTTGTTGGGTTTTATGGGGGTGTCCAGTGACCCAGGTTCTGTGGTATACAGAGACTGCATTTACCCAGACTAAGCGCATGGCATTGGCGAAAATTGCGAAGGTCATCCTCTCCCACCCCGAGATCGCATGCATTCTGTTCATCCTCATATTGGAGCGTTCAAAATACAAATCTCCTACCGCCGATTCCGCTACTTATGGTGAAGCACTTGCGGATAAATCTGTCCGGCCATATACCTTCTTTGCACCAGAGCGGGAGCCAGACAAGCTATTTGGTCCCGTTCACGTGATGGATCACACCTGGATCAATGTTTCTAAAATTGAATATTTTGTCTGGATTAAGCCAGACGACAGGCCCATTGACATCAAATCTCCTCACACAGCATACGGAGTGAGTAATATAAATTTCAACACAATTAAGTTAGTATACTGATATAATCTTTTTCAGACCATGTTTCCGGATCTTAACATGGACCAGGTCAGCAACACCTTGAACACAGGCTTCAACAAAGTCAGAGCAGAGATGGCCAGCACTTTGGACTTAATGGAACCTGATGTCGATCATGCCCATGTGCTTACATCGAGTGACGTCGGATTCGACTGGGAATCGGATCTCACTTACTTGTCAGTTGCTGTCTACAGGACAGCCCACTTCCGGTACTGCGCCTGGTACCGTTGCCAATTCACTGGCACAAAACATCGTTGTCAAGACAGTGGCGCTAGCTCAGAGAGACCTGCAACCAGACAGGCGATCACATCTGAGGTTGATGAAGGGAGACCCTCAACCAGTGCATCGGCCAGTACTTTGGCCAGTACGTCGGGCAGCACTTCAGGGAGCACTTCAGGGAGCACTTCGGGTAGTTCTGTGGGTCGGATGAAAGTGATAGTGATGAGACTGAGGAATCTGCCTTCGTGCCCACCACAGACGTGTAATTCTAGGAACTTCATTACACGATACATTTCGTCATTATGTACTTTTACAAGCGGTTCTTGAGTCAGTACTAGGCTACACATGTATATTACCTACGAAGTGACAATTTTGTACCTGTTATAAGCGATCACTGAGTCTGAATTGACTTGTTCCCTTCAACAACTTCGACATGGCCAAGCACAAGAAGGTCGCTTCTGACGGTGAGCGTGCTTCTTTCTATCTTTACTTGCATGGCAGACCTCTCCTCATCTGTGGACACCTTGGTCAGATGAAGAAGCTGGAAAGTGTCCAGACGAAGGTGCAACGATCAATGAAAACAAATCCTGCACAGAAAATTTTGGACAGTCAATTGGTCAACATCATGGCACCAGAGGCCGCCAAACCAAAACCAAGACCAAGAGCAGTCCTGAAGAAGTCCAAACCGCCAATGAGGTTAAAATCGCAAGGTAGCAAGAATCAGCCCCCAGCGTCTGAACTACAATCACAGTCTCTGAGCTCACCGGAAGAGGATATGCCCAGATCCCAGCTTCGTGGTCCTGACTCGCGGTTTGGTTTTGTTCCCCCCGATGTGATCGCAGAGGTAGACAACACTGTGGAGGATAAGGATAGTTCAGAAGACTCAGAGTAGGAGGATAAGAATGGTCCAGGCGATGACGAGGGTGATTTGGATGACGGCAACAACAATGTAGATGATGCAGATACTGACAATGTTCACAGTATGTGCCTTGTGTTTTTTTTACCTTCGTGCTGCTCACTCTTAGCGTGTTGTTCTTCGATTCAGAGGCTTACAATATTCATGGTATGTGCCCCATATATTTAACTCCCTCATTCACATTTTATTCTATGAAGCTAATGGCTTGCAGATGACATCGATGACAATGAAGTCCAGTCCCTTACCCACAGCACTAGTGGCTTGTGCACGAAGGATAAGCAATGTGCACGTCCTCTCTCTCCGTTTTGGTCCGAGGATGACGACACCATCCCGTCCCCTCCCCGGCGCACTAACAACTCTCCAACGAAGAAAAAGAAACATGCACGTCCAACCTCTCCATCTCCATCTACTGATGATGGTGCGATGTTGTCCCCTCCCCGTGTGAAAAAACAGACACACGCACATCCTGTCTCTCGATCCCAGCCTGCAAATGATGGTGCCCTATCTCATCCCCAACGTGCTGACAACTTATCTCGTCCACAACGCGCCAACAACTCCCATGCTCACTCTGTTTCATCAATGGATAGTGGCATCCCATCTCCTCCAAGGCGTCATGAAGCAGCTAACAACCAAGATCGCGCTAGGAGCCAGGATCAGCTGGTGGACAACAGCCCTAATAACGCTGGTTCCATACGCGATGTCCTTGAGGACTATCATGCAAAGAACCATCGTCCTCGCCCACCCAACCCAGATAGACTCAAGCATCTGTGTCAACAGGCAGCAGATGAATTATCTGCTAACAAAGCGGACCAGGTCGTAGACTCATCCAAGAAGTCAGCTAACAAAGTAGCATCTCGAACCATCAGGTTTTATCCCTACTCCTGGAAAGATGTCTTGGAGGCTTCGAAGAAGAAGTCATGACTAGGGTTGGTCATGGACGGCACCGTTTCGAGCCGCAAGACTTTTATCGAGAGGACAGGTATTGAATATCTCACGGAAACACTTGACAATTTTGCAGCGGATGATATCAGCGTCGAGGACGGCTACTGGGATAGATATAAACGTGACATGGCAATTATCGTACGTAAACAGAGTCTCTCATAGTCGATACTAATTGTTTTTGTTTGTTAGTTATGGGATGACCGAGCTACAATGCGGTCCGAGATGAAAAAAGCTGCACGGCCCCTTGCTGCCACCAAGTTTGGCATCCTACCATCGGACATCGACAACGACAACGAGTTTGAGGGCCATGTCAGTCGACGAGTCACAGAGTTATTGGATGGCGGTTATTTCTTGCAGAACGGTGTTGACGAACAGGTGAGTTTCTAACGAGATGCAATTAAATGTGCTGATTATCCTCACTAGGGGAGGACCAACAACCTCGCCCATGACGCACTCGGCGAGTTGTGTACTACCGTTTTCTACAAGGGCGACAACGCACTCGTGAAGGTCTTCCCAGATGTATTTGCTGAGGCTGTTCCCGAGGGTGCCGTGGCACTTGCAGCAACCGCAGTAAGTGTTAATCCCCTCATCTTTTTATTCAGCGCTCACTTCCACTAGCTTGCTGCAGCCATCGACGAGTACAAGACTGGGGTCTATCTGCCGACAAAATTCGCTGCTGATTTATATCATCCTATCTACGATAACGTTGTCGAACTCTACAAGACAGTGCGCCTTGACCATTATCACTCAAAGAAATGCCAAGCGGTTCATAGGAAGTGGGCATGCTCTGTTGTAAACTCAAGTCTGCTGTACCTCCACTGTGTTGCTCTGTTGTACTCTGTACCTCATACATTCAGCCTCAGTGGCACTTCTGTACCATTCTGTACAAGCTTTCATGTACTTGGTACAGCCCTGTATAGGCTGTATATGTGCTCTGTACAGCCCTGCATAGGCTGTATATGTGCTCTGTACAGATCTGTACAATTATGTACAGGCTATCTATGTAATTTGTACAGAGCTGTACAGAGAGAACCCCTTCTGTGGGCTCTTGTGACTCTGTCCAGAGTTGTCCAGAGTTGTCTAGTATATCCCTAGTTTGCTGATGAATGTCTCCATTTCAAATCCGGATGAAGATCCAGGTTTGCGTTTATGGGGGCTGGTTCACCCGTGACAACCTCACCCAACTCCTCCGAAGGGCTGAATTCTCCAAGATTGCTGGTGGAGAGATTGAGAGCTGGCCAGTCAATGTTGCCACTATTGAGACCCGCGATGTCAAGGTCATGACAGAACTTTCATGTATTGATCCCACTACCTCTTCAAACAATGCTCCAGCGCCCTCCACCTGTTTCGCACCACCCATAGACTTACCTGATGACTCCAAAGACCTCGTGACTGATGTCATAGGGGTTCATGTGTCTTCATTTTCAGATACTGTCAAATGGTCCAGTGGGTTCACCACTATCCTCACACATCATTCATATACATCATCATGATTGGTCCTCTAGACCAGATGAGCTACGTGATCTCATTGCGAAAACTCTGTGTGAAGAAAAATGCATCGTGATTCGGGGAGCTGAAAAATCGAGGTTTCTCGCGGTTTATGCGTGTTGCTATACATGGTCAGTATTTTTAGGTACATCTCCCACATCAATCTTACACGGTCCAACAGACATTGAAGTGCGCACCAGGGACTTTACATACCCCCAAGTTGAGGGAACAATAAAAGAGTTCATTCTCAACTTGGACGACCCGAATAAGATGCAGTTCATCCTCGACATTCCATACACAGGAATGGGCATCCCAGAACACTTGCAGTGAGTAAATGTCCGGCGTCCTAAACCATTCCTTCAACCCTCGATTTCCTTAGACTACTTGATCATGGCATTGTTCATGGGTGGAATCAAACCATAGCTGAGTATCCCATTGTCGATCCAGTCGATCCCGATAATTTTCTTGTCAATGGGTGGGCTTTGGCCCATCTCAGCCTGCCGTCCTGACGAATTTTCACCATGACTTAGACGGAGGCATGACTTTCGTTCAGTCAGTACTGGGAGAAAAAATGTGGATTCCGGCTTTTCCAAAAAATCCAAAAATTTCGCAGACCAAATTCTTAGAACATTCTCTAGAGTCGCTGATGGCTTCTTAGTGGTGGGGGTCAATGTGATCTGCAGATCGGGGATGGTGAATATTTCGTTAGATGAGATGCGACCAGGTATGATGTTGATCATCAATAGAGATCGCTTGTACTGGATGCTACAAATTGCGCTCGAGAGTGCAGATGTGATCTCGCTAGTTGTTTGGTCATGAATTGGGTGCGGAGAGTATATGACGAGGGTCATCGTTCATGGAAAATATGTCATCCTATATGATGTTCAAGTTGTTAGTTATTCGTACATTTACAAACAATGTAACTAACTTTGCAAGACAGTACAGAAAATCCCCTTTGTTGCTGATTGCATCCAGCACCATTGCAAACTCGTGGTAAGGGACATTATAAAAACATATTGGCTCTAGTTGTACTTGCTGGAGAGCATCAAGGATGACCTCGTTGGAGTGGTCTGGTTGATGGTTCAAATATTATTGTTGTATATGGCGGCTACCAACAAACCTGATGGCATGAAGACACTCTTCAAACCCTCCAGCACAATTTGGATGGCTTGAACTTCGACTTCAAAGTCGTTGGCCGGGGCTGAAAATCACAATTAAATATCTAATATAACTGTGACAATCAGCCACGGTCAGCATACCTGATTGTGCGATAATGTCTGTAGATCCGCTAAGCGATGGAGCCTGTGGAGAAGGACCTTGCGCTTTGACTCTGGATTTTGGTTTGGTGCCATTGGTTTTCAACCAAGCGCTTGTTGGGGATTCAGATGGCATCGTCTTTGTATCGTTGTCGGCCTTCGCGTCTGTTTTTCTTGCACTTGCATGTGTATAGTAGAATGATGGACTGGTAGATGTCCCAAAAATTGTTGCCATCTCACAAGTACAATGGATACGTGTCAAGACAACAGCACAGGCAGTGACAGCCTAAGTTGAGCGTTTGGTGAGTGTAGTGCTCTCACGATCTGACAGCGCAAAATTTTGGATTCCATAGGTCATCACATCGGCAAAATTACAGCAGAAGAAATATCATCACATACCGTCAAGACCACTCTTTGGCCATTTGCAGGATTTGTCTGCATTGACTATGACTGAATCGTACCTGCCATATGGCCAGTCCTTTGAAGGCGGTTCAGCAAGTAGCGCTTGTGAGGGCTCGAGTCGTTCTGTGCTGTGAAAATTTCTGGATTGCATTCACATCTTGCACCAGATCTGGATCCGTTTGAACGGGAGGGGACAATCGGCATGAGCTCGGCGCCTGCCACCAACGGGGAAGACATCATGTATTGAAGCACAGTCCAAATGATCAGAAATTGCTGGACAAAGGTCAGGGAGCAAGAAATGATGGGCAGCTGTGTCAACAGTCATTTTTGTGAGGCTGGGGTTATAGCCAAGACTGTAAGCTGCGATAGGAGTCGAGAACGTGCGATAAGGACGGGGCGCCTGAGGATGCATACCATCAAGGAGTTCACATGCATATGCAAATAGTCTTTGACAGAACACCGGACCATCCTGCTATCAATATCTTCATCGTCGCTGTCGTCGCCAATATTAGTGCAATCTTCCAGCTCACGAAGTTGAAGCACAAGGTCGAAGCAATCTACTTTATCATGACGATCCAGGTAGCGGCAAACTTGTGCATCGTGGTCATGGTTGTTTCCAGCTCTTGCAGGCTCCTTCACGACAGTGATATGTGCGCGCTCAGTTGGATCTGCAGACCACTGCACGATGGCACCGTGTGAACGAATACTCGGTACCACCCCTTGTAGCAATTCGAGTTTCGGAATTGTCCAAGGTTTAATTCCACCGCCCTTCCCTTGCCGGGCACCGGCATCAATAATAGTTTGCTTGTGCCGATGGAAGAGTCAAAGAGATCCATCTAACTCCAATAATTTTTCGTCCGTGAACCACGGAGCTTGAGCAAGATATCTAAATTCAACGAGGGCCCGGATGGCGGTTGTGAATTCAGCAGGGGCAGCATCAGCAATGACACCAATGATATAGCGCTGGACATTGCGATGGTCTCGTCCCAAGGTTTGCTTCAGATTAGAGATGCCTTCCCCAAAAGCACAGTACCCGATGCACATTTGGAGTAGTGCGAAACGAAAGTCGATTTCCTTGGTGCCAACGACTTTTATGCACCACCTGAGGTCGTGATCCCAGAACATCTTGTGTAGGTGATGGAGAAGCTCGGGTGTCAGGAATGAGGAAGGGTCTGTGGTGAGCCAAGCTGACCAGAACGGTGTAACGACACCATTTAGGAAATATTGCTTGCACTCTCCAAAGAACGCCATGAGATCAGAAGGCGAGACGAAACCAGCAACGGCTCTGATATTGGCAAGTGTAGATGATCCTTTACGAAGGGGGTGTCGAGTCGGGTCACCGAAGTTGACACGTGTGGCCATAGTGACAGGCGATGCATTCATCATAATGCATGCGATTACGAGCTCCTCGGGAGTATCGGCTACATATGCGACAAGGGGCGTGAAGCAATATCTACTAAACCCTGCTGGGTCACTCATCATGACACCCAGGCGTGCGGCTTGCTTCAGTGGCTCGACGACAATGCCAATGCATTGATGGAGTAGCCGGTCCGCCAGAACGCCGCGCATGCGTTGATTCCCATGGATGAACTTCGCAATGGGGAGCAGAGCGATGGGGATATATGCTGCCAGGGATCCTTTGCCACGTATCTCAGAGTTGATATTTGCAAGAGAGATGAGGAGTGGATGAGCATAGCGATTGCCAGAGAGATTGCTGACCTTAGTCTTGTCTGAGGACAAGACTACGCCAAGAAGAGTCGCACCATCAGGGAGGCGTTCCTGCGTTCTTGGTTAGCAACACTAAGCAAGTGAATTGAGAGGCAAACTTACCTGAAGTTCCCAAGCACAATCACCGGTCATGAAACCGTGGTAAATACGAACTGCACGTTCAGCGGACTCGTAGACTTTCCGTGGGATGAAATTGAAGCTGTCGACTAACAAGGGGTGACTAAGAAGCGACTGTAGGCACTCGATGGCATCGTGGTAAAATATATGGAGGGTCTTTGTTGTTGGGAATTCAGTAGTGACGATTTGGTGCTTCCATCGAGGAGGAGGTGGTAGCATTTCCGCACGTCCTTGGAGCTATCTTGAAGAGCGAAACGAGAGGGGTAATTTTCTGGTCTAAAAACATGAGTTCAGACATACCTTCAGTAGAAAGAAAATGGACTTACAAATTCAAGATGAAGATATTGGTCAATATCCGCCATGCTGAGCTCTGACCGAAGAAGAAATGCTGCCATCTCCCAGTCTGGTTTGCTAGTGAAAGGGAAGTAGGGATTGTCCACCCTCTCCGCAGCATACTCATCAGAGTTGAAAGTCTTCATAAATGTCATTCCAACACCATATCTCTTTGCTGCACCATCATAAACCTCTTCATTTCCCCCAAAATCTGCCTCTACACCAGCATTCCCATCTTCACACACGCCCACATCCATGTCCACGTTATTGTAGATGGCTGCATCTTCGTTGAAAGCCAATTCGTCTTGGGTAGTTTGGTACCAGTAGAATTTGGAAGTCATGATGGTGGGCCCGAGATTCGAACCAGGTTGTCACTCCAACTGTAGCATCGTGATATAGGCTGATTCAAGTGCTGTAGCACACCTCGACCGTCCTTGAAATGTTTGCCGCAGGATGGGCACCGCATGTCCTGGACACGAAGTTCAGTCAGTTTCCAGCAGTAAGTACTAACGGAAATTTCCAGAGCAACCTTCAAAATAAACCACAATGTACCCAGAGCGACTTTAGCAGCAAGGTTCTGCAGCTTCAAGTCCCACTTGCCTGAGATCTCATCCTCCTTATGGTGTGTTCTTGTTCTTGACTAAAATACCGTTGGATTTTGCTCATAGACTCTAAATGTGAATCAGGCAACTCTGAATGTTCGGTTCCATCACCTGATAAGGTGAGTCATCTATTTAGGTTACGAGGCGCTGATACAGACTTTCAGCAGAACTTGAATGCAGAAATTACTTCACCAGAGAGCGCTGAGGAAGCAACCTACTTACTTCAGATGGCAAGAGCTGATTTGGAGGTTTGACGTGTCGAACAAGACCTTGCCGAGCAACTTCTCCACCAGCTTCATATACGCACGCATTATTGGCGACTTCAACTTCAAAAAGCAAGAAAAAAATTCGGTGATGCAGAAATGCATGTAGGACGCACACGCGCTCTCGTGACGAGGAGCAGCTTGACGTGCTCAGAGCGAACACTTTGGCGTTCAAAATCTGCTTTAATTTCTGGTCGTGGTATGTCCTTCATTTGTTTACCAAGTGTATGTAGCGCCAATTTAAATATTTTTCAAGTGCTTCAGCTCAAAGACTCGTTTTTGTAGAATATCTAAGAATTTTGTAGTACTGTCTATGTAATCATGTTCCTAGTCAATGCACATTTTCCAAGACTTCGTTTGGTGCAATAAGACTTTGTGTCGTTAATGTACTTATTTATTTATTTTGTTTTTCAAACAAAAAAAAAGGCAGAACTTTCTGTGGGTCTCTGTGAGTCTGTGAGTCTGTGTGGTGTAACACTGTTCACGCTGTGTGGCTCTGTACCGGTTGTAATACTGTGTGAGTCTGTGCGGTGTAACACTGTGCACACTGTGTAGCTCTGTGCCGGTTGTAGTGCTGTGAGAATCTTGTATCCAAAACTAGTAGTTTGCTGATGTTTGGAATATCTGTGGGGGAAGCTCGAGCCGGCTGACAGGAGGAAAATACTTTGTTTGTTGGAGAAAGGTCTATGTTGCTACCATCTCAGCAATCATATTGTCTACCGACCATGTGTGTTTGAATGGTCCACTGCATATGTTGTTGCCATGCTTACAGAAAACATCATGCATCCATTGGGGCCTTACTGTCATGTATATCAAATCAATGTATATTAATACTCAAGGAAGACAATCAATGAAATACATATGGTCATAACCCCTTTATAAATCTTCTTACTCAAGAAGTGCTCCCACATTCGCTTGATTTCTTTTCTGTTTTTAAATTCATTTATGTTCATTGAGAGGTGCCTCTATGTAGGACAATATGTTCTAATCTTAAGGACTCGCTTGATCGTCTTTAGCACTGTGGCCTGCCTGTATGCTGTAAATGAATTGTTCTCCAAGGCAAGAGCAAAATAGTAGTTAATATACGCCAATCTCCATTTCTTTGAAGTACTCAATGGATCAGTGTGGGCCTTACAATGGAAAGCACTGATAATAGATGCAAGATAATGTGTGGTGGATAGGTTAAATGTGATATATCTTCATCGGCTGCGTCAGGTTTCAGAAGCATTCTGAGCTCCATGCAAAATAGCGGACCTATGGCCATCTTTTGTCTTGGCCATTTCAGTGGTAGCAAATGCTACTTCCTAACTTAAAGGTCAAACTCCAGTTGTTGATTTTTTGTCTGGTGATTTGTATCACGCCATTGGCAATTGGAAAGTGGCATCAGGAATTTCTGCTTGAGGCATCCAATGCCTCAGCCAAATCACGACATCTCTACACTCTCTGTATAGGCTGGTGATGCAGAACCCTTACAGGACAATGCTCCATATAGAAAAGATAACTTTTGCTGATGATGTAGGACACCTGCAGGTTCATGCCTCATATAGATAATGATATTTCTATGCTACTTATTTTAGTCACCATTTATATTATCCCATATGAGATATATTTTTCATTACATGAGTGAGGTTGGCTAGACCTACTCCTGTATGGAATCTCATTTTATATTAAAGCATTTAGGACAGCCTGCATAAATATTGAGGTCTACCTACACTCCTTATCTCATATGGGATAATATAAATGCTAACTGAATAAAAAATACAGTCTACCTACACTCCTTACAGGTGACTAGGGAAGCTGGCTTAGTGAGCCAATATGTTATCAATAGGCCGGCTGGCCATGGCCTACATACTGCACAGACTGGCTGGCCCAATGGGCCAATATGATATCAGTAGCCCAGCTGCCCATGTCCTACATACTGCATATACTGGGTGGCCCAATGGCCCAAAAAGTGTTCAGTAGGGTGGCCGCCCCTGCTCTATATACAGCATAGGGCAGCTGGCCCACTAGGCCAATATAATACCAGTAGGTCGGCCGACCATGGCCTACATGCTGCACAGACTGCCTGGCCAATAAGCCAATAAGGTATTAGTGGGTTGGTCATTCCATCTATGCATACTGCTAAAGTATTGTTAGTGCTAACATCAATGTTACTCAAAAAGACATGAAAATTCAAGTGTATATGACATCAAACTGCAAAAGGGGAATTTTAAGGTATTGTGCTAATAATGATGTCTTAGTTTTTAAACTCCTTTGAAGCTACTCTGTCTCAGGCAGAGCGATGGGGAGGATCAGGAAGAGCAGATGTCTTCACCTTTTTCATGACTGAATCATCCACATCTGTTGCTGGGTGTTTACCCTTTCCTTCTCCTCCAGTGTTAGTACTGCTTGCCTTCTTTGATGTGGGAGCCCTCTGATCAGTCATCTAAGATGCCTCAGCAACCCTCTTCTCCTCAGAAACCTGCACCTCTTCAGCCACTCTCTTTTCCTCTGCCACCTGTGCCTGCTCTGCTTTCCCCCTCTCTTTTACCTGCCTTTTGTTATCCAGATGCCTCATGTGAACTTCTTCCCCCACTGTCATCTGCTTCTCATTACCATCTGGCAGCATTGTGTTCACCTTCACCTGGATTCTGGTAATGGCCTCTTCAACCTTGTCTCCCACCTTGATGCCAAGGATGGAGTCGCCCAAATATTGAGGCATATCATCTCCAGCCTCATCTGTTTCATACTCCTGAGCGCAGCAACACTTATGAAGGAGGAGTCCAAAGCCCAGGACAACAATAATACCCAAAACACGAGATTTGATGACATAGTTGCCTAGTTCCTCCAAAGCCACAAAGGAAGCCTGAATATCATTGTGTATATTTTGAGGTAGATATGCCTCAGACCACATCCAAGATGCCCAGACAGACAGATGTTGCTTTCTAGCCATGCCCTTAGAATCAGGAGTTTGCTTTCAACAAAGAGTCAAATTTAATGCTATATCACAAATGTAGTGAATTTTTTTGAACTGTGGCCAATAGACGATGGTATGTTGGGGGGATAGAGGGGGATTGAAGATAACTGACTGTGTCACCACCCATATGGAATTTTGGGCAGTAATTGGAAAGAGATGAGGTGTGGCTTTCCAAGTCTTCATCTTTGTCAGAAGAACCATTGGCTTGGGGGGCATTCTTCAGTACCCCATCCTCGTCTGATGATACTTCAACATATTGTTGGTTCTTCCTTGATTTTTTTCCTACATCCCCCTTCTTAGCCAGTCAATCATAGAAGTCGCCTTCCTTATACACAACAAACTGGACAATTAGTTCATTACAGTACGGTTAGCATGATATTTCCAGAGTGAAAAAATCATAGTGATGGCTTCCTTCTGTAGGTGAGAAGGATCCTTGATGATGACATTCTGAGGGGTACAGTCCATGTCAAGGTAATGGTCTGGATCTTGGGTAATACGACCCCAGTGGACTGCAGCCCTAGGGTTTGTTTGAGATGACCATTGTTGAATGTAAGCTGTCAGAAAAACACAGTACTTCAAAAATAGAAATGAATTACCATGAGCCTTTTGAAATACCTTTTGTATGACCTTCTGCTGGTTCTTGAGCATGAGTGATTCAAAGCCTGTTGGTAGGCAAGGATTGCCCTCATCATCTACCTCCACTGTTAAATCAGGCAACTTCTCATCTTCCTCATCAGATTGGTCCTCAGGGTCCAAGCCTGTTGCTAGATCATTAGCAATTAAATAAATTACTGTATCCAAGACTTACGATACTCAGCTTCATTCAGCCAGTCAGCAAGTCAGTCTTGCGACTCTCCAGCCCATTTCTTGATGTCTTTGTCCCATTCACCCCATTCATGTAATCAATATCATCTAAACATTTGTTAGTTTAAATTTGCACTACTTGTTTGCACGTTGGTGTCCAACTCTAAATTTCACTGCCCCTGCCGCCTAGCGCCGACACAGCTGACATGGCCCTGACCCAACCTCACTGTAATACTCTGATGACATCGTCAATACGTAGTCAGTCAGTGTGAATATGACCTTACATTTTGCACAAATATGACAGGTACATCGGATCCACTCGGGTCCACTGAACCCCTAAACATCAGATCCACTTCACAGTTCATCTCTGTCTCCTGTGATCCGCCTGACAGTTCATTTCTGGTCCTGCTTCTATTCTGTTACCCCATTTGTATAGTCCCTTTGTCCTAACCCCTATATGCCCAGATCTGCTTGACAGTTAATATCTGACTTCATTCTCGATCATATCTCCTATGCCCGGATCCATTCAATACTTCATCTCCATCTCCATTCTCAATTGTTCCTGTATTATTTTCTTTGCGCCTGTCAGTTTAACCTTTGCGTATGTTCCTCTCATTGACCCGGATCTCCACTGACTGCATTCCCGTTGCACATGTCCCTAGTATATAATACATTGTAAATTCATAGTAGTTTCCTCAGTTCAAATATCACCTTAGATCACACTTATTGCTGTTTCCTAGGATCCATATCCATTTCCATGGGCCTGAGTCCACTTCCCTGTCCAAACTCTGAGTCCTCGGATTGATTCCTTGTGATATATCTCCACCTCTACCTTAGGGTAGTCTACCTCTGTCAGTTTCTACTCTAGACATTGTCTAGTGTAGTCTTACCTCTAGCTTCCGCCTTCTTGGATTCCTGTCTTCCTGTCTTTCTGTCCTTACACCTGTCTGTGCTGTCCGCTGTTTCCGCCGGACTAAAGCCCCTATTTTTTGGTGGACTCATCTTCTATTTTCCGCCAGAAAAATCCTCTCCTGTCCAGCGGACTAATCTCCTGTTTTCCACCCACCTTTCCCTCTGTAGTTTTGTTGGACTAATCCCCTATTTTCCAGCAGACTAATCCTCAGTTTTCCACCAGCCTTTCCCTCTGCAGTGCTGTCGGATCCATCACCTATTTCCTGCCAGACTAATCCCCCATTTTCTGCCAGACCAACCCTCCATTTTCCACTAGACTTTCCCTTTAAAACCCACCGGGATTTACTGTATTCCACTGCTGGGCTTTGTTTCTAGCCTTCGGAAATTAAGGGCATGTACTTGGGTAAGGGGCGCAGTGCACAAGCTGAAGCCAAGCCCTTCGGATCCACCCCTGGAGCACGGTCTTAACACCAACCCACCATGGGCCCACATTACTATGTACGCCTTGATTATGGGAAATATTGATGAAGGTGGAAGGTAACATTGGCCGGGGATCATGTGGACCGGTGGGGGAATATTTCAGGCACTTGGGGTGCTGACACAGCCAACATTCTGCCACATTTTAAATATTTCATGGTCAAGATACCATTTTCTTGCTTTTTACCCCTCTTACTTGTGCACTAAGAAATATTGATGAATATGAGAGGTAACATTAGCCCCAGATTGTGTGTCCCAGTCGGTGAATATGCCAGGCACCCAGGGCACTGACACCACCGACATTCTGCCGCACTTTACAGATTTCATAGTCAAGATACCATTTTCTTGCTTTTTACCCCTCGAACTCGTGCACTGAGGAATATTCATGAATATGAAAGGTAACATTAGCCCGGTATCATGTGCCCCAGTCGGGGATTATGTAAGGCCCTTGGGGTGCCGATACCGGCGACATTCTGCTGCATTTTACAGATTTCATGGTCAAAATACCATTTTCTTGCTTTTTACCCCTCTGGCTCGTCCACCGGGAAATATTGATGAAGGTGGAAGGTCGGTGGTGGTTCTTTCCTATCATCCTAATTTTATCTGTGGACTACAAAGAACAGTGAGTAATATCACACTTCAATGTCTATCTGAATTGCTAATGAATTGTATCGTTAACTATGTAAGATGTGTTATGTCACTAATCCAAGGCATCAAATGCCTTTGGCCATGTCCGGTCTATCTTGTTCCGATGTATACAGGAGGAGGAGGAGGAGGAGGAGCGGAGGACATCTAGACAAGAAGGGTCGATGGTGTATGACATGGTAGCGCAGACTAGCTGCAGGGATCCGGACTTTGTGTCGACAGGTTAGGGGAAGCAGGGCAGATCCTGCTGAGGGGTATGTCCAGTGGAGACTGGGATGCGGAGTTATCCTGCCAAGGGGTAGGGATAGGGTTAAGGTATAGCTTGGCTACGTTTCGGAGGTCCGGACATTGTTTGTCGGGAGAGATGGGATATGATTCAGGGGCTCAGTGTACAGTATATGACAGAAACACTCCAAGGTGTCATCCATCGTGTCAAGGCTCTGCGAGCTGATGATGTTGCAATGAGCGATGTAGATGAAGTCAAGTAATGCTTGCAAAGCCTGTACCATTTCTGTGCGGACGTGACCCTCAATAGCAGGTATGTAGACCTGTGCAGTAAACACACATTAGAAATATTAGTACTAGTAGTACTGTTGCTATGAAAAATAATAGAATATCAGTACAGACCTTCATAAGTGCTTTTGAGTCATCACCAGTCCACTGTTTGAACCCTCTACCCTCTGGAAATCATCGAAGGCCTGCAAACACTGGAGCTAGAGCAATGCTAGTAGTATTATACATGTTCAGCAGCAGTAACCAAGTGAATTTGAAGATAAACTTACCGACGGTCAATGTCGTCTAGTATCTTGTTCGCGTTGGCTTCCTTCAATCTAGCGCCTTCACCACCACTTCTGATTTCTCATCAGCGCCTTTCCTACAAGGCGCCGGGATCACAGTCTCCCCTGATGCGCGCACCCTGCAAGACACAGGGATCACAGTTTCCCCTGATCCGCGCAACCTGGAAGACACCGGCACCACAGTCTCCCCAACCGCACAGGACACCAGCACCACAGTTTCCCCATCTCCCTCTGACCACACCAACAACTATGTTGGGACCTTAACTGTCCCCAACTTGCCCTCCATTGTAGCGGCATACACCAAAACCATTGAAGACTCCATCACGCCTCATAGCGCAGAGACCAAACACATGCCCAGGACTTTGGGTAGCTATGATAACTCATTCACGCCTACTCACACTTCATGATTACTGCATGTCATCATTGCATTGCACAGCTCTATCATTATCCCTTGCAGCTGCATCTACTAAGCTACATTTCTCCCATCATTACTGCATAGTGCTGCATGTTACTGCTTACACTGCTTGACATTGTTTGCACTGCTTGTGAGTCATGGTTGGCTATGCCTAGTCATCATGAGTCATAGTTTGTCATGGTTATTGCCTCAATTTATCATCTCCATTCCCTATGATACTACTTTCCTATGCTTTCTGACTCATTCTGTTCTATTTTTTTAGTCCTGCAGTCTGATGAGGATTCCAAAAGCAACAATGATATGGAGGTCAGTCAGCATATGCAAACACTAGTTCTGTTTTTCAAAATTGATCAACCTCATTCCAGGATAAGTTGCCAATCACATAGGAAAAAAAGGCAAAGACACCTGGAATAGTGAGTATGCTAGTGTCTACTGCCATGATAACACTTGCCTAAGGAAGAAAAAGTGTACATAGATTAAAAAGTACATGGTGATAGTGGGTTACATACCAGAGTGCTGTGCTTTATGTTATCGTTATTGAAGTGGTCTAGGAACTTTCTGATATTAAGCAGATTGACAATACTGTCAACATGAAGTTTTTCAATGTATTCCAATACTAGTACTGGAACACCAAAACATAGCAGCTGTTGCCAGCAAAGATATAAACCGGATATTTTGTTTTTGTTCACTTCCTTCAATTGAATGGGTCCACATCAAACAAGCTTTAGGCAAACTATAGTAGTTGAGAAACTGGTGATAGCCTTCCCTGCAAATTAAACATAAATTTTTGGAGTGTTGATCCTGCAACTTACATAGAACATTCCATATCCTTCCTATTAGTGTGGATGAGTCATGGTTGATTTTTTGATGAAAGATGCAATTGATGTAAATGCACTGAGCAGCAGTGGTGTTATAGTGAAGGACTCCAGGAGATTCAATATGAATGGGCAAAGACGAAGGTGAAGGTTTTCATTTCGGAGAAAAGAAGAATATTTTCCTAGAATGAGCATCTTTGCTATCTATGACATTCTGGTAGGGACGGTGTATGAACCGTTTGAATAGGGAATTAAAGGCAGATTGCACACTTTGTTCCTTTAAGGATCCATTAGAGTTAAGAAGGTTTTCTACGCAATTCTGTTTAGAAAAAGGAGAAGGTTATACAATGTTATAAGATGTACCAAAGCTAATAAGGCGAGCGATCACTTTCTCTATTTAGTTGGTGCTCCAAAACAATGAGGCTGCAGTTGATTGTTCTAGAGTCAACCCCTCTATCATTTGTGCTTTGTCTCAGCCATTGGTTGACAATTAATGTGCTTTTTACCTGCTAGAAAACATTCTAAGTGAGCTTGTAGCTCAGTGGCATCAGAGGATTGCATACTATAATGCCTTAGGAAGAAATTAATGTGCTTCCTGCCAAAAACTCGTGTCAGTATCTCAGAAGTTCTGTTCTACCTTATCATCTGGTTCTCACCAAAACTGTACCTCTAGCTCCAACCCTGACACAATCATGGAATGATAAATTTATTCAGAATGCATTCATCAGGGAATAGAACCTACACTTGTGGTTCCACTCTCTCACAAAGGCACACTCCTGGAATAGAAGGTCAGCATTGAACTCCTCAAACCAAGCAATGATGCGGGCATCTGGGACCACGCAATAGTATTCATAGTAGTCTTTGTCTTTTTTTGTTGCAGGCTCGACGACCATATACCATGTGTCTTCCTATAATCGCCTGTGAGCTGTGTCTATCCAGTTCTGAAGATTGTTCAATTGATTGGAGATATATTTTTTATATTGCTTCCTGTATATGTTTTCTGTCTCACTCAGACTGTGAGATACGGCAAAACAAAATTTTTACTCATGGCGAATATTTACTTACCATTGAGACATTGAAATAATACAATACCCCTGAGGGATGTACAATTCCTTCCCAGACGCTGTAGCTTTGATTCTTGTGTAAATCATGAGACCATGTATTCAGTTTGGTTCAGTAAGAAAAGAAGTAACTCATCCCACCTAAAGTCATCCACTTGCTTGCACTTGATGGAGTAGTTGGCACTAAGTGCAGAATCACTAGTAGGTATCATGAAGAAAAATATTATGGTGACTTGGACAGGCCCAGGTAGGAGTCCCAGTCAGGCTGGCACCGCGAATGTGCCGCAGTCAATTTGCACCACATTATAGTGACAAGTACAATGATTCCAGGAGGAAGAGAAGAAAGGGCAACACCATCTCCATACAACTCAGATTCTGGCAGAGGCTAAACTTAGCTAAGCCCTACTCCATGTTGGAGGCACCAACAAGGACTTTGCTGCTGGACTGCAGATGATTCACCAGCACTACAACTGTCATTTAATAAACAGACTATGATGCAAATAAAGAATAGCCACAGCTCAATCAGGCTCCTCAATCACTACACAAAAAATGCAATGTCCATTGGAATCAAGAGGTCATACATCATCACAAACTCTCTCATGGAGATGTAAGCAGGCCAATATGAGAACTTTATCTGATATACTGATGAGGCAAAATATCCTGGTACTGAGATGATTCTGTTCAATAGCAATTACAAATGGACATACATGACCAACAGTTCCACAACTATTATCAGTCCTTAAAGGGGGCAACAAGGAGTGTGGAGGCCCATGATCAGGATGAGGCAAAAGATCATGTAAAAGAGATGTTTTGGACCCTGGCTTAGTATGGTGAGTTGGTTGGAGACATTATCATATGTGTATAAGGAACTTTTATTATAAAATTGAGGCGCTTCTATAGATAAAAATGTCGGATCAACACTTTGCGGATCAATTTTAAGGCATGTACCTTGTCAATTCAAGGCAAGTCTGGAATGTAAGATCTATATTAATTATAGATACTTGTGCAAATCAATTCTAAGGCACGTACTGTTTAAATTTAAGGCGAGTCTCGACTCTAATATTAATTATAAACACTTGTGCAGATCAATTCTGAGGTATGTAAGTACATAGTATTCATTGAACAACTGACACACACATTTGCACAGGCTCAATGGCGACAGTTTGAGGAGAGAATAATCATCATAACAGTGTAAGTGATGGTAAGTTGGTCTTGATGTAACCTAGCATGTTGACAAGTGTTCAGTGCATGTGGGAGGATGGGCACAAGATTTCCAGGGGGAATGAGTTCAGAGTTGCCAAAGGATTGGCGCCACTTGTTCACCAGCCCATTTTGTGATGGCACCGGGGTCTACTAATGTTGCTGGCAGAGAAGAGGGGGCAAGAATTAAGGAGAGAGTAGAACAAACCCATCGAGATAGAAAGGGTGCTGGGGATTAATGATATGTAAGTTGGGGATGCATAGATATCAGATGCACAGGAGAAAGATCAATTAACCTATATATCCACTCATAATTTTGTGACAGGGGAGACAAGCATCAGCACTCACCCACAAATAAATTGAAGCTAGGAATCAGAATATGCATAAGCCACTTAGAAGAGTACTGAGGACACCAGACCTTACATAGATCATTCTTGTAGTGCCCCAAATCTTACGTAGTTCCACCCGCAAAGGCTGGACCCATCTGCACAAATGATGTTCAACACAATCATCGACCCAAGCTGACAAAATAGTGTGGTGGTGGTTGAGGATGAAGGAGAAAGCAATTGATATCTGTACATGACACAGGTGAGCCCATGAACTGATGTCAGCATATGCATGCACTAACTAAGAAGCCAGTTCTTTTTGTGACATTCAGGCTAATGCTGGGCCTCTTAGAGTTTCTTGTCTCGCCCATCATCTTTTCCACAGTGGAACACGCTAGCCTTAGATACCTAACAAAGGACTGCCAGATTATGGACCTCAAAAACAAAAAGGAGCTCTGATTAGTTCTCGCTGTATTGTATAAAGAGTTTCTGCCTGAGTTAATGGCAGAAAGCAATGCACTGCTGAAAGGTTTGCTCAAAGGCCTCATAATAAAGGTCCTGGACCTAGAATTCTCAAAGAACATGTTAAATCCCATGAGTCTATATGGTGCAGTGGAAAACAAAGAGGTCTGTATGTATCAGTTGGCCTTGCAGGCCTATTATTATAATCTTAAGGCTGCCATAGAGAAGGTTAGCAAAGCCGAATTGCTGATATATATCAAAAACACTGTTCAGAGATAGATAAACTGGAAGCTTCAGAAGTCTGATAAAGCAGTGTCTGCAGCAGCTAAGACTCTCCAGTATCGAAAAGCTTCTGCAGATGCTGGTACTAAACAGCTCAGTATGAATCACTTAGAAAAGGCTATTTTTAAGGAAGAAGGTGATATACTGACTGATTCAGAGGATTCAGCAGGGTAAGTTGTTTATGATTTTATCTATTAATAGCATACTCACTAGTACGGTCCAAGAAAAGAGTATATTTGTCATTTCCCTGATACTCACAAATCTAATGAACATTCTACTCCACACATTTTAGAATCTCTCTAAAGAGAGATGACTCACTTAGTCAACTCTGCCAGCAGAGGTAAGACTATTATCCTCTGTTTGTAAATTTATTATTCTAACTATTGTTAGTAACCTTTAACAATTTTGATTTTGGTAAAAAATTGCAAATCAAAGACTACAGACATCCTTAAAGATGTCAAAGTTTGGGATAATAATCATCTCCACATTGCAGTTAGTGCAGATGACATTGAGGTTGTGGCATATTTTACAAATGTAATCAAATCTGCTACACAGGTAAGTGTTGTTTTTTTGCAGTTTTCAATGGTAGCTCATGTTATATGATAGAAGAGGATTGTTCAAGATCTTCATGATTTTGCAGCTACTGTTCTCTTATCTGTGCACAAAACCAAAATATCCAAAAACAAACCTGACAGTATCTACAAGAAGATTCCTGGTCAGATACATAGGAAACACCACCCTATGAGAGATTTACATGCCTTAGGTCAAAATGTATATTTAATTTTTTTATGCTAGCATATGGTTTTAATAGTTGACTTTTGGGGCATTAATAAGTTTGGTTCTGGTGTAGACACAGTCAAAAACTTCAATGTAGTGATGAAACTGAAGCTCAAACTGAAGCTTCTCATTCATCGGGTTAATGTTCTGATGAAAACCTTAGACCCTACTCATTATCAAGATGCTCAGAACCTCAAGAAACATTACATAGACATGCATCCTAGCTATGCTTCTCTTGAGGTGCTATAGAATGTTTGGTCCTAACTCTACTGTGATTGCCAGGATCCAATATTCTTCTGGGCTGCATTGTGTATCTTTAGTGGCACCTTCACTAGGGGAAAGCTATCCATGCTTAATTTAGAGCTGCAGGTGTGCATACAGCCTGGTGACATTGTTCTCATCGAAGGCAGGGTTATCCAACACTGTTTTGAAGAGTGGACTTGGGGACGACAGATCTCTATCCTAATTTTCATTTGTACTAGTGTCTGGAAGATAGTGAAAGAGCTTGCTGACTGCCTGTGATCAGATGAAGCTACTGGTGATGATTTATCACTACTAATTTGACAGTACATAGTTCATCATGTAGTATGGTATACTACATCGTAGCGGTGTCATGCACCAAGTCCCCGACTCTACTGTTGCTTAGACCCGAAAATCATTTGAATAATTTTACATTATGATGAATTCTGCACATTAGCCAATCAGTATGCGTCCTCAGACGCCCCAATGTGCACCACCTGTGATTCCCAAGCTGTGTTGCTGACTCATCTGTGACACCACGATCAGTTCACAGCTTCAACATTTTTCCTTTTGGAATTTGAACCAAAGGAAGACCTACCAGTAGGCATGGATAGATAATTAAATCTGTAGAGTGGTGAGCCACCTTCTTTTGTTTCACCTCTGTGGCTTGCGCTTGCACTGCGCTGTTGCCTCAAGCACCCACAACACTTGGTATGGCCCATTCCTGCCCCAAGCTGAGTGAGCGTGCCTCAAGCGCCCCTGCCGGCCATGAGCAAGCGCACAGAGAAGGGGGGCTTACCTTCAACCTCCCACTTACTGATCTTTTTTAAAATCACGCAAGGGCCCCTCAAAACTCCAAGCTTGGCCAGCATTCTCCTTCATCACCTTGACTGACACGGCTTTGCCCTCCCTTCCTCAATGTCCACACACGCACCACACAAATGTATGCCCATTCAAACTCTTTGCATTCCAGAGTTTCTGCGACTTGGTCTTGCCATTAAGTCAGTGTTGAGTGAACAGTAAGCTTCATGAGAATCATAGTGCTGCCCTAACACAATCCCATTCACAGATTCCTGACTTCAGACCTTGCGGACCCTTCCACTACGTGCACTGGGTACTGCACCCAAGGCATGTCCCTAGAGGACGTGATCATCATGCGGCACTGCTCTCATGGCGATGAGGATCGCAACCGAGATCCCAACGTAGAGGAGATCCTTGAGCACTCCACCGATGGCATGGGGACTACAGAACTTGCTTCCTCCACATGCGGCTACACTAAGACAGGGTGAGTTTCTCATTCTCCCTTTGCATTCCTTTGATAAATCACTGCCAGCAGGCAGCTCAAGCAGGAGTTCTGCAACTACCAAGATGCTGCCACCGGCTCCAACAAGAAGCCAAGGGTGCACAGCATGGAAAAAGCTGATCACAGTGCCCTGTCACCGTGTCAAGACTCCCATCTTCCACAGCTGGTGCCCTCCGCTGTTTCTAATGGTTTGGTGTCCAAGTCCATGATTTTCATCACTCCAGGCATGGACAGCATCACAACCCCCCCCCCCCCCCTCCTTAGAGGAGTGCAGCATGTCAGTCTCACTGTCCATCACTGGTCGCACCACCTCAACATGCCGTAAGTCAGTGGGGAAGGTGAAGAGGGATGCAAGGCGACAGAAATTCCAAAGGCAGGACCACCGGAGAAAGGTAGAAGAGATGAATTCTAATGGGGATGTTGATGCACTTTGCTTTAGGGTTTCTACCATAGGCTGGCAAGGGACTAACTATGCGTCAAGCGAGGAAGGCAGGGTACTTAGAAAGGAGTGGTATGAGTATTCTATCCTGTTCTGCTTGACTGAA
This sequence comes from Suillus clintonianus, assembly GCF_016758775.1. Classification (NCBI taxonomy): domain Eukaryota; kingdom Fungi; phylum Basidiomycota; class Agaricomycetes; order Boletales; family Suillaceae; genus Suillus; species Suillus clintonianus. Next base: position 405,003 of record NW_024539253.1, on the reverse strand, counting down.
TTTGAAAGAGTTCCCTACCAGAGGTGAGGATGCAATGCTTCCTCACACAACTAGCTGATCATCCACGCCAGGCTCAAAACCTGTGTAAGGGATTCTCAGGGGCGGTTGTGGCTTGTATGAACATTCATTGGGCCACACATTGAGGAACTTCTTCTGCTCTTTCAAGAGGATGCAGCAATGTTTGTAAGCACTGTCAAACAGAACAATGGCAGCTTCAGTGAGAGTGTGATGGAAGATCATGGGAGGGGGCACCGCTGGTTCTCTATATGTGGGCATGACCGAAATTCTAAATCAGTAAGAGCTGCACCTCTGAGATTTCAGCCTTCTGAATTCCTGTTCCTCCAGAAACCCTCTCTCAGTGCATGGCACCTAACTAATCACAAAGCAATTGACCAGCTGTGGACCCTGGCAGGCGCCATGTCTCAGATAAGGTAAGTTTCAGACACATAGCCCATACGCAAAGGCCAAACCTCACTCACACTGCCCAGTTCAATGATGAACACAGTGTTTCAGGAAGAATTCCCCCTTCTTGCAAGAAGATACAGAGCATGTGCTGAAGCTCTAAGAATTGAGCCGCTGTATGGACATTTTTTCAATTTCTGTTTGAACTCTGCAAGAGCTGGGGTGAGGCGAGTACACTGCAGTCCTCATGTGGATTGGAAAAACATTGCAATAGGTATCTGCATCATATTCATATACGGTAAGTCAGTCTCACAGAGCTTGCAAGAGCATGCACCTGAATCAATTCTAGGAAATTTCAATAGCAAAGAGCGCTCTTGGCTGGTCATCTGGGAGGCAGGATTGGTGATTGAGATGCCTGCCGGCATTTTTGTGATGTACTCATCCTCGCTCTTTTTCCACTTTAATGTGGATATGTGTGGTAAGCTGGGAAGATTCCAAAGACTCATGCCTAACATAACTAATTGGCAATCAAAATCTCCAGTTTATGTGTACCAATGGTGCACTTCCTACTGAGGAAAATTCATCTTGCCTGGACGGAGGAGACGGGAGAGGGTCCTGCGTGTGGTTCAACCAGGCCACGATGTTCCAGAGTGCAGAGCTTGGCTTTGCCACTGTCGCAGATGCGCAAAAGGCTGGTGCTCCTTGCACGTCTGATGCTTCCTTGCTAATTCACCAAGGTCATTTGCCAGCACTTTAAGAACCCTGACCCTGGTTATTTGCTTCATAGTACAAGCTTATTGCAAAGCCTCGATCTGGTCTTGCACGTATGTGTCTGTGCCCACCCTCAATCACAATATATGTATTGCTGTCACTGCAGTTGCTAAGTACGTGGTACTTCTAGGAAATGTTTTTCATCGCCAATTCCATCAATTTACCTTGCTCTGACTTATATGGCCTGTTGTCTTCCTTCCTCGCTTCACTTGCCAGGTAACGCACCAGTTTATCCGAGTCTGCATACACTATTGCCACTGACATGTCATTTGATATTGAGCAGATCATACCTGTTCCAATATCAATAAATAGTTCATCTTGTTGGATCGCACTTACTGGCCATCATATCTGGTTTTGAGAACAGGATATCAGACACGTAAAGGACGCTTGCATTCATTCTCGTTGGAAAGTGTCTATTGCTTGCTAGAATTTCAGCACAGGATTCAATGTGAAATCTGGGTTTGTTGTCCCCCACCCGTTCCACTGGCAATATGTCAGTTGTTGAATGCCATACACAAGTTGGCACAATCTTACTGAACAAGAAAGATCCCTGATTGTCGAAGATCTGCATAAACTCAGAGACAGCAGGAACAATCATTCCTCTCTGTGATACAGTAGTTGGGCACGGATGGCTGGGGTGAATGTATATAGGGATCCAACACCATTAAATAAATAAGCACCAGCCTGCGTGCCCTTGTGCGCATGACTATATGATCTGAGACTGGGCTCTCGATCATTTGCAAACAAGTATATTGATCAAATAACAATCGAAACCAGCACCAGACATGGTCGTGCAGAGCATTAAGCCACGCTACCACAAAATGTATCGTGAAATACTTGCATGGGACCATAATTATTGTACATTAGATAAAATAGTGCTCTTTGGCGCCAAATTGAACATTGTGGTGGATGAGTCTCTGGAGATTTGCATCGCGTAGGCATCCATGAAGCGATCCCTGCCTTTGGTCCCCTCAGCATCATCGGTCTGTTCTCCATCGCACACTTTTTTCGCTGAATGGGCGTTGTCTCCTTCATCCATTGCCTTTTGTTTGCCTTTTTTGTCTGGAAGACCATTCACCATAGTGCTTGCGGTGATAAATGCGACTGGGAGAACCTTCAAGCAAGTCTGAGAGCTTGTGGTCCCCTGTTTTGCTTATGTCAGACATATTCCGTGTAAGATCTCATTAAGTACCATTAGTTGTTGTGGAAGGTGAGTTACTTCCACCTCCAGGAGGCCCTCCGGCTTTAGCAGCTGCTCTAACTTTGGCTGAAGCAATTTAGAATTTATAAGTTTTGAGTGGTAAGAGATGTGCGATGGCTGCTTACAAGGGCTGTACATGGAGTCCCCCTCTGTAGATACATGTGTGTGCATGAGCGATCACGAGACGTAAAGTTAGGGCAGGACACTTACTGCCAATGTCACCATGTTTGAGACGCAGCACAGAAGAATGTGATGGGTCAGGGATGTTCTGAACCAGGGGGTCAGTCGTAAGTGTGATGGAGAAACATTCGTTATCTGCGTCCGGATAGTGTTGCCAGAAGGGCACACCACGAGGGTAGACAGCACTTGAAGGTAAGACTGTTAATGTCCATCAGCTCCAGACTGACACATGAAGTTTCATACCATGTATGTGCGTTCCTCACATCTTCAGCTTCACCATGGAGGATGTTTAGCATATCCATGGCCGCTGAACTGCACTTCATCACTTCCTCCAAATACTTTTCATTGCCATTGTTTTTGAGAGGGTGTACCTCGAATTGAGCGCGCACCTTTTTCCGATGCACCCAAGTCAAGCTAAAATTCATGTGGAGTATGTGAGTAATGAGGTGATCAGTAGTACTTTGCACACATACTCCAGTTCGATGGTCGACCACCACACCCGCAGTCGCAATTTGCAATGTGATTGTCAAGCATTTCTGGACCTGACTGAACTGACTGACTAATCCCTCAAGTGTAGACTTGGTAGTGCGGTGATCTCACAACAGCCAATTTTCAAAGGTCATAGCTAATAAAAAGACAAAGGATCACCTCAGTATGGTCGCCACATTTGTTCCCTACAGACTTTCATGACTTGACTCACACAAGTCATTGAATTTCATGACATTTATTTGCATCTCATCCAAAATGGAAATACTAATCAGCAAATGTGCAAAGGCCTGTCAACACCTGGTTACCACCTGAATGTCCTGGGAGCAACCTGGATGTCCTGAAGGTTTGGTAGGTATTTCATTATCACGTACAACACGCACGACAAATGAACCACCAGCAGCAGAACTGTTATTTTCACAAACAGAATCAGAACATTTACAACAGTAAGGGGGGAAACAAGTAGAATGTTAGTTATATGATCATTCACCTCTACAGTATGCTTTTCTATCCTTTTCATGGTATCTATACGTACATATTCATTACCTATATTTCTCTGACCATTCACTCACTTTCCTGACCTCCCTAGGACTTGTCTAGGTCGAGTTATCCCTTACCTTTGTGTTATGGCTTGTCTGTTTACATTTGTTTACCATACATCGCCCATATCCCAGAGTCCAGTGCTCCCTGCCTCTTTGGCAACTTACTCTGGACTCTAGGTACTGTATACCTTTACTATGCTTGAATACATTGGCAACTTACTCTGGACTCTAGTCCTGATCATCTTTGGTCACTCAGGAGCCTCTAGAAGCGGCCCATTCAGTTCCCATTGCAACAGGTTATGAGCCCTGCGCTATAGCCGCTTCAAAATTGTCATAGCTCAAGATCTACTGAAGATATCGACTTGATTCCTTCACCAATCGATTCCTTGCCCTCGATTACCCCCATCTACGTCTTCCCTACTCTAATCAGCTCTCAGGAGGTCGAGTTTATCTCCCTTCTTTAGATCTGACACATATCCCCTATCAATTTCGACTTCCTGCCCTCATATCTCTCCACCCTTTGACCCGCCGGCTTATCGGTCTTCACCATCGTCTTCTGCGACCTCAAAAACCTCCTGGAGAGAGTCTGAGGTGTTGTAGAGCGTCTGGATCATCAGGGATAAGGAGATCAGTAGCAGATCAGTCAATTTTGGGCCCTTAGTGCGCCCCTTTCCACATCTTTGCCTCATATTGAGGTCTATTCATCACATATCTGACTCGGGGTGTTGCCCATCGCATTCTGCGCCTTCAGAAGCCCCCATCCACATCCCTGTATCGTCTATTGGTCGAGCCTATCGCTCCCAGTACACCCATCTTGCTATCCATCCCATATCAGCAATCAGATCTCTTATCAGTCCCCTATCTAAGGGTCTCCTATCCACTATCCATTCATCCCCTCGTCCTCTGCTGCGTTTCTGCACCTCCTTTCATCGTCTGCAACCCATCCCCACCATCTCTGAGCCTTGCATCGCCCCTACTCCATGTCTACTGAGACCACCAATACCAAGTCACCTTCTGTGTTGACAGAGGCCAACTACTCTACCTGGAAGGGTGAGATGAAGGCTTATCTTCGCACTAAGGGGCTTTGGCTGCTTGTCTCTGGCAAGGAGACTCGCCCTCCAGACTCTCAGGCTGAGGAGCAGGCCAAGTGGGATCAGAAGCAGGACAAGGCTGCAGGTGAACTCTTCCTCCACTGTTCTGCAGACCAGAGGCTGCACTTTGAGGACGTCCAGGACGACCCTGCCTTGATCTGGACTACCCTCGAATCGACCCATGTCCAGCAGCTCCCTGCCACTCGCTTTAACGCCTGGGACGACTTCTTCACCATTAGGAAGCGCCCTGATGAGTCCTTGAGCACCCTTATTGCCAGGATTGAGGAGGGCATGGCCAAGATTCAAAGACTTCGCCCCCAGGACTCTAGTAAGCCCTACAGTCTCCCTGATCTTGATGCTGAGCTCGTCTCTATGGCCATGATCCGTGCTCTGGGCGAAGACTATGCCCAGTTTGCGTCGAGCCTCATCCTACTCAAGTCCTTGGACAAGAAGGAGCTCAAGGCTGCTTTCCTCGCTGAGGAGACTCAGCGCCGTCGACGTGCTGATGCTCTTGGAGTATCCTCTAGCGATTCTGCCCTTGCCTCTGCCACTGGGGCGCCTGCTAGTAGCTGTAAGTGCGATGCCAATGCTGTCTGCGACTTCTGTGGTAAGCCAGGCCATTGTGTGCACAAGTGCTTTGCTATGCAGCGTGCTAGGGATGCACATAAGACTAGGCAGGCGCCCAATCAGTCTGGACAGCAAGGTAGGCGGCCTAGGAACGCTAACAAGGCCTCTGAGGCGTCCTCTACCACATCTCAGCCCTCCCCATCGTCCTCCATCGTCCCTGCCTCTGCACACGTGTCCTCTACTGTCCAGAATGTGTCCGAGTTCGCTGGTAATGCAAGTCTTCGCTCTTTTGACTCCTCTAGTCCTCTATGCCCTCTCCAGCTCGATGCTGACGCTGATTGGAATGCAGACACAGGGGCCACTTCTCATATGACCCCCCATCGCCACTGGCTTCGCAATTATACCCCAAAACGCGTGCCAATTCGACTTGCCGACTCGACCATAGTCTACTCAGCTGGTGTGGGGTCAGTGGTCTTTAATCCTGTGTCTGTGGGCGAGGTAAAGAGTCTTAGAGCGGTCGAGTTCACTCGAGTCTTGCATGTACCTGATCTTCGTAACAATCTCCTCTCAGTTCTGTATCTAACTCGAAATTGCGGCTTCTACGTCGATATATCTGCTTCTCATATGACCTTCTGTCGACCTAAGGGCTCCCCACTCTTCTATGCATCTATCAACGCCCACAACGCCGCATTTCTGGACGGTACCACCTCTCCTATCACCGAGTTCGCTTCTCCTGCCTCCACCTGTCCCTTGGACATCGCTCTCTGGCATCGGAGACTAGCTCATCACCATATAGCTGGTGTTAGGACGCTTATCGACCACAAGTTGGTCACTGGACTTAGGCTGGACTCTAGGGCGTCGCCAGACCCTGTCTGTGAGCCTTGCCTTGCTGGTAAGATGCATGCCAATCCCTTCCCTCCTAGTGAGTGGAGGGCGAGCCGTCCTTTGGAGCTTGTGCACACTGATGTCCACCAGCTCCCCTACCGCACCTTCAGTGGCTATCGCTACTGGGTCACCTTCATTGATGACTATTCACGTTATCGCTTCGTCCTGCCTGTCAAGGCCAAGTCAGATGTCTTTGAGGCGTTCAAGACGTTCAAGGCTTATGCTGAGAACCAATCTGAGCGAAAACTCAAGACTCTGAGGGATGATAAGGGTGGTGAGTACATGTCCAATGCTTTCCTTGACTTCACTACCCAGAGTGGCATTGTGCGTCAGCACACAGTCAGGGCTCGTCCGCAGCAGAATGGTGTTGCAGAGCGAGCCAATAGGGTCTTAGCTGAGCGCATCACGACGATGCTGGACGAGTCTGGCCTTCCGAAGGCCTTCTGGGGTGAGTGTCTTGCAGCTTTGGTCCATGTCTGGAACAGGTGCCCCACTGATGCAGTGGATAATGCCACGCCTTATGAGCTGTGGCACGGGCGGAAACCTTGTTGCAATGGGAACTGAATGGGCCGCTTCTAGAGGCTCCTGAGTGACCAAAGATGATCAGGACTAGAGTCCAGAGTAAGTTGCCATTGTATTCAAGTATAGTAAAGGTATACAGTACCTAGAGTCCAGAGTAAGTTGCCAAAGAGGCAGGGAGCACTGGACTCTGGGATATGGGCGATGTATGGTAAACAAATGTAAACAGACAAGCCATAACACAAAGGTAAGGGATAACTCGACCTAGACAAGTCCTAGGGAGGTCAGGAAAGTGAGTGAATGGTCAGAGAAATATAGGTAATGAATATGTACGTATAGAGACCATGAAAAGGATAGAAAAGCATACTGTAGAGGTGAATGATCATATAACTAACAAACCTGATGTCTCCCACCTAAGGGTGTGGGGGTGCACTGCCTATGTGCATGTGCAGAAGGACAAGCGCTCTGCGCTCGAGTCCCATATGGAAAAGTGCGTATTCATTGGTTATCCAGATGGTTACAAGGGCTGGAAATTCTATAACCCCACCTCCAAGCGCACTGTCATCTCAGAGCGTGCTGACTTCGACGAAAGGTATTTACTTCTCTCAAAGAGGCCTTCTGGTGCGCTTCAGCCCCCTCCTCCATTGCCCTCTGTCGAGTCTAGGGTGATTCCAGACTCTGATGATGATGATTCTGACGAGGCACTGACTCATGGGGGGAAGAGGCGTCCACCAGGTCCACCAGTCCCACCTGCCATCGCTCCAGTGCCCCCTGCATTGGCTATTATGCCTGCAGTTGACCCAGCTGTCCCAGATGTCCATCCTGGTGATAGACCTGGCGTTCTGAGGCCTGATCCAGCGCCTCCTCAGCCTCCTGCCCACGTACCAGTTGTGCCAGCAGCCCCAGCTGCTCCTCCTCCCGCTTCTCCTGTTGGCATTGGTGCCAGACTGCCCACTCGAGCCAGACGCCCTCCTCGTGAGTGGTGGAAGCTTTCTAATGCGCAGTTAGATGATGAAGTCGATGATGAGGAGGAGGAAGCTGATGTGGGCTTTGAGGTATGTCACTCTGTGGCTACCCCTGCTGAGCCAATGTCCTTTGCAGAGGCCCTGCGTCGTCCTGATGCAGAGCAGTGGCGCCAAGCCGCGCTTGAGGAGTTGGCTGCTCACCAGAGCAATGGGACTTGGAGACTCGTCGAAAGACCCAAAGACCGTAAGGTCATAGGGTCGAGGTGGGTGTTCAAAGTCAAGCGCAATGCTGATGGCTCCATAGAGCGCCACAAGGGACGCCTTGTGGCCAAGGGCTACAACCAGCGCCCTGGCTTTGACTACCTCGAGATCTTCGCTCCCACTGTACGTATGCCCACCATCCGCATTGTCCTTGCTATGGCTGCCATTCACGATCTCCATCTTCGCTCTGTGGACGTGTCTCATGCTTATCTCAATGGAGAGATGGACTGTGAAGTCTACATGGAGCAACCCGAAGGCTTTGCTGAGGGCGATCCTAAGAGACTGGTATGTCTTCTTGACAAGTCCATCTATGGCACCAAGCAAGGGGGCAATCGCTGGAACAAGAAGATGAGAGCTGTGCTCGAGTCTCTTGGGTTCAGGCAGACATACTCTGATGCAGCTATCTATGTCTACTCTCGAGGTGATGACCGCATCATTCTCCCTGTCTTTGTCGACGATATGACCTTTGCATCGAAATCCCTCACTGCCATCGACCAGATCATCTCCCAGCTCTCTCAGCACTTCAAACTTCGTGACCTGGGCCCCACCACTCAGTTGCTGGGCATCAAGATCGATAGAGACCGTTCCAAGCGCTCCATATCCCTCTCCCAGCGTCAGTACTCACTTGACATCCTCGAGCGCTTTGGCATGGCTGATTGCAAGCCTGTCACCACTCCTATGGAACCCAACCTTCGTCTCACTCGCTCCCAAGCGCCCCAGACCACTGATGAGGTCTCTTTCATGCGTGGTGTGCCCTACCTTGCTGCTGTTGGCGCTCTGATGTATCTAGCCACCACCACTCGTCCTGACATTTCCTATACTGTTGGCGTCCTTGCCAGATTCAACTCGAACCCTGGCATAGTGCACTGGCAGGCTGTCAAGCACCTCCTTCGCTACATCAAGGGATCCGTCGACCACTCCCTTGTCTATCAGCCTGACCCAGACTCCACTGAGTTGTTCTCTACCTTCTCTGATGCTGACCATGGTGGTTGCAAGGATACTGGTCGCTCTACTGGTGGTTATATCGTCAAGATTGGCACTGGTGCCGTCTCTTGGAGCTCCAAGCTTCAAGGGGTCATTGCTCTGTCCACTACTGAGGCAGAGTACATCGCTGCAGTCGAGGCAGGTAAGGAGATCAAGTGGATGCGCAAGCTGCTGTTGGAAATGGGTTTCCCAGCGGGCGCTTCGTCTGTCCTTAGGATTGACAACCAGTCCGCTATCTCTGTAGCCAAGCACCCAGAGCATCATGGACGCATGAAGCAGCTGGACTTGTGCTTCTACTGGCTGCGCGATGAGGTGGACAGACAGGTAATTTCGCCTGTCTTTGTCCCCACTGCAGAGCAACCTGCAGACATTCTGACCAAGGCCCTGCCTCGAGTCAAAGTGGACTTGTTCTGTCGTATGATGGGACTTGTGCGCTTAGGGGGGAGCTCTTGATTGTGAGAGGTGCACAATCAGGGGGGAGTGTTAGTTATATGATCATTCACCTCTACAGTATGCTTTTCTATCCTTTTCATGGTATCTATACGTACATATTCATTACCTATATTTCTCTGACCATTCACTCACTTTCCTGACCTCCCTAGGACTTGTCTAGGTCGAGTTATCCCTTACCTTTGTGTTATGGCTTGTCTGTTTACATTTGTTTACCATACATCGCCCATATCCCAGAGTCCAGTGCTCCCTGCCTCTTTGGCAACTTACTCTGGACTCTAGGTACTGTATACCTTTACTATACTTGAATACATTGGCAACTTACTCTGGACTCTAGTCCTGATCATCTTTGGTCACTCAGGAGCCTCTAGAAGCGGCCCATTCAGCTCCCATTGCAACATAGAATTGGTGCAATAAAGACAAATGCTTTAATATTAAATATGCAAGTAGTATCTATGAAATGGAGGAAATGAAAGAATCACAATACAACATCAGCATGCATGATCATTGCCGTGGCATGTGTTGAAGGTATGTTCCGAAACCTTTCTCATCAGTCACTATCTTATTGATGCAGCTAGGATTTGGGTGCATGCATAACGAGCGCTGTGATTATACTACCCTACTAGATGTATTTGTGGTTTCTACAATAAAAATTGATGCCTGTTTCATGTCTGATATGAGTCTGGTTAGTATCTGGTATGCATCTGGTTTGCATCTGAATGCTGTCTGATTCCAATCAGGTTCCTGAAAGCTTGCCTGACACTGACAGGTTCATCTGTCACCGGTACTCCGTCTGCGAGCCTGGATGGTCTGAAAAGACAGCCATGGACTTACGAGGCATCGTAAAACATGCAAATTCTACTGGCAGTTGAGCGCCATCAACAACAAGAAAAGACAGGAGAGGGTGAAAGATGCAACTAGAACTCTGACACGACAACTAGCCACAAAATCAGGTTCAGCTAGTCAATGTAGTTCATGTTATGTGAGTCCATTTGTGTTTCATCTGATACTGTGGAAAATCAATACTAAAGACAATTTCAAAATTCTAGAAAATCCCGCCCATTGGCAAACATGCCGTTGAAAGTGGCCCAAAACCTATTGTTCCATGCAAACCTTCGTCAAGCAGGTACCAACTCAGATCAACGACTCCGAGTCAGCTGGCATGTTTGTCAGCTCCGAAGGGCCTATTGACTCGGAGCACTTCTAGCAACGGCCTGGGTCAGAGCAGCCGCTGCCCCAGTTTCAAGTTCATACTGGTGATGGGTTTGACAATGCAGTTGATCCCAACTTGAATGTTTGTGGTATGTCTTTGAGTTACCCCCACTAGTCGACTGATAACTTACTTGCTCTGCTCTTCACTCTTCAAGACAATTCTTTGCACCCTTCAAGTCTAACACAATGAATACCTAGACAGTTTGAGGATGTTCCTCTTTCCAACAAGGGCACCAATGATTTGGATAATGTCGATTCTTCTGGACGTTCTCGAAATCCAGCCCCACCTCAATCTAGGATCCGGAGAGTCCTATTGACGTTACGAGATACACTTCAGACAACCGTCAAGTCTTTAGGAATTTATAGCCCCGCCACTAGAGACTGATCCAGACATCCTCCCACCTAGAGCGAGTATTTGACGAGTTGTATGCCTCTGACTCTTGGCTGGATGCCCAAGACCAGGTGCAGAAGCTCCCAAGGGAGCCTGGATGTACACTGGAATGGGTGGTTGCCGGTCTTATGTTTTTTTCAGATGCCACACATCTTGCAAACTTTGGAACAGTGAAGGCCTGGCCCCTCTACATGTACTTTGGAAATCTGACAAAGTACGCTCGTTCTGCACCCAAGTCCGGCGCCTGTCACCTTGTGGGTTTCTTACTGTCGGTAAGTTTTGTTGCTGTACTATTAAGAATCGCTATCAATATTGCCTATCAGCTTCCTGACAAAGTCAAAGATGTTCGGAGCAGCCTGCCTCACATATCCAAAAGTGGCATGGCTGCCCTTCACACTCACTGTCGGTGCGAATTATTTCATGCATGCTGGGATACATACTTGACTCGATCAAGATTTTCTTCATGCATACTGCTATGGTATCATCCTCAAATGTGCTGACGGTGTGTTCTGCAGAATATTTCCTCGTATATTTACATACTCGGCCAATTATCCCGAAAAGTGGGTTCTTTCTTTCTGCAAATATGGGCAAGATACTCAACAAGGTTCAGGGTTGTGATCGCCACCATCAAAGACATGGGCTTATGGCCGTGTCCACGTTGTCTCACGCCGAAAAGTATATTCCCTTATCTAGGGCTCCTTCAAGATATGAAGAACCACATAAACAATCTTCAATTCTACATCTTGACTAATATTATCAAGGCACAAGAACAGAGATCTATATGTTGGGAAATACTTTGGACAGTGTGAGAGTTGAGGAATTGCTGGGAGAGGGCTCATGGGTGCCTGTTCTGGTAAGTGTGAATTTGTCCGCTGTTCTTCCACACCGGCTTAGACGAGTGACTCGCAGAATGTTTTTGCCCAGAAGTTGGGAGTACTAGGCCTTCATCCATTTTGGATGCTTGTTGTAGATTTCATGCATGAGTGTGAGTTGGGCACTTGGAAGGCGCTATTCACTCACCTCGTCAGGATTCTTTATTCGCTTCCAGGGGGGATAAATTTGTGGCAACCCTAGATGAAAGGTAGGTGAGGTTGGAACAGTCTCTCCACGTCATAAACTCCGTCCGATTACAGATTTTGTCAAGTTCCGACCTTCGGTAATGGGGTGATTCAAATGTTTGCAAACAACACATCTGAGATGAAGAAACTGGCAGCACAGGACTTCAAAGACATATTAGAGTCCGTTCGGGAGGTCAGATTGAGGACAACTTAGCTAACTTTTTCTAACTTCAAACCACATTAAGCAAGCTTGCCGAACTGCCGGTCGATGTTACCAACACATGTCACACAAGTACTTATCCTATCAATCATGCCCGCAACCTGACCTTCATCCAAACGCCTCCGTGTATGTGCTAGGACCACTATGGTCAAGGGAAAGAGGAGATCCGCTCAAACCGACGAAACGGCCGAAAAAGAATCCCGCTGCATCTGGACCCAGGCGGATGAGAGTGCCCTCATCGCATACATCGCCACCCATCGAGCCAAGGGTGGCGATGGGATGAACTTCGACAAATTGTTCTGGGTCGCCGCAGCCACAGAGATGGCGGATAAGGGCACTCCAGGGGTGGGTGCCCCTAAAAGCCCTGATGCATGCCATCAGAAGTGGGGGCGGGTAAGTATTCTATTCATCTCCAGTGGCACTATGATTACTGATTACCTGTTATGACTGTGTTCAATGGGTCGGACCGGAGGGGCTTAGCTTCAGCTCGTGCGCTGCGCTCTTTACCCGAGTACGTGCCCCTAATTTACAGGGGGATAGATATCGTCGGCCGAGGGGTAGGGATAGGCCGGACAACAGAGGGAAGGCTACCCGAGACTTCGTCCGGGTATAAACTAACAAGGGTCGGACTACCCGAAGGTAGAGGCGGAGGGATTTAGCCTTGGGGATATAATCCCGAGGCTCGGAGGGTCGGACTAGGATGACAATCCTAAGAGCCGAGGGAACATGAGGAATGAACTGAGTCTAAGATGATATTTGAACTAAGGAAATACTACGGGTTACACAGGGTTTATATACTATGGTAAACAAGTGTAAACAGACAAGCCAGAACACAATGGTAAGGGATAACTTGACCTAGACATATCCTATGGAGGTCAGGAAAGTAAGTGAATGGACAGTGAAATAAAGGTAGTCGATGTGTTGGTATAGAGACCATGAAAAGGATAGAAAGGGTTCAACGCTGGTAAGTGGACAGTGGTGGATCCAGGACCATTCTTGGGTAGAGTGATAGTTTGGAAACTACATGTCTGCCGATGAGGGGCCCACAGTTATTTTCCCCATGGGAAATTTTTCTGGGGGAGAGTGCTACCTTCCTGACCTCAATATCAAGTTATTGTGAGTAGCCAAGCACTTTACTGTCCTAACATTGACTTATCTTCTTTCGTCACTCATCATATGAGGTATTGAAAGATAACCCTGCTGGATGGGCTATGGATCAAGCAGGAGGTAAATTGAAATTTGATGTTGGCACTGCTGCGCCCTCCACATAGTTTAGTTATAGGTTATAGCTATTGAGTACATTACCTCCAATGTGACAATGTTGAATCCTTGACGCTCAAGGGATCATATAAATTCAATCATGCAAGTCTGCATCTTGCGCCAGGTTTACACACAATTTCTTGCAGTAAGTAGCACAGGAACACAGTACCCATACCCGACAACATTGTACCTGTGCAGGTAGGGTAAGGTATAAGTGTACTAACCTGCAGTATAGCAGTACTATATAGGTGTAATACCCGAACTCAACAGTCTTAGGTTGCAAACTCCTGTTGCCTTAACCACAACTGCCACTATAGTTTCTTCTTAGGTAGTTACTAGCCACTACAATGTTTAATTTAACTAATAGTTATAATTGCCTAAAGCAAGCCCAGTGTACATATGAAAATTTTTAAAGGAAGTAAAAATCAGTCCCTGGAACTTCAATTGATAGAGTTCAACATACAGTCGGAAAATTTGACTTTGAGCAGACCGAAAACAAGGAACAGTTCAATCTCCCTTACTGAAGATGTCAGATGTGTTAATATACTACATCAGACTGACCAGGACTGTATACTTAGATGCACGGGAAGATATCATTCAGTGGGATGTACCGCAGAGACCAAACACCTGTTTGTAACAGTTGAGCTACTGTCCTGGCTGTGATTGGGGTTTCAGAGGGAAACCACTAGATGATGAGGGGCTGGTCGGGGTGTACCAGACCTCATGCAGATCTATGTGATGGTACACCTTAGCACCGAAATCTCATGCAGATTTCTAGTGGGTGCGCCGAAGTATATCAATGTCAGACGCCCCTCTGTCAGCCCAATACAACAGCCCAAGGCCATATTGGCTGCACACATTTACTGCATGGCGATGATTCATTTAAGATATTCTCCATCAGAGATTAACACCGTGATCACCACTCAGCCTCTCCAAAAGACCACATTGTGCTCTGATGATGAGCCTATCACCAAACAATAGCAGTGTGAATTGAGGCAAGGCATGTGAGTACACAACAAAGAACACAGTATACTTCAGCGGCTGTGTCCATATCTGTTGCGCTTGAACAAGCTGATCGTGTCCATAGTTGAGAGGAAGCATAGACCCAGTGGCCAGGAACATGGGGAAGAACATGCAGTCCATATATGTCAATAGACGTGGTGCAGAAAACTGCAGTACCAACCTGTGATTCAGACATACACATTGTATCCTCCCCAGTGCATTGTGGAGCGAAACTGCCAGACATTTCCAATTAGTTGTTGACCTAGGTTAACACTTTTTTTGGTGTCCAATTGGACGGTGACGGGACCAGGGGTATACTGGAGTATACTAGCAGTATCTGCTTACCCAGGCTGCAATACCTAGGGGGCATGCAAGCACACCCAACCAATTGAGACTGTGATGGCGGTCCAAACAAGGACTTTGGCAAGACTTTGATGATGGGGATTGAGGAAGAGGAGAAAGGTATCACATAATGCCAGATGATGCTTATTTGTAGGGAAGAGCTTTGCGCCATCACCCATGCAAACAATGTGTCATGGGAATTTGTCACGTGATATAGGCTTGTTCAGGACAAATGTATTGGTATAAAGGCGATATTTCTTCGCAATGTGATGACCTTGTTATTTAAATCAAATTTAATAACCACCGGTAAGCAAGTGCGCAACGTACTATGAAAATTAGGACACAAGAAAGCATTGACATTTACATAGATTGTGTACTATGCAACCACTAATAATATAAAGTACAATCCCAGAGAACAGATATTGAGGCTGCGGAGATGATAAACTCCTCTGCAAGGCAAGCAACAAAACTACCTTCCACAGTCCCCAGGAAGGCGGTGGGGATTGGAACAGTTAGTTCCTGGCAAGGAACAGGGAAGGCCAAGAACCTGGCCTATGCAGAAAGTAAAGCCTCTTGACGGTAGGGGAATAGCCTGCTTGAATTGAATAGTGTATGGGTGTGTGGCGTGAATCAGCAATGAATCTGGTATGACTATGTCTAAGCTTTCTAGCAAAGTCAGGGATACAATGGCTTGCATTGCTGTGGGATCCAGCAGTGATACAGTAAGATTGCGAAGGAATGGAAAGTGGTAAATGGATTGTGTGGAGCAGTTCATGTGAGCAGGGTTGTCGACTGTGAGCATTTCAGCTTCAGTCTCAGTCATGCTCCTTTCCACTGGTCATGGACAGAAATACAAGCAGTGGTTCCACAATCACAAGGCACACAAGGTGCCGACAATGAGGGTGCATAATGCACCCCCGGCCCACCAAAAGGTCATCTGCCACAGCTGCAAACACACCACCTGAACAAGCCAAACTCGGCTGTCCCGACTTCTCAAAGATCAGCCGAGGTCCACCAGACAAGCTTACATCAGTTCCTCCAATGATGAATCCCCTGCCAGTAATGTGTTTCTGGCCCTGGCAACCAGTCCGAGTTGGATGACTGACCACCAGCCAAGAGTGTGAGGAAGACCACCAGAGTTGATCTTGGCCACAGCTTCAGTGGCACCCACTGATTCCATGTCACAAAAAAGTTCTGAAACCCCGATTTGGATCAACAATGTGGAAGTCACACGGCCAATGCCAGAACTGGGCCATTTGGTTTCCTCTTATCTTACGAAGTTCATTAAACACCCGAGTTTTATTATTTTCATCTTATAATAGTAATACTTGACATGCTGTCCAAATGCAAATCCAACACTGCTTTGGTGCTCGCCGACGACAATGTGCGCTACAAGATCAGTCACATCAAATCCTTAGAAGCAGATGGCCGTGTGGTAGTTGACAGGGTGCATGATGTCGCTCGGATTGTGGTGAGTATTTTCTTTTCTACTTCAGTTGTATTCATGTGATGATTTTTCCAAGTCTCAAGCACTGAAGGAGCATGGCTGGAATGCCTCGGTCATCTCCCTGTTCCTGCTGTCTGCAGCAGCAGAGTGGCGCCTGAGATGATCCCCAGATGCAATCACATCAGTTTTTTTTGTCAAGACCATTCATTGGCTATGGTAAGTGTTGCAATGGGAACTGAATGGGCCGCTTCTAGAGGCTCCTGAGTGACCAAAGATGATCAGGACTAGAGTCCAGAGTAAGTTGCCAATGTATTCAAGCATAGTAAAGGTATACAGTACCTAGAGTCCAGAGTAAGTTGCCAAAGAGGCAGGGAGCACTGGACTCTGGGATATGGGCGATGTATGGTAAACAAATGTAAACAGACAAGCCATAACACAAAGGTAAGGGATAACTCGACCTAGACAAGTCCTAGGGAGGTCAGGAAAGTGAGTGAATGGTCAGAGAAATATAGGTAATGAATATGTACGTATAGAGACCATGAAAAGGATAGAAAAGCATACTGTAGAGGTGAATGATCATATAACTAACAGTAAGTCAGTCATATTTTTCTCAACATTAGCAGCTTAACATCTTAACAGTCAAAGGTGGTAAACCCACCACCCGAGCTTCAAAAGAACTCTCTGTTCCGCTCATTGATTCCCTTCCCTCCATGTTGACATGGCCCAGAGCCTGCATCAGACTGCAACAGATCCATGAATAACAGATGATATGTGTGTGTGCTGTGTTCACTCAGATACCACATTACTAATACCCACCTGGGGTTTTCCAGATGGTCATGTGATAGCATCACATGACTAATAATTTTTCATTTGCGTTTTCATTTTCCTAACATTTCACTGTCCACTGTCTGATAGCTTGCGCTCCCCTTTAGACTGCATGTGACAAGGAAGAAATGCAGAGTGCAGGGTCTGGAGAGCTGATATGTCTTCGGCTAGGCTGCCAGTCTCAGGTTCATCCTCGGTACTTACTATCCAAGTCTGTCCATGCTTTTCTTCGCCACTGAACACTGCTGCATGAAGTGAGTGCTGCCATGATGCTGAGATTTTGCCTGGCTCGTTTTTTTGCTCAGTCGAGGCAATTAGTAAAAACAATGTATTTTAGGCATGTTCCTTCCTAAAATCGACTATGGAGTTCACTTATGTATCTATGGCGCTGTACAGAGGCGCTGTGTTTGTGCTTCACACACCGTAATACTAGGAACACACTAGCTTTGTTGATTGCAACACTCTCATGCACTTCCATTATGGACTTTTGGGGTTGGTCAAGTATACTCTCATGAGGTAAAGCCCTGCCCTATTATGCTGATGACAGCGCAACAGAAAATGAATCCGTGGAAAGTGGGGAAACACTCAGTGAAAGCACACACTGGCATGGTCCTGCTAACAATGACAATGACAATGAACAGGATGACGATGGAATTCATGTTGGGGTGGAGGAGTTTGGTTTTTTTGACCTAAGAACTCGATGCCAGCACAGAGTCGCTCACCCAGGTGCTGGATGAGATGTTTACAACTAGCCATCCATTTGACTACAAGAATGAAAGATATCACTACACTACCTTATTCACCATGATAACCTTTGTAATACCCTTACTCCTTCCTGATGCACATTTGCCGCATTGCCAATCCCTCCTACTTGCCCTGGCACTTCTTTGCAGTCCCTCCTACTTGCCCTGGCAGTTTGTTTTATGTATTGCCAATCCCTCAACTGGCCCTGGCATCATGTCCTTGTCACATTGCCAATCCTGGTGTGCCCTGCTGATTCCTGGTGCAGCATCAATAAAGTCCAGTGGTTGAAAGTAGGTGGAACAAATCCATATCTGAGTAGTTATTAGGGCCTCATTTGGTGCTATTTCCTCCATCTTCCTGGTCTCTCCATACTAGCAAGATGCAAATACCGGCAGTTCCAGCAACTTGTCCAATCTATACATATGTGTAGACAATCAACCAAATTCTGAGACTTCTGCCCATTAGGGTAAGTACAATCTGCATTGTGGATCATCCACATCATCACTGATAGCCTCTTCCTGAAGAACTAGGAGGTTCACTATTACCAATTAGTGGTTGTTTTGACTGACTCTTGTCTTCCAGCCTTTCTATGGTCTGTCTGGCCATTTCTTAGTCATGCGATACATTGAGCATGCACATCAACTCTTGCCTATACATGTAAGGTTATTGTTAAGACCTTGTTCAATGGGTCGGACTGGAGGGGCTGGACTTCAGCTCGTGTGCTGCGCCCTTGACCCGAGTACGTATATGCAGTATATACCTCCTTCGTGACGAATGCAATAGTGAAGCACCTGCCTTGGTAAAAGTTAACGCATCCATGGTCGAACATACGCGCCTTCCAGCTACCATCAAGTTCACCAGGGAGCACGGTTATGATATTAGACCAGGAGATATGGTTAGTGTATATATCATCAGAGTGGAAAAGAAAGGTTTCTGTGCAACACTGTACAGTCTCTCCAATGATGATTGTATTGTCGCTGTGCATGGCCAACTGCACATGACTGCCAAATGTGCCAATGTTGCGACTACATGACTTATTCTCTTGCTTCATTTTTGTCTCATAAGGTTTACATATCTTAGTTATGGCTGCCAATTGAATGGTGCAATGCTCCAATGGCAGGATTTCACTGCCTTTTGTGACATGCATAGGAGATCTCACATAGCCCCACCGGCTTGAAGTGTTACGCCTCCCCCTGAGAGAATAATCCCTGTTGATGCCGGCCCATCCATCCCCTGGGCTTCATGGTCAGCCATGGTACTTGCTGCCTTTGCCACTCAAATGGACAACACCGGCCCTTCAAATCAACCCAAAGACCCTTGGACGGTGAACCCCAGCGACACCGTGCCCACAGTTGAACCAGCTCAACATAATCCACGCAGTGAGTTCTTCAACAAGATGTTATAATTTAATTTGATGCTTACTCTTATTCCAGAGTCGATTGGTTAGCTGAGGGAGTTTGCATTGCAATTTTACAGCTATCACACCCTCTTCAACGTCTCAGCAGGCTTCCAGGGCAGAAAATTGATCAAACACCTAGCTAACAGTCACTGTCCGGATCCTTTCTGTGGGCCCAATGGCATCGCTCCACCCAGTCACATCGCAGCCTGGTGCACTGCCAAAACTGCAGGTGGTGCTTGAATGGACTACCACATTGCCATATCATGCACATTGTTGGTGTTGTGGTAGGGATTGATGTATCTGATAGATGGACAGTGTACACCGGTTAGTTCATATTTTGTGTCAGTCATCGTTACTTGATCATATAGCTGTCACTGAGTGTTCTTCACCCTGTGCCCTAGGCCAACATTGATATGAAGTTAATGTCGACTAAAGAACTATGTACATTACGCAAATGTCCGCTGCCTCCGCCCCCACCTGCTATCACCACCATTGGCTACCCAGTGGACATTATTGGCAAAGTTATGACATTCCATGGTGGGTGGCGGATTACAGCCATATCCATGAGTACGTTCCTCCTTTGCATCTTTAACTGTGACCTCACCTCATCCCCAGAGGGCTGCAATTCTACCAATGATCAATGGAAGCACGTTGTCACCGTCGTTGGACTTCACAAGTCCAAATAGTCAGTGCCAAAGCCCTTTGAGATACCAGTAGAGATGGACTCAGACATATTGCAGAATTCCATCAAGTGTCCATCCTCACGTCTGATGCACAGTGTGGCCTCCCGTCCATCAACTTTCATTATGCCAGTAAGTACTTTGCTGTATATTAGTCCTAACTAATTCATTGTTGTGCAGGATCAATTTCTTCATCCTTCTCAGTTGTGGATCGCTGACATTACCGACAACACCTTTCAGTTATACCTCAAGCATCACATCCATAATGCACCTGGCAATGTCTGTGATATTACCTCTCCAGCATTTACCCTCTCCCATCTATGCCGGATTCCCAAACTTGCCCTTCTAGCTAGTCGGGTTGTTCATGCCAAAATGAGGCAATGCGCTCAACCGCATGCGCATGCTGCTCAGACCTGCAACTCCAACCTCCTGCGGGTCAGGATGAAGCACCTCTTTATGTGGGTGATCCTCCAGCTTTACGAAGAAGGGAGTATTGTCCTCTGCAATAAGCCTTTGATGTCCATAAGTTTGTCCCCCCATCTGCACCAAATCTCCCTTCAACTAACCTCACCAATTCCCCAGCTTCCTGTAACACTCAGCAGTGTGTCACATCTGATGATGAGGCCTATATATCAGACCCACCACCGCTTGAAGAAGACAAGGCCTACATCCCTGTGACTGCCACACTCCTCTCTCAGCCTGTGCAAGAGATCATGTCTGCAAGAGGCATTTGAGGAAAGAGTGCCAGGGTTAGAGCTGAGGATGTTCTCAGCGATCTGAAACAGTTAGATTACTGTTGGGTGTGCATTGATTTGCAGATTGTCAATGAAGCCACTGTCGACTACACCATTTGACAATGTCAAACCTTCGATGCTCAAACATTTGTTATAATGGGAAGTGAGTGGACAACTTCTCGAGGCTCCTGAGTGACCAAAGATGATCAGGACTAGAGTCCAGAGTAAGTTGCCAAAGAGGCAGGCCAATTAATCTCACCAGCCCGCTGGATTAGGGTTAGGATTAGATGATGCACCTTCATCATGTTCATGCATGTGGTCTCATCTGACAAAGTAAGATGTGCTGGTGTTGTATCAAGAAGCCTGAGGTTCTACCTTGACTTCATCGCCCACCCAGAAATCTCGCTCCACATCTTGAAGAAAGTCTTTTGAAAGAGCCACCAGACTGGTGGTCCACCGCTAAGACCATCCCAATCTCCAAAAAAAAATTCTCCCTGGATGAGATGCATACAATCACCAGCTTGCAACATCTGCATGGAATATGTAATTTCGGTTTTCTTGACGAAGTGAAGGGCGAATCCGGACTGGAGATGGAGGCAAATATTGTCAGGGTGAGGAACATATACCTGTTCAATCATGTAGCGATGAACATTCTTCTTGAGTAGACCACCATAGTATTGTTAGTTATATGATCATTCACCTCTACAGTATGCTTTTCTATGCTTTTCATGGTCTCTATACGTACATATTCATTATCTATATTTCTCTGACCATTCACTCACTTTCCTGACCTCCCTAGGACTTGTCTAGGTCGAGTTATCCCTTACCTTTGTGTTATGGCTTGTCTGTTTACATTTGTTTACCATACATCGCCCATATCCCAGAGTCCAGTGCTCCCTGCCTCTTTGGCAACTTACTCTGGACTCTAGGTACTGTATACCTTTACTATACTTGAATACATTGGCAACTTACTCTGGACTCTAGTCCTGATCATCTTTGGTCACTCAGGAGCCTCTAGAAGTGGCCCATTCAGTTCCCATTGCAACAAGTATTCCTCCCCTTGGCCAGAATGTGAGATCTGTCAGACAGCGCAACCAATCCTTTTGGTATAGGGTACGGGAAATCCCTGGGCAGAATCAAGACCCTTAAGAAGTTGTTGGTCTGGTCAGGATTGAGCAATGTCGCCTTTGTATTTGCTGAGTTTGATATGTACCCAACAGGGATCGGGAAGTTTGAGGTGGTTGGCGCAATTGACTGATTCTGATTCCTGTTCACTGATACGATCCCATTTTGTAATGCATGAAAAGTGGGAGTGTTTTGGGGCTGTCAGACACAACATAGAGCTGCTACCCTGAGGGGACCAAGGCAAGACTCTGACAGAGAAACCTTGCTTCTCAAGGTGATCAGCCACAAACTGTGTGACAGTTCCTGTAGAGTATTGAGTTTATCACTCTAGGAAAACCAAAATAATGTACATCCTGTTCTGAATGTGGGTCTCTGAGGACCTCTGGTAATGCTATGCAGTTGAACAATGCTGTGCTCGGATACCATGACCTGCTGTCATTGTCATTCTGTGACACCTGTAACAATCATTTGTGGCTCCTGAGCCTCGAAGTGTTACTCCTCCTCCTGAAAGGATGGCACCCTCTGTTGGTCTCTGTGGCCCCTCGTCTTCTTCCTGGACTTCTTGGTCTGCTAATGCGATGTTCAACCATTCCCAAATTGATATTTCAACTGCTGGTCTGAGCTCAAAACTTCTAATCTGTGGGTTGTCAATGCCGACGACACCCAGGATGCCATTAACGCTGCCATCCTGAAACTCTCAGACAAACCTGGTAAGTCTTGAGCCCACCTTTCACAATGTTTAACTCAGTTTGCTGTCATCCTGGTTGAAGGAGTTTGCCCCTGTGTTGTTCATTTATGATGCATTCACTCTTTAAGGTGTTGGGTTGGTTTCCAGGGAGGGTAATTGGCCAAGTGCCTGGTCGTTGTTGTCCTGGAACCACACAAATTCTCCTGAGACCCACAACGCCAGCCCGCTTCTACCGATCAAGTCTCCAATGGTGACCCTAATGCAGTCGCCAATCTCTATAGACTTGGCCTCCTCTGGAGGGTCGACATATTGGGCAGCTGCTGAAGTGCCTTGCAGAGTGCAATTTATAGGGCGATGGTCCAAGTAATACTTGGAGACTTTGATCTATATATTATATTAGTTAGAGTATTGAATTAATAATACAATATGTACCTCTTCTTGCGTGCTGGACTGGCAAATGGTAAAGTTTTCGTCGTACTTGAGCATGATGTGCCCTTCCACCCCTGAATAAACTCCTACGACAACCCTAATTTCATCCCCAACATCGAAGACCTGCACTATTTCAGCAAGCGTGGCTTTTATTTGTTTTTGGCAACCATCCAAATCGAATTCCACGGTGACTGAACCGCTGAAGGAATGATGTGTTGCAAGGATGGTGTAGATCTACCCAGTTTGATCAGGCGTACGGAGGCAAACACAATCTCCAGCTCGCAAGGAGAGTTTGGAGAAGGTGATTTCAGTTTTCTTTGCGTATGAGGTGTCCCATCCAGATTGGAGATGGAGACAGATATTGTTGGGGTGGGGGATGTGAACTAACTCTGTTGTGTACCGATGGGATGTTGTCTTGAGAAGGCCGCCCTAATATTCCTCCCCCTTATACTTCTATCCAATTACTTCTCCTTTACGAAGGATTTCCAATGGGGAAATTCTGGTTGGAAGGCGTGAAGGGTCAAAGAGTGCAATGGATCCCTTTGGCATGATGTAGGGGAAGTCCCTGGGTGGGATGAGCACGGTGACAAAGTTATTGGATTGTTCGCACTCAAATAGGTATGTAATAGCATCCCTATACTTACCCCGCTTGATCCTGAGCCAGGCAGGGTATGGGAACTGCAGCCGCAGCATGTTCACTGCCTCCTGTTTGTCCTCTTTCACTACATCCCATTTCTTGATTGATGATTGATATTGTTCAGGGAACGTCGAAAGAATCGTGCGGGGACTGTCAGAGGTTATGTAGATGTGTGAGGGAATCCATGGTGATATTATAATCTCAAGCCCTCGGTTCTCGGGATGCTCGGTGATGAATTGCCTGATGAATACTGCAATCTATTAGGCGGAGTAGATACATAGATAATATGCATACTTACCATTCACAGTAAATACATACATCCGTCTGTTTGGGATGAAACCAACCGCCCAAGGAGGAGGGAGTGATACAAGTCACTGAGCATAGATGCTGCCGCTGTGGTTGATGCTCTCCTCAATCCTGGCGACTGCATCAGAGAGTGTGTGTTTTCTTGATGGGAGATGCATGACTTTGGCCTGCCCAGGCTCAAAGTCTATAAAGGGATTCTTTGACTTTGCATGATGAGATAGAACTATATGTTTAAAAGATTTAACTTACTTTGTGTGATGGACGAGAGCATGATTTTGAGCTGGAGCTTGGAGTAGACTGTACTTTGTTGATGTGCTTGCGCTTAACAGCAAGCAAATTTGATAGGGAGAGTTCATTGTCGCCGTCGCCCGAGAACAGGGCTTGTCTCGCCTCCATCCAGTCTGATGGGTCATGATGATGACCGAGATACATGTGGAACTCGGCTTCCATGTTCCTGCAGGTTAGATTGGTTGTAAGGAAGTGTTCCGAGACATCCCAAGCCACAGTATCCTGCGAGGCTGGTGTATCTTGGAGACAGGATGGGGATGATGGGTGCACGCGGGATGAACTGGACTCTGTGACCTGCGCCTTGTCAAGTACTATCACCTCATTGTCATCCACTTGAGGCTTGGATAAATGAGTATCAGAGTATACGAAACAGGACGGAAATGATACTAACCTAATACCTCACTTCCTAATTAACTGACTCGTCTCCATCAGATAAAGGTGATACTGGATCGACGTAAGTACTGACAGGACACAACACAAATTAAGGACTTACTTTGATTTCTGGTACATTTCGCATTGGGCTCGTCCAAGGATGGGCTTGCAGCGCGTTTGGACATTCCTATGCGTGAATTGAGCAAAGTTCTTTAACTAAGGTAATACATACTCTAAGGTTATATCTAGTATGTGATGGATGAGATGATGGAAGTGGAAAAGAGGCCTGTAATTGCGAAGGTCAGCCTTTTATAGGGATGACCAATTTGGGTTGCTTACCAAAGTGTTGGGCGGTGGACACAACAATGGCTAACACAACAATGTGTGGATGTGACTGTGGATGTGACGAATGTGGACAACAATGATTAAAGTCCACAGCGAGCACGCATTACTACTTTTGGTAATCATGTCGGCCACACATCAATCCTAAATATAATTGTGGAATTCTAATTATACTTTTGTGGAAGCACATTTTCAAGTGGGGTAAATGTCTATTTTAAAGAGCAAGGTGTGTCTATTTTAAAAATACAGTGTGAGTCACCTAACATTACTTGTAGATTTGATGGAAGGACTTGACAGTTCACGCGGCCCAGTAAGTAAGTATGTCCTACACTGGTAATATTATTGACAAGTTTCAATAGAAAAATACTTACGGCTCATTTGAATCAGCCATGGACATGGACGGCAACACATCCCCCAGCAGCTTGTCAGAACTTCCTGAAGATGTCGACAATGACATGTCCTCAGCACCATGTCAGAGCTTTCTGAAGATGATAATGACATGCCCTCCCTCCCCTCGTTGTCTGAATTCTCAGAGGACAATGATGGTGAAGTGCATGAGGTCATTACTGATGGCAGGCTCGTGTTGCAAGCAGCAGCTGCCATCAAAGGTGAGGACAAGAGCAACCTTCACAAGGTAACAGAAGTACTGCATCCCAAGACGATGCTTCTGAAGCCCAGTACTTGTCAATGCATGTCTGGCAAAAGTAAGTCTGGCAAATGCAAGTCTGACAAACGTACTTTGGGCAAGCACAAGCAGCAGCAACGCTTGTTAGAACACATATATCATGATTTGCAGTACTGGGCAGACAAGGTGCCGGTCTATAAGCTTCCAGGTGTCAACCTGCAGAAGCTGCAGAGCCGAACCAAGAATGCACCAAAAGACAAAGAGCAGGTGCGGGCAATCATTGGAGAGATGGAGTCATGGGAGAGCAACGGAGCATCAGGAGTTTTTCAAGATGAAGTGGGGAATACCCTGGTCGCCTACTTTGGACGGCGTGGTTGTTGACCTAGGGTAGCACTTAGTCGGTGTTCAATTGGACGTTGACATGTGTGCGGGGGTATACTGGAGTATACAAGCACTATGTGCAGCCCAGGCGGCATAAGCTAGAGGGTGCGCAAGCACACCCAACCAACTGAGGCTATCATGGCGGTCCATGATGGTGGTTGTGAAAGAGGAGAAATGTATTACATAATGCAAGATGAGCCTTGTGTGTAGGGATGAGCGTTGTGTGAGCCAACTCATGCAAACAACACGTCATGGGAATTTGTCACGTGATATTGACTACATCGGGAAGCAAGAAGTTGAGATAGGGGGGTCTTCATATAAGAGGTATCCTCTCACCTGATGTCCTGGATGTGCAGCTTGTTCTGGACGAATGTATTGATGTAATGGTGATATTCCTTTGCGAAATCAGATTTAACAAACACCAGTTAGTTAGTGCAACATACTATGAGAATGAGGACACAATAAAGCATTATGCATTACATCTTCGCGTAAACTGGCCAACTCTGGAAGTACAACACGGTAGTACATCTAACTATTGTATACACAGTGTCTGACTGGTGCCTATCCTACAACGATCATAAAGTACATGGCAACTGAAGGTCCATGAGAGCAGTGCGAGTCCATGAGTATTCTACAAGTTCACCATCCTCTTGTTTGTTTCGGCCAGCGCATCCACCCAGTCGATCTCTGAAAACTCTGGAAGGGATGATGCAAAAGCAATCAAGAGGTCAAAGACATTCAGGGTAGCTCTGGTGGGGAGGGCCATGAGAGGCGATGACTTGAAAACCAGAGGATGAAGGAGTCAATGTTCTGAACAACAGTGTGGTAGTTGTGCTTGCCAAGCAGTCCAAATACCACATGTTGTAGCGCTGGGATGCAGAAGATGAGATACAGGATTCTGATCCAGATGTCCTGGAGAGCCTCACTGTCGCAATGAAGTTCCACAGGATGGTGAAAGGTCATATAGCTGCAACAGGAGAAGCACAGGATGCTGGTGTTCACGGCTTTGTGCATGGCCTTGTGGAAAACACTCTTGTAATTAGTCATGTCAATCAGATCGCAGTGACGGAGGTCTGAATGCTGGTTGATGAATGTGAGGGAAGATGATATTACAGGAAGGGCTTTACTCCCAATATATGACTGCACACCACTGCAATTTTGTTGAGGAAGGCCATCATTTTCACCTCTACATTTTCTGTCCAGTGGTAGAGGGCTTGAAGATTGTCTCATTCTTGCTCAACTTTATTGTATAGCAGAGGGTGTTGTACCTCAAAGGTTGTTATGAGATCACCAAATCACCAGGTCAGTGTCTTTGGTGTTTTCAAGGAGACTGAAGCCTACTCTCAAGTGCAGATCCCTTTAGACTCAGCCAAGACCCCGAAACTGGGAAAGAGATGGCACATGAAATCGGTGCTTACATCCATGATGCATTTGCCAAGTTCTAGCTTGACCCTCACATCATAGTTATCCCTGACAATCAAAATTAGAATTCATATAATAGGATCGAACCTGAAGTAGTTGCAGATGTGGTGAGTTGAATTGCAATAGTCAAGTCAAGGCAGCACTAACTTTTAGGTAAACTTGCATTGCCATCTGAAAGGAAAATAAATCAAAGGCTCTGTATCTCTCTCACATAAACAGAGAACATCACTCACTCTCTGGGGCATCATGGCTCAATCACTTGTTTTGATAAACTGGAGAAAAGGCTTGTTACAGACTCGAAGCTGACAGTTTCAGAATATGGGAGGGCTAAGGGCCATAGTGTGCACCTTTTTCCTCAGCCCACTTGTCTCTTGTCACCAATACACTCAATGAAGTTTTTCTCTTGTCCATTCCCTGTTACCACTGGTCTTGGTCTTGGTAGTTCCTGAGTTGGGGATAGGGCGGAGTCATTGGTGATGAAAGGGTGAAGTTGGGAGACATGAAAGGTGGGAGTCAAGGGTGTAGGTTGATACTGTAGGATTAGTGTCCACTATTTTTTATGGGTGATTGTAGCGTGGCATAAACTTGGCAACACGACTGTCTCCCTTTTGCATGTAGTCTCGTCTCTTTGGTGATTCTTTGTTGTGAGAAGTACAAGGTCGTCTATGGTGAATGTCTTCTCTTGGGACAGATGTTTGTTTGCTGATGTAGCTTGAGCAAGATTTGTTGTGCATGCATTCAGTGCATGAAGGAATGTAATATTTGATGAGGTCGCATATTAGACCATTAATAGGCCAAATGTAAGGACATATAGGTTTTGTCTGCCCCAAAGTGCCCTGCTGCATCGTGAGCTAAACAGAAGAAATATTCTCGCAGTTCATCCACACGAGGGACCACCAGTCGTTTAGCAACAAAGAACAAACACCCAGGCAATCCTATCAATCAATCAGAGCTATTATCCTGCATATTGCCTTGTTTAAAAAGTTTACCATGCCAGTGCCCTATCAGTGTATATAATCACCTCACTCTGACTGAAGAACTTCAATTTAGTTGTGTAGCTTACTTGTCAGAACAAAACACACATCTACAACACGACACGTCTCCTGCTACCACAATCAAAAATGTGATCGCGAGAAGTGTAAAAGCTGCATTGAGATGTGTGTTAGAACCCCAGGAAGGAGGTTTGAGACACTCAAGCTCTGAAAATTAGCGTGGTATAGCATACAATGTGACAGTCCACAGGTATATAAGGAAGGTATTGGAAGAGAGCTAATTTACAGAGAGCCATATATGAAACACTGCCCTGTCAGCCTGTGAGAGGGGCTGCATGAATGGTGATATGGAGATGGTTGATCAGAATCCATCAACCTCAAAATGGCCATTGCCATAGATCAGAATTTGAGATTGCTTCGAAGATGAGCCAGTCGGGAAGGTCAGGGATGCATCTAATATCTTATTTTTAGCACCACCACTATTAATGAGATGCTGAAAGAATAATAAAGGGTAGGGTTGAGGCCACCATGCGCGTTAACCCCAGATTAGCCCACAAACAGATTTTCCAATTGTGCACAGCCTACCAAGTCACTTTGCCTACAGAAGGCTTGACAACTCGGAAAGATGTTGAATTGGAGGATGGGGGAAGTATACAAACATAATTACTTACAGCAAGAGAGGTTCAAGCTGAAAATGTGTTGCATCAACAGTGAACCAATCACTGACAGTGTTCCTGTCTTCATCCTTGAACACTCCAGAAGCAGTATTACTCTCCCGAGCAAGGTTTGAGGAGCTAGATTTTTGGGTGGGGAACAGTAGTATTCTTGTGCAGCCTGCACTTCTCAAATGCATTGAGACAAGTGGCAGCTTGTGACATAAGTGATGTGTCAGTTATCATCACAGGCACTTTAATAACGCCCGCTGGAATAAGCTGTCTTCAACAGCTTTCTGATGGATGCCAATAGGGCTGGTATACAAAAACATTTTGAATTCCCGGGAGGTTGATTGGTGCTCTTTACATCACTCCTGTATGTGTCTGGCAACTCTTAAGGTAGGTGGGGTACCTTCTCAATACACTGTGCTTAAATTATGCAGTCTCACACTTATGCAAAATGCTGACAGTATGGGCTGGCCATC
Source organism: Suillus clintonianus (assembly GCF_016758775.1). NCBI lineage: Eukaryota > Fungi > Basidiomycota > Agaricomycetes > Boletales > Suillaceae > Suillus > Suillus clintonianus. Next base: position 375,640 of record NW_024539253.1, on the reverse strand, counting down.
TACAAGACCATCCTGTGAAGGAATGGTGTTAGACACCCAACAACTTTTTTGCAAAGCTCACGATGTGCTTTCTCATAGCTTGAATACAGATGGAGCCTGTTTAGACTATCTTTGCTCAGGCGCTGCAGCTGCTGTAAATGTGGTTGAGTTAGATTATGATACATGAGAGGAAGCCTTGTCTTTGATAGATGACAGTATAGAGACTTACTTCAATCTTCCCAAGTATAATGGTCTTGTGTGGCAAAATGCTTTGAAAGCTTGCAGCTGAATTTTTGTAGTACTATCATAATATAGTAGTCAAAACACCACCATATCCATACCAGGGACCACCACACCTGTGATAATATTTATTGAGTAAAGTAAAAGACATCAATCTAGCATGAGGTGTTGTGTAGAGCCCTGTGCATTCACTGATATGTCATTGTCACATTATAAAAGTCCATCTTAGAGTGCAAGCACATTATGCTATAACTGTGTTTGCTCCAGGTGTATTCAATAATGCATATCAATCCCTGTCATCCTGACTAGGAAAGGGGCTACTATTTATGCCCCTCAGTATGAGAAACATGTGGATACAATTCACCTACAGATATGAGTATTCTGCCAAACATCCTTGTCCACCTTGCTGCTTGATAGATGATGCTATAAAAATATAATGAAAAAAGGATTCTATACTTGCCAAGTTTGGTCTTCCATTATATTGTAATCTTATTTCAAGTATCAGAAGAATCAGTCTTGGTTATCAAATACTATTTTTGTTATTTTTTATCATTATTTAGCCATGTATATTATATCTATGTAGTGATAACTTATTCAGTTTTCTAAGGGCTAAGAACAAGATGTAGGTTTTTTGTCCTAAAATTAGTGCATCACCTGAGTCACACCTAGTAATAAGGTTAAATACCTCACTAGTTTATATGATAATTAGAAATGTGTTATCTTGAGTAACATATAGTGCTGATGTAAAAATGATGTTTTCACAATATAATCATAGGTGTCTTGCAATTTGCCTATATATAGTGTAATCAAGGTCATATTATGGAAGAAGTCAGTTCTAATGACTATTTAATAAAAATCATTATTATGTTTGTCATCTTAGCAAAAACAATATTTACTTTAGAGTCTGTTTAGCCAGTATTATTTATATAAATTAGTATTTGGATTACTTATTTTTTTTTGGCTTCATAATCATACTGTACTGCTGTGTCACACTGTGACACACCCTAATTAACAAATCGGTACTGGCAGTGAAAATTGTGAACCTGTCACTTGAACAACAATCCATCTGTTGCTACAATTCTCATAGGATGTCAGTGTCACACGGTGTAGTGACTTCCTAGTTAAGCTTACTTTACCCCTATCTGCCTTGCTTATGTTGGCATTTGCTTACATAATCATGTTGGTCTTGCCCTTACTATCACCTGGAGTGACTTTGAATGCAATTCCCTTATCCCTTCTTTGTCTCTGAGCCTTAAGTCTAATTCAGAAACCCTTTAGGGTCTGACACTATCATCTTGACATAGCAGCTAGGCAGCAAGATTCAACACTTTCTTCTCTTCAGCAGATTTGTTGTAACCACAATGGTCGAAAAAGTGCTTGTGGTGGTGTAGAGCCGACAGAACCAAGGGATCAGTGTGTGTGGACAGAATAGAATAAAACTGCGCTCATTGAGTATATGATCATCAACCGTTCAAATGGTGATGATGGGATGAATTTTGATCACACATTCTATATTACTACTACCAAAATAGCAAAGCACCCTACTTAGGTGCAATCAAGACAGCAGTAGCATGTCAGTCAAAGTGGGGACAGGTATGTACTATATTACCCTTGGTTAGACCTTTACTGGTGAATAAGTTTTAGCTCAGAGCTACTTTTAATGTAGTTGACACAGTGGCCAGTGCTTCTAGGCTATTTTATAGCATGGAACATGGGGCTACAATTACACCAGAGTTGGAAAATATGTGGACTGATTTCGTCAAGGTAAAGTGGCTTTAGTCTGAATAACACTACCATGATAATAAGGTTAATCACTGTGTATACCTATAATAAAACCAAAAGTAATTTTGAGATTACCCACCAAGCTCTATGGTTCCTGGACAGCACCATCTACTTGGCCTTTTGAGCCATTGACATATGTAGAATAGTTTGCCAAACTGAAAACAACTCCTGAGCCTCATTATGACATGTATCTTGTTATTAATTCTGTACCATTGGTTGATGGTCATTCACCTGGAGCCATTATAAAGTTTTCTTCTATACATCAGAGTTGTCATTTAATACCAGACTTTTCTCATGGTGTTTATGCTGAATGGACTACTGATGTGGTATTAGATAAATGCAAAAGGTTTTATTGGAATAACTTTTCTAGCAAGCATTTTTATTAGACAATCTGATAGACATTTTTTATCTATTTTACTTTGATATGTCATAAAAATGCTGAAGGTAGTCAATGGCTTGATTAAGAGGTGTCAAGATCAGGCTGACCTAGATATTTTAAACATTATATACCATACCATGATGCCTATGAACAATTGATACTACCACATCAGGGACACTCATTACCCGATTGCCAAATGCTTGTCTGTACCGACACCCAATCACTGGGTGGGTGCCAACACATCGACATTACAAACAGATACCCAGGGACTGAATACCCACACCTGAGTGCCAGGTGCCACTGAACAACAACACCGAGTACCTGGTGCCATTGAATAACAACACCAAGTACCGAGTGTTCTTCAATTGCACCGACAGGTGCTGGATGCCATTCAATACCGACACCCGAGTGCCAAGTACTGGTAGCTGTAACCTCAACATACAGCTAAAGGTTCACTTTACGTGTATGGCAGCCAAACTATTTTTAAGAACGGCCACCCACAAGGATCCCATGGAATTTCCATGCAAACTCAAGGGCTACATACTGTCTGGTGGAATTACAGACTGGGGTAGGTATCCATTACCATACCATTCAACTTTACCGCTCATCAAATCTTAAGGTTCTCTCTCACTCATAAGGAGTGCATGAAAGTGGCAAAGCAGACAATCAGGAGTGGCATGCAAGCTGGGTTGAGTATGTGTCTCATCAATTTTGTGCCTCCTACAGTTCTGACTATAGAATCTAGACACACATTAGCCTCAGTCGTGATGGAACAGACTGTGATTCATATGTACCTAGACACACATTAGATACGAGCGTCCATTAGTATCTAGGTAAAGTGCGAATAAACAAAGAGCTTACCCTCAGTCGTGATGGAACAGACCGAGGGGATAAGGCTCTGTGAGACGATATATAACTAGTTGTTGGTATTCCTATGTTCGACTCTGATCGCCGTTGTTTAGCCGCGTCGATCACGTGCGTAGCATTGACACTCCTCCTCAACGCGGTAAGCAACACTCCTCCTCAATTTCTCACTGTAAACCGAGGCACTCGCGCAGGCGCTCGAAATCCTTTCGTGGTAAGGCCTTAGTGAAGATGTCGGCGGAATTGTTGATAGATTTGACATAATGTAATTTGAGTTGACCGCAAGCGACGCGTTTGCGAATGGAATGAACATCAATGTCAATATGCTTGACTCTAGAGTGGTAAGATACATCTTCAGTGAGAGTGATACCGCCCGTATTGTCGCAGAGGAGGGGGGTGGGTGATGGTTGAATGAAGTTGAGTTCCAGGAGTAAAGTGCGGAGCCAAGCGACCTCTTTAGATGTGTCAGAAGCAGTGATGTACTCAGCTTCACAGGTTGATGGGGAGATGGTCTTTTGCTGTCTTGCACCCCAGGTAACCATACCACTGCCTAAGGTAAAGCAGTACCCACTAACAGAGTGACGAGTGTTGGGACAGTTAGCGAAGTCACTATCTGTGAAACCTAGCAGACATGTGGGGTGGTCTCCACCAAGGACAAGTTTGATTTCGCGAGAACCTTTAAGGTAATGAACGACGCGCTTTGCAGTGTCCCAGTGAACGGGTCCATAGCAATCAAGGTGACAACATAGTTGTTGTACAGCGTGGGTGATATCTGGCCTGGTACCAATAGCTATGTACATAAGACAGCCCACGAGTGATTGGTATGGTGTTCAGGACATGAGATTGTGTTGTTTGTCTGTGGAAGGTGAGTGCATTTGACAGGATAAGTGTAGACCGGTTTCCATAGGAGTAGAGACTGGGACTGTGTCCTTTAATCTGAACTGGTGTATGACGTGGTCAATGAGCGCGGTTTGGGAAAGACTGATGGTGCAGGTAAGTCGGTCGTGTTCGAGTGCTATACCGAGGCAGAAATATTCTTCTCCTAGATCGCTGACTGTCCATTTGGGATGTAGTTGTTCTTTGAAGTGAGTGATCGCCGCCCTCATACTTCCTACAGTGAGAAAATCATCCACATGCACCGCTACGAGGAGTATACCAATATCGGTTTGTCGATAATAGATGCAATGTTCACATGCGAGGCGTTTGAATCCCCAGGTAAGCATGGCTTCATTCATGGTCCTTTTCCAGACTAGCCCTCCCTGCTTCATTCTGTATAACCCCTTCTGAAGTTCCCATACCCATTCTGCTGGATCCTTCTCCGCAAATCCTTCTGGTTGCTCCATATAACACACCTTGTCAGATTCCAGCAGGCCGTGGAGAAAAGCTGTCTTTGATATCCAGTTGGTCGATCTCCCAGTCCATGGCGGCACCTATGTGAGTTAGAATATGAAAAGATTTGAGTCTTGCGGTAGGGGCAGAAGTTTTCATATAGTCTTGACCCCAGACGGCGGAGTAACCTCGGCATATGTAGTGAGCTTTGAAGCGTACTGGTTGACTATGCTGGTCGCATTTCAGTTTGAAGACAGGCCTTCCCCGCATGACTTTCCGGCCTGGTGGGATCGAAGATCAGGGACTAACTTGTAGACTCCAAGTTCACATAGAGACTGAGATTCTTCCTTAAGCGCAGCTGTCCACTTGCGGGCGTGTTCTGATGCCATGGCTTGAGTGTAAGTCGATGGATCATCAGGCATTTCGTGCTCGAGGGTGTCTGGCATGGTTGCGAAAAGGTCAGTCAATTCGGTGAGTGTTGCTGTGAGGGCGTTGGTATCTGTTGTGACTTGTGGTGTAGGGTGCAAAGCTCGAAGTCAATCGGCTGCAGCGAGAGATTCCAAGACTGCGCGCTGAGTAGGAGACACGTAAGGCTTACCATCTGCAGCACACTGATGTTCCGAAGGTTTCGAGGTGCGATCAGAGTGTCTGGGTGGAAGAACAATTGGTGGAAGTGGTGTTGGTGGCACTGGTGTAGGAGGGGGGGCTGTGGATCGTCTTCGTCGGGAACATATTTGATGGTGACTGAACATGGAGGTGAAATGAGTTGCACAGGAGGTATTGAAGGGGAAGAGGGTGTTGAAGGAGGCGGTGAACCACATTGATGGGATTCTATGAAAGAGACATGGTAAGAGGTAAACACTTTGTGAGTAGAGCGGTGGTAACAGCAATAAGACTTGGAATCAAGGGAATAGCCGATGAGAACACACTCAATAGAGCGACTATAAACTTTCGGGTTGTGTTGATTCTGAATGAGCACAAAAGCTCTACATCCAATTTCACGTAGGTGTGATAGATCAGGTCGAGTACCGTTACAACACTTGAAGGGTGTGTGACCAGCTTGAGACGCAACAGGAGTACAGTTAGAGAGGTAACAGGCCATAAGAACAAACTCATCCCAGCAGTTGACTGGTACGCCGCATGCAGATTTCATCACATGAGCTTTGCCCATTAGCATACGATGAAGGCATTCGACCCGCCCATTTTGAGCAGAAGTGCACGGAGCGGTGAACTGATGTTGAGACCCATGCGAGAGGAGCCACTCTCGCATGGACTCAGTTTTAAGCTCACTGTTGTCTGAGTGGTAATTTATTGCCAGCAGCCAATACAGTGTCAGGATGCTCCATAAGGTCCACATGGACAATCCCCAACTTTCTAGTAGCCCTACTTCCCGCGCATGTCTTTGGGATGGTGGTCCTCGTCTGTTTTCCGAGGATGCGATCATTACACTTAGGGGGGATGGTAGAAAGATTAATGGGCATACTGATCGTGTTACCAGAGCGTGCGAGGTCATAGACCACACAATAGTTCACGTGTCCGAGGTGGCAATGCCAGGATTGGAGAGTGGGGACTTGGTGGGTTAGGAGGGCGTGTTCAGCCGAAAGTTGCCCGCCGGAGAGCGCATAGAGACGTCTGGACGTCAGAGTACCCGAAAGCATCCTGGTGCCACTGTGGGCTTGGACCCAACAGTTGGTGGCATCAAAGGACACAACACACCTATGTGCCGCACAGAGGGCGGAAACGGAAACGAGCTGTACCATAGCAGCAGGAATGAAAAGCACATTTTCCAGAGTGATGTGGATGCTGCGAGCTACAACAAGGCGGAGGGTGCCTATGCCGATAGCCTGGATTGATGAACCGCTGATGCCATTGACTGAATGAGGGGGAATGGGTCATAGACTGAAGAAGTCCGACTCCTCGTTACTGATATGGATGGAAGCTCCACTGTCGAGGAAGAAAGGTATGATGGAGGGGTCCATGATGGTGCATTGACGTTGATTGGGCGCGCGGTAAGTTAATCCGGCAAAGTCGACGAGGTGCGTGCAGTTTTGCCAGTCAAGATTGGTGTTGAAAGAGTCAACGGCAGCGAGAAGTGTTGTATACTCGTCCTCTTCACCCGCAGACAGTTCACCAATGAACGCGGGGGTGATAGAATCACTAGCGAGGCCCACAAATTCGGTAGAGGTAGATGGGGGAGCAGGTGAAGGCGAGGGTTCAGCCATGTAGATAGCCTGGTTGGTCTCACTATCGAGTAAGTACGCACGCCCACTGGTGTCATAGCAAAGGCTGCCAGGTTTCCCAGTGGCAGCTGCAGGTCAAGACGAAGAGGGTTTGTTGGCTGAAGGATTGTTTCTGGCTTCCCTAGCTGCACATTTACACGCCAAGACTTTGTTGCACTTGCCTTCCATGACCCCCCCTTTACCAAAACAGTCTTTGGTGGGATGGCTCGTGTTACCGCAGTTACCACACAGCACACAATCGCGATTGTAGGTGTTGCCTCCTTTGTTGGTGGCTGCCATCGCAATATCTCCTCCTTTAGATGCTTCCGTATCAAGTAGTTGCTGCTCTACGTCCAATCGGGAGCGAATGTTCGAAGTGCCATATGGGGTGGAGGAAGTGCTGGTGGTGATGGCATCGGCGATATGGTTGCGTATGTGTGGGAGATCTTCTGCCATGGTGTTTAACATCATTATAGTAAGAAAGTCCTCTTCCTTTGGTATGCCTATGGTGTATATGTGCCACACAATGCCACTGAGCTGTGTGCTCATGGAGGCAAGGTGTTCTGAGCGGCGATATCTAACCGCTAGCACCTGCTGAATGAGCAATATTTGCCCGATGGGACCACCTTTCTTGTGACGAAGCTTGAGCGTGTTCCACGTGAGGTAAGTGTTTGTATACCTGCGAAGAAAGTTGTTTTCCTCAGAGCTAGAACACGTGCATAAGGCCGCAACAATACACAAGTTTTTTACATCCCAGTGGCCGGCGCTGGAAGGATCAATTGATGGATCTAAGGCTCTGCGAGACGATATATAAGTAGTGGTTGGTATTCCCATGTTCGACTCTGATCGCCATTGTTTAGCCGTGTCGATCATGTGCATAGCATTGACACTGATCTATGGTGCAGTTGAAATCACTGGCAAGATGGATGTCTATTCCGAGTATCTACATTATGAAGCTGCTGTAGTTATAGTCCAAGAGCATCCTGTGAAGGTGGTGGGGTGGAATCACAAGCACTGGGCCAATCCAAGCAATCTTAAGGGAGGCATTGAATCACTTGAAGCACTTGCTAGTGCTGTGAAAGCAAAGACCTGCAAATTTGTGAAGATCAACATGAGTGAGGCTGAAGAATGCCTTACACGCATTGCTGCAGGAGAGGTTCTCACACCTAACCTTGACAAAGATTTAGCACCAGCACCTGCCATATCTTCCATGTCACCCAATTCCAGTGCTACTATTACCCAACCAATGTCTTCTGCACTTTCGACAACTGGCGGCTCACATGTTCCTGTTCCAAGGGCACCAACACCTTCCACATCATCCACTCCCAGTGCCACTACTGCCCAATTGATGTCCTCCGCACTTTCAACAGCCAGCGGCTTGCATGTTCCTATCCCAAGGGCACCAACACCTTCTGCATCACCTACTCCCAGTGCTACTACTACCCAATCAACTGCCGCCATATACCCTGAAGTACCTCATATTCTCCCTACACCTTCACTTTCTGACTCTTCCAACAACCGGGAACCCTCAAGCATAGTATTTACATCTGGGAGAAAGTGCGCTGCTCCATCAGTAACTTCCCACACTCTGGACAGACCTGCACAGAACAAGACAGCGCACCAGACACACAGCTTAGTCCCTACTACCTAGCTCACTACAGTAGCACCTTTATTTGTCAACATCTGTACATACACTCACAGACCCACCCAGAACATACAAAATACGTCTACAATAGCATAAATTTTCTCTGTATATGTCTGTACAGAGTCTCACAATTTCACAAACCCGTGCAGAAATGACTTCTGTAAGCTTCTGCACTGGACTTCATCTAAGAATAGCACAATCAAAACCATAGATTGAATCACATGACACTGGACTGGTACGGACTGCAAGGGAAACCAAGGCCAAACCTCTATAGCAGGAGGCGATGGCTCTAACTCTCGAGGACTGACTACAACATAGAGTAGCGACTACCTATGAACCAGGACTCCAGCCACTGTGCCAGGACTCCCGGCACTCCCATGAGACCACCCTGGTCCAACACTGACTAAATGATGATGAACAAAACATACTATCCCTTACACTCCATTCGTGATGGTCCTCCATTTCGTGAGTCACACTCATGTCACAAATAGTAACAGACAGTCACACTGGCCGTGCTCACGTGCTCATGGATTGCAGCTGCAATAACACACTGTAAAATTTAATGTCTGACATCGGCAGCCACAGCAGGTGACACCAAATCGGGATGTTTGCTGCTGTCACACTGAAAACACGATCTCCACCATTTCTCAATGGATTTGTTTCGTTTCACTTGGAATATGCTAGTATATAGTATATAGAATATACTGAGTGAACTAGCTAAGTAATTACTTTGAAGTTGAGTGCTGCAGACAAAAATCATGAAATTGTGGACCATCAAGAATAGAGCGTAAGGGATAGTATAAAATGATATACGAGGATACTAGTAAGCACGGTAAATACAATGCTCAATCAATTTCTGGACACAGAGTGGCGGCGCTTTGATGGGTCAATGCCATCGAGCTTACAGGACTCGGCCCTTGAGAGAAAAAAAATTGTCAGTGCCAAAAATTGTAAAACAGATCTCGAGACTCACCATCCAGCTTCAGCCCATGCACAAAGCTGCAGCACCAGCCTGGGACCATGATAAGGATCATCCATAACTTCGCGGAGAAGTTGCAGCATTGTAAGATAGATAGGTTTGTACTCCTTAACTGTGAAGTTTGGGAAAGATTTTCAGTTTCTGTTCTTAACAAGGCCATCAAAGACGCAATTGAACTATGAAAAGTGTCAGCAGATCAGCAGCGCACCAGTATCAAAAAAATACTGTTGTGCAGACGAGAGCGAAGCAAGTCAATGGTATCTCCTTCCGAAAGATCTCTGGTCGCCTACGAGCAATACAATAAGACCCGGTGTAGAGGAAAAGTATGGTGGCCTCGCGAAGCCCAGGGTGAGCAAAGTTCCTGGTCTTCCCCAGCTTGTCTACTCCATCACGAAGAAACAAGGAATCATCCAGCCAATCCATAGCGGTGTTTTTGAACCCAAGCTGTGCGCTCCTGAACGGGGATGGTGGCTGGGGGGACAAGACTGTACACAGAAGGTGTGATGGTGATAGCAATCTTTTTTTTTTGAGGTTGGAACACCATGTTGCTAAATCATCATACAACTAAAAAATGATATAAGGCACAAGGTGCACAACAACAGAGATGCACACCAGCCTTGACATGTCAGACTTGTGAGCAGGCCACACATCTAGTAAATGCCCTGGTTAGCATAATATCTCGAAAAAAATGATGACATACCAGCTTCAACCTGACTGCCATTTTTGAGCCATTGTACGAGGGACACTGAAAGAGATTTGGTGACAGTGTACAGCAGATCCTCAAGCTTCAGGAAGGGGTTGTCTAATGCTTGCTGCGCACGACACTCTACCTTGGCGTCCTCGAGAAAACCTTTCCAACAAGGACCATACCAACCTAATTGTGTAGCATTAGGCCCTTCAGATGCCTTGGATTTTGCTGCAACTTTGACTGCCTGCATGTTTACCTTTGCAGTGCTGGTGTTTGTTTCAGCACATTGGAGAAGGTCCAAAAGTTTGGGATTAGGCATTGGGGATGGCCATTCTTCTGGTGGAGAAGGTTTAAGACATCGTCCAGCTTGAAAGGGGAAAAAATTAGCGCACTCCATTTAGCTGGTGGGCATATACCTTAGGAGTGATCCCGTCATCCACTGATGCACTACTATCACTCAAGCCGGTGCCAACATATAAAGCTTTCTCCGCCATTTGATCATCTTCATCATATGAATATTGAAATTCAAAATCTGGGGGAAGAGGGGACACAATCCGAGGTTGGGATGGTCGCTCTTCCCCAGAAAAACCTGGCACTCGTCAGTGTGATCATGAATGGTGAGGGCGAGGACTTACCAGGGTGTGCGCTATGACACCCCCCCAACTGCCCCCCAACCAATCTGCTCATCTTTGTCATTATTATCAGATGACTTGGAACCATCACCCTCACCAGAGTCGGAACATTTGGATGCTGTACTTTGTGATCCGGTTGGCCAGAGGGTAGGGTCCAAATTCTGGTAAAAGAGGGTGTCTGCTACTGTAGTTGAAGTCGTCCTCGAGAACACTGGTTGCGACAAATCTCCACCACTAGCGAGACCACTGGCAGAAGTTGTTGCTCCCTGACTTTATGCTCAGGGGAGGAGCAACAGTCTGCATAATAATGAATTGATTGTTGATAAGCCATGACCGAAAACTCACCTTTGTTTTCGGCTGTGCTCTGGGAATTGTGGTGTCGGGAATTGGAGCATTGGGAATTGGAGTGTTGATCGTCATAGTGTTTGGAATTGGTTGCACTGAAATGTTGTATGGGGGAGGGGGCTGCTTTTTCTGCTAGATGATCAGTACAGTTACCTACAATTAAGAAAATCTACCTTTGAATAACTGCCACAACCCTTGCAGGGCTGTTCGGGAGCAGCAGGGTTTGCAGGAATAGTGGAATCAAGAGAGTTAGAGCCTTTGGGCTGGCTAGTCCATGCTGGAGCATCCGAGGTAGTGTTTAATCACTCTAGTTGAACATTGCTGCCTCCCTTCCCTGCACCTAGACATCCCGACTGTCGAGTTTGTTGAGATTCATCCACAGTAGAAGCCATGACCGAGGGTGGAGGTACTGAGTGCTGAGCCTGTGTTCTCTTTGGCTTGGCAGCCTTGAGATTAATGTCGGCAGCTTTGCGCTTGGTACACTTTTTCTTCGGGCTATCAGGCATGACTGAAGAACATGAATTGAGCTCTCAAAGTGACAATCAATGAAGACTCACCTTTTAAGTCCTGGCTGCTGAGCGCAGATATGAGATAATAATCAACTCATGGCGCAAAACCAACTCAAGTCCTCTGATGTGATCCGAGAGGCAGCATCAAGAAAGTCCTTGTGTGTGACAGTGAGTCAGAATGAAAGGCACCTCCTGTGCAAGGGTAGAGCATGATTCTGACTTTAATCTTTGCAAACTTCATGTCCGAATTATGTCGTCCGATCTGACTTGAACAGTGTGGGAATCTACTCAGCTGACTGTAAAATCTGACTCAGACAAGACCAACAAGATTAAGAAAGACCGTAACTATCATGCACATCATGACATACAAGTGAGAAGAAAAATACACATTATGTAGTTCTGTTCTGCTTGGGCTGCAGTGTAGGTTCCCACCTTGCATTGCCTGCAGCATTGTGACCTCATTCAAGGCATCATCTTTACTCCCAAGAACCCAATAATCTTTGATTATATATTCTTCGTTGTCCCTCTGTGCGAGATAGCAAACAGTACCATGACCAACAAGCCCCTGAGTATAAAATATGACTTCAAGAATGTTGTACATGTGATCGCGGACTCGGATTCGGCCGATTGGATTCGGAAGAGAAACACAAAGAGTATTGTCAGGGATATTTAGCTGATGCACAGGACGAGGATCATCAGGTATATCTTGCTGAGAAGGGTTGATCTCGGGATTGCTTTGGGGGGGGGCTCACAGGTGCATCATCGATCTGGGGGAGGGGAGGGGCATACTAGTGGTCTCAGAGACATCTTCAGTCTTGGGGAGGGGGGGAGATGCCCTCTATGATGCCTTCCATTGTGTCCAGTGCATGTGATCTGTTTATACTGGGATGGAGAAAAGTCAATATGCTTTCAAGTTGGGCAGGTCACAGTGTCTTCGTGAAGATGGTGATCGAGGGATCGTACCCCAGGCACTCAAGTTTACCGAAAACAAGGAACGAAAAGATGTGCAAGTAATTTTTAGGGTGGGTATCAATATTGAGGGGAGGTGTCACAACAGCACCTGAGTGGTCATACATATGGACTCAAAGTTCGTGATACTCGTTGCTCATGGACATAAGCAAAACAAACTGTCTCCATGGCTGGCGTCAGAATAGAAGGTATGCTTTGTTGTCCAGCGTCTTTCCTATTGTGCTCGTAGCTGAGTATGGTTGCAATGTCAGCTAGCAAACTGCCTTGATAGTATCCCATCGAGATTCTACATCATCCAATAATGCAAGGTCGGGCTTTCTTGCGACTTCTTCATCTTTCACAGGGTGTGTAGCATTTCCCGCACTCCACATGTGTGGTACTGGGGTCACATTGGTCGCCTGTACAATCAATCTTTGGCACCTTCTGGGTGATTGCAAAACAAATAACATTGAAGAACATTGCAAAGACTCCCTTGAACGGTGGCGGTGTGTGTCCGGTGTATCATTGTCTGCCAGCTGCGACCCAGAGGTGGGTTCTTCCTCCAAGGATTGACCACCATCATCTCCGCTTCCAGACTCCGTGCCCGCCATGGTGCTCTGCTCCTCCCCATCTCCAAGGCTCCCATCACCAGGGAGCAACCAGCGCTCAACCTTATCACGGTGTGATTTTGGGAGCGGCCTGAAGCTTAACAAATGGAAGTTCAGCATCGGGTCCAGCTCTTCTAGGACCACCAATCGCATGAACATGGTGTCCAGATGTCACCTCATGGTGAAGAAAATCAGCGAGAGCTTGGTGAAGGTCTGGTAAGTTGAACATGACGGCGGTTTCATTGACGCTAATATTCCTAATGGAAGGATCATATGCGAGATGGAGGGCAGTGCAGCCAACAATGAAAGAGTGTAGTGGGACAGGTATTGATTCTACTTCCTCGTGCTGTAGCATTTTGGTGATTGTGAAATAGTCTGTGGCAGGACGCGGCTGACCAGGTTGTTGAGTCTTGGACAGAGAATCCACAGGACAATGTCTGCGTCCGCATCCGCGTCAATGTAGATGTCATCATCTTTGTGTTCCTCTTGGACAACCTCCAGATCCTTGACGCTCACCTTGTGGTCCAAAAGACTGGTGGCAAGATCAAGCCTATTGCACTTATCAGTGCGGTCAAGAAAACGACATATTTGCGGATCATAATTATTGTTGTTGGTCGATCTTGCAGGGTCTTTGACCTCTGTGATGTGCACATGTTCGGTGGCATCAGCAGACCACTGTCCTATAATGCCAGATCTATGGATGCTAGGAACAATGTTCTGCATTAGCTCGAGCTTGGGTATGTGCCAGTTGTTGATGGCCGTATTGCCTTTCCCCCAGTGAATGCCAGCGGTGATGATTGCATGCTTACTCACATGGAACTCGTCCAATGCAGCCGAGATGTGGGCAAGATCATTGTTGTAAATGTGTGGTGACTGCACAAGGTAACGGAAGTGCATGAGTGCACGTACAGAATCATAATACCAGGAGGCATTGCATCCATGCTGAGTGCGATGATCAATCACTGAATGTCTCTATGACAGGGACTGGTAACTTGTTTGAGCTTCAATATGCCTCTGTGAAAATGCCGGTAACCAGTAGTGGGCTGTAAAATTGAGAACCGAAAATCTAATTCGGAATCTCCTACAGTGCTGGTAATCCATTGGATGTCATGGTTGTAAAACTGCTTGTGAAGGTGGTGCAGTGATTCAGGTGTGAAGAAACGGGATGGTTTGGCTAGTGGCCAGTCACTCCAGAATGGTTTCTCAACACCATTCAGGTGGAACTTCTGCGCTTCATGGGAGAATGCCTCAAGGTTATGTGGGTCAGCGCATGAGTGCACAATGTCCAGCTGTGCAAGAGTTGTTGATTTGGTCCTGGGTTCATGTTGAAAGGCATCCCCAAACTGCTTGTACATGGCCATAGTCACTGGTGATGTCTTTCCACCAACATATGCCAGCATCATCGCTTCCGGGGTATCAGCGATGTAACTAGCAATTGGAGTGAAGCAATAGTGTTTGTGTCCGATCAGATCTGACATCATGATGTCCAGCCGAGCAGCCAACTTCAGTGATTCTAGTACAACATCCAAGCACTGGTGAACGAGCTGATCCTGCAACACGCCCTTCATCTGTTTCTTCCTATGAACGAATTTTGGCACCAGAAGCAAGGCAGTGAGGAGGAATGTGTTCAACAATGATTTCAATTAGTGTTTCGAAGTCCAGTTGCTGGACTGAAAAATGACCAGCAACCAGACCGGACCCTGGGCGGTTGCAACCGTTCCCACAGTCCGGTTGCCTCCATTTCAGGTCGGTCCGGTGTCTTCTTACTTGAGGGTCTTATATAGAAGTGTGTAAAAATGCAGTGACAATCACAACTACACTTTCATAAGACTAAAAGTTGCCAGCTCCTCAAGTTCACGGTCAATGGATTTTCTACTTCTCGGTTGATAATGTGTTGTTCGTGGGTGGTCAAAGAGTAAACAAGTTACCTCTATTTGTTTGAAGAAACTATATAGAAATGCAACTGTGGATTTGTCATGAATAGAAATATGATAGGTATGTCTCACCCTAGTAGGTCGTGTTTCAACCTATGAAAGTCTGTTTCAACTTTGTCGTGTTCTCCTGTTTTGTGTCTCTCTAGCCGTAAAAGAGAGAGGTATTCGTTAAGTATACGTGGAGCTTAGCTCAATAAAAATAGTAATCGTGAGCAACCTAGTTAATCATATAACTGGAAGTTACTTTGTTGAAATGATACTTCCACCCTCACTATGTCTTGCCTTAATCTCACTCTCAAATAGTGGGATAGGTTTAAAGTGGGAAGTTTCAATGTCTTCAAGGCACCAATGGCCTGCACTTATGTGTAAAGTGGGAAGCTATATTTGCATGGGTGTAAAATGGGCTCCTTTTATACCTTTTTGGAGGCCAGATTACTAAGCATGATTCATCACATGGATTGGTAAGAATGTGCTTACAAACCCTACCATTTGGTGTGCTGAGTCAGCTTGTTTTACTAATAATACATGTATCTTACAAAGCATGATAAATCAAAGGCATGAGTCATCTCATGGATTGGTAAGGTTGTGCTTACAAACCAAGCCTTTTAGTGAGCTGAGTCATCCTGGTTACTAAGAAGATCATAAATACAGTTGCAAGTCTTACAAACCATGACAAATCAGTGACAAAACACGATGAGTCAGGCTGAATCCTTACAAATCACCTTATTTCCAAGTCACATGACCTGATTACAATCATGATCAGTCAGCTAGTGAGAAAGTCTGATGAATAAGCCAAGAAAAATAGAAAGAAAGAGAAGGTCATAGAACAAAATAGAAATACATGGAAATCCCCGCGTCTGATATGAGAAATGAAACACGAGAAACGATGCTTCAGAAAACAGACTGAATGATAGAATCACTTGGTGATATGGTAGAGTACAGTTCATTATACCTTCCTTATCTCCTGTATAGCACACATGTCATGGTATGGACTGCATACCATGCATGACACCGGTTGCCAGTTGCCTCCCTCAGGCAAAAATCGAAAAACCAGTAAAAACTGGTCTGGATCGGTTACAACTGGTCTTTTGTAACCCTAACCCTATCCTATGTCGTAGTACTCGTCTAGGCAATTCTATTGGTGGTCTGAACTTTAAAATTGGTTGAGATTTGGGAAAGTTACAAGCATTTTGAGAATGGCTCGCATAAATCTGTGGGCTGTGTTTATAGGCTTGTTGGCACTGAACCAGGGATTGATTTCCAAGCTTAAAAACCTTTAGAGTCAGTTTGGAAACTTGCACGTTGGGAAAATGTTGGCAATATTTGATGTTGAGGCTGTGCGAGTGGTTCGGCATGAATCCATCTGGCAGACGGAGCTCAAACCTTCCTTGAGTACTGCCCAGCACCACGACTATACTACAGTATGGAATGTCTCAATCCCCATCTCCGTCAGCTGGTCTACTCATCGGTGGTCGCTGTTGTTTCTATCTGCGGTCAATTCACTACTGTACTGATGGCCACTGAAGCACCTTCCGAGCCCAAGGCCCAATGGAATGCACAAGAGACTGATGCACTCCTTGCCCATCTGTTCAGCAATCTCTCTGAGGCCGGTGATGGCAACAATTTCAAGGCTGCAACATATACTAGTGCAGCGGCAACCCTTGCCGCAGCTAACCTGCTAACCGCAGGCCCCCCCAAGACTGCAAAATGTTGCAAAACCAAATGGATGTCGGTAAGGGCATTACAACTTGTAGTATCTACTAATCTATACTGATTAGAACTTAATGTAGCTTAGGCAGATGTTTGGCAACATCAAAAACTACCGCTCTCTTTCAGGCGTCCATTGGGATAGTGAGAGGGGAGCTGGAATTGAGGGAGAGGCCACATGGGCTGTATGGAACACATATATCCAATCGAGTGTAGGTGCACTTGTATCGGGTGCGTTGTGATATTGCAACTGATACACTGCCAGCAATCCCGTGGTTTGATGCGCCAGTACCACAACGCTGGTTGGCCATTCTACTCGCAGGTGCAAGCCATTTTACCACACAGTCACAGCGCTCAAGGCCATCACGCCTTTCATCCAGCTGTGGCTGCCCCAGCTCCTCTGGTCAATAATGAACCCAACAACGAAGCTCTGAGTCAACTTACTGTTGCTGGCATCACGCTCCATGATGCCTTGACATCGGTCCCCCATATCTCTACTACTGTTGATTCTTCGACTGCCATAGGGTCTGCGAGCATTAATTTTGCAATTCCGCATCTTCCCGTTGGTCCTCCCTCAATTGCAGGCTCTAGCCTCAGCACAGGCAAACGCACTCACAATGATGCATTGCTTGAGGTTGAAACATCGTTGTACATCTCAAGCCATCCATCATACTCAACCCCCGTTGCATCTAGCACATTGGTGTCAACCCCATCCGCTGCAAAGAAACCACGATCTGCACGTGTCACTAGTAGTTGCGCTACTAGCAGCTGCATTGTTGACAGTACTACACACTCGCTCATGACCAGTGCTACAAAAGCCTCCAAGCTCACCACTGCCACTGCCGTGGTGGGGATGCAAGGATCTATTAATCGCATCGGCGACATTTTGGAGAAGGCAGTCACCACTGCCCAAGCCCCTGCTCCTGCCCCTCGCCCCATTACCCCCCCAGCCACTTCTGAAATCAAGGAATTATCTGTCATTGAGCGCGCCATGCACATTATGCAGACGGAAGACGCAGATATGCCAGCGGAGGACTTGGGCATTCTGATGTCTATCTTCAGTGCTGTCGACAGTGACCGAACGATGGCGATCTACGCTATGAGCTCACACGCTGAAGCACGTCACTCTTTCATCAGGGGTCTCGTGGCCGCTCACAAGGCAGCACTGCAGGCACTGCAGGTGTGAAGTCTCACCTGCCCATCATGTTCATGTTTGTGTCCATCGCTTCGTGTGTCCGTTGCTTCATGTGTTTGTCACTCGTGTGTCATTGTTGTACCTGTTGTACTATCGCACTGTCCTGTCCGAGTCCACTTGTAGTTGTTGTAATTGTAGCTCACACTAGTACTATGTCCTGCTCGAAGTCATGTAGCCATGCGTGTATGTGATTTCAACCATCTATACATCGAAGTTTGTGTCTGCATCCTCGTCTGTGCCCTCGTTCTCGTCAAACTCCAGCAGTAAGTCCTCAATATCGAGATCCTCAACACCCGCTAGCTCTCGTTCACGCACGACTTGCTGATACTGCTCCCACATGGCTCCAGAAATACAGTTACGAATGCCGCTCATTTCATTGCGGTCCTGCACATCATCTTCGTCATCGGTCACTGCCGCTGGTTGCTTGACACCGTCCTCATCTGGGGGCTCGTCAGCATCCGGTAGGGGGCCTTCCTGTGGGTCATGAAGACATATAATGTTATGAATGGTACACAGAGCTGCTGGGATCTGGGCCTGAATTTGTAGATTATATTTTGGTGATAGAATGAGTATATGAAACCGATGTTTCAACACGCCAAAGATCCGCTTGATTACGTTCCGTGCCATAGTGTGGCGAAGATTGAATAGTTCCTCTTTATTACATGGTCTGAAATTGTAAGATTAATGGCAGTCACAAGGGTCAGAGCAAAGCACTCACCTGACGCTTGCACGTCCCCACTCAGCAAGATGATAGCGCACGCCGCGGTATGGGATGAGCAGTCCACGACGTAGTGGATAACCGGCATCAGCGAGGAAATATTTCGCTTGAGGGATATGAAGATCCTTCACACAGGCATCTTTGTAAACACGTGCATCCGTGGCCGATCCCTCCCAGCCGGTTAGAGAATAAGTAAACTTCATGTCGAAGTCACACGCGAATAGGCAATTTTGAGAGACGAGACCCTTGCGATCACGGTAGGCAGCGCGTTTGAAGGCAGGAGGTGTAGCGTGGATATGACTGCCATCCAGGGCCCCAATGGCGTCCTTAAAAAAAGGCCAAAACTTCGGGTTTTGGTGGATTTTCTGGGGAACTGATTCATCTGGCAAGTGCACATAGGTCGAATAGAGTGGGGGGCACGAAAAAACTACAAGCATCCTTCGAAAGTAACTAGTAGATGTCAGTATTCATGAGACACAAGTCTGATCACAAAATATAACACTTACCAGGAGATCGTCTCGTTCGAGCACTGGAACCTTTCTCCAACGTGCCTGATTGAGAGGCCAGTGACAGCAGTGTACAGAAATATAGCCAATTGTTCCTCAAGCGAGACAAATTTTGAATCAGAGCATCCGAGGGCACAAAGTTCTAATATAATCTGTGCGAAGACGTGGGCATGCATTCCCAGCTCACAACGAATCTGTTCTGGATGACCCATAAGTAATTCTATTACCCACCCTTCACCAGAAAGTGCAGAGGTATGATAAGGCACCGGGTCTCTGGGGTACAAAGCTGCGACTAGGGCCCCTGATGCATTGATGAGGATGCTAAGTAAAAGTATTGCATACTGTATGATCCGTTGATGGGCCTGTGGTAGATCTGGCCGAAGGCAAAGCCCCGGAAGGACCACTGGTAGGAATTCCATACAAAGGATGCACAGCTAGTAGTATGTAGGAGTATGTACGTCGGCACACGCCGTGGTTGCATTCGAGCTCCATCTGCCGGATGGATTCATGCCGAACCACTTGCACAGCCTCAACATCAAATATTGCCAACATTTTCCCAACGTGCGAGTTTCCGAACTGACTCTTACCAGTGTGTTCATAGACCTCAAAAATGATATGGAACATCAAATTTAGATAACTCTTGATGATTTATCATGCTCCAAGACTAGCACAAAGATCAGACATGTTAGAACGGCAAGTCAAAATCAGTCAAAATCACCAATTGGCTCATAACTTACCCAAACCTTGAGTGTTTGACAAGATATGTGTGGCTATAGACTTGCCTAGACTAGGACTACAATTAACATTAAGACACCTAAGCCTTATAACAACTTTTATTTTTCAAAGACAAGCCTGATAACGATTTTTTGTCAAGCTTATATCTTGCTTATATCTTACCCTATTGACAAGATAAGACTAGCTATAGTATCGCCTTGACTAGCAGCACATATTTTGTCAAGACACCTAAGCCTTATAACAACTTTTGTTTTTCAAAGACGTTGGTGAAGTTGGTGGGTGGTTAGGATGAAAGGAAATGGTGTTCTATCTAGACCCTCAACCATTTTATCACATTTTCGCTTATTTCTGGATCTGTTCTCACACTCATATCATCAGATCAGATACTTGGATCGTGGGCTCGGCCCTAATGGGGGGAGGATACTGTCATATCCCACATTTCAGCCCCTATCTGGTCCGACCTTCCATTGGATCTGGTCCAGACTTCATATCTGCCCCTGCTTCTACTTCCATTACCCCATTTGTATGTTCCCTTTATTCTGACCCCTATATGCCCGGATCTGTTTGACAGTCAATATCCGGATCCATTCTTGATCATATCTCCTATGCCCAGATCTAATTAACAGTTAATATCCGACTTCATTCTCGATCACCCCTATATCATTTTCCTTGCACCTGTCAACTTAACCTTTCCATATGTTCCTCATGTTGACTTGGAACTTTGCTGCCTATGTCCCCGTCAGACATTTCTATAGTACATAACATTGTGTAACATGTAGTACATCCTCAGTTCAAATATTATCTTAGACTCAGTTCATCCTCATGTTCTCTCGGCTCCTAGGATTATACTTCCCGGCCGATCCTCTGAGTCTCGGGATTACATCCCTAAGACTAAACCCCTCTGTCTCTAGTGTTTTAAAGTCCAGTTGCCAGACTGAAAAAAGACTGCAGACTAGACTGGACCAGGACCGTTTAGGACTGGACTGCAGTCCAAGGTTGCCTCAGATTGAAGAAATTTGGGTTGCAGGTTGCCTCCCTTCACGAAAAAATGAAAGACCAATAAAAACTGGTTGTGACCGGTTGCGACCGGTCTTAGGGTTAGGGTTAGGATTGTATGGTTGAAGCACTCTATAAGGGGGTTCCAACGGTGGTCCAATCATGTCAAACGGTTAAAATATGACCACGATATGAGCATTTCAAACAAGGGATACAAAAATCACAGGATGTCAGCGTGAAAATCAAAGATTGGCTTATTCCTTACCCAAACCTTAAGTGTTTGACAAGATATGACTAGCTATAGACTCGCATAGACTATGACTACAATTACCATTGAGACACCTAAGCCTTACAACAACTTTTATTTTTCAAAGACAAGCCTGATAATGATTTTTTGTCAAGCTTATACCTTACTTATATGTTACCCTATTGACAAGATAAGACTAGCTATAGAATCGCCTCGACTAGTAGTACATATTTCATTAAGAAGCCTAAGCACGATAATGACTTTGCATATTTGACTCAGATACAGGGCGCTATTTTGTAACCCTTTCTTGTAATGCTCATAACTTGCTCAAATCTTGACCGCTTTTACAATTAGACCACCGTTGGAATCCCCTGAATTTGTACTACATTGCTATAGGACTGGTCTTGGTTGAAACCAGTCTAAAACCGGTTGCAGGACCACAAAGGCTGAAAATATCGGTCTTTTGAGGTCTAGTCCAAGGTTGCCTGATATTTGTTACAGTAACATGGCCCCCCTATCTTTTTCTGATCCTTTTACCTCTTCACCTCATCATGATGTCACACCATCACCTCTTCATGATTCACCGTGATGCTTGATGCACAATTCCTGATCCCCGCCAACCCTGACCTTCTGTGACAGAAGCTAGATGCTTCCCTTGGGACCCTTGATTGATGGCCTCATGACCTTACTTCCATTTCTCTTGATGTTCCCATAGACCTCCATCCCTGACCTCATGGACTCCTGCCTTGACCCCACCTGCCTGATATGTCTTTCCTGACTCTTGTACGATTAACAGACCTGCCCTGAACACTGTAGTCATTCCCTATATATAGTTGATCCACTTGTACTATTATTCCTTAACTTGATTCTACTGGGTTTTACCTTGACTTGTATATTCTCTTGAGTTAACTCTCTTGAGTCTGATCACGAACCTGCTATACTCTTGGATCACTATCCTTGAGTCGATACCTCTTTTCTCTTAGACTATTTGTCTTTGAGTTGATACTGATCCCTCATCTAGACTTAACCATCGAACACGAAACCCTTCTTCAGCTCACACCTTAGAAGCTTACCTCCCCTTTCTGTCATAACCCGACGGCTTAGGCTACCGGGTATACTGACGTTCAAACCGATACCAACTGATAAATTAGGAGTGTCCTCCTTTGTTTAACCACACCAGTCCAACTACAACCATTGTCGGAACAATATTGTGGGAATCAGGCAACCGGTTGGGGTCCGGTTGTGTCCAATGTCGGAAATTTGCGAAACCTGTTTCAATGCTCCATTGTTGACATGTCGTTGAAATTCTATCGGCACGATAATCTAAGATTGCACGCTGAGTTTCAATACATCACAAGGTGATTGCAAGCGCTTGCAACACGTCATTCCTTGTATTTGCGCTCCCACCAGCTGTATGTTTCCATTTCCTTGCTCACACTGATTCTGTAGATACTTCTTGTATATCTGCCAACATTATGGGCTCCGACAGGGCTAAATTCTGTGAAATCTGTGAACAGAGCATCAAACCATGTGGTTGGGCCACTCATCAAAAGGCCTGCAAGAAGAATGCTCAAAAACGAGCACAAGATCAACGTGTTGCGGAATCAATCAGGCGGCAAAAAGGTGCATTTTGAGTAACTCTAAATAATTTGACATCTAAACCTACCTAGCTGCAGCAGGCCATAATCGTGATGTTCCTGATCCTGGACCAAACACTGTACTCGAGACACAGTGTAAGTCTCGCCCTTTATATCAATGCACTGTATCTGTTTTATTTAGTTCAAATATGTGTTCAGTTGCAACAGGCCAGCAAGTCCCTTTACCAAGTTCTCGTGGTGCGGAACAGATTGACCCTATTTTCAGTGAGTTCGATGATTTCAGTGATTATTTTTGTTGTATATTGTTAATATGGATGTTAGAAGATCAGGCATCTTTCCCCGCTGATGGCAGGGACCTTGAATACCGTGAATTCCAGCTCAATGATATCAAAGTTGAACATCACCCAAACAGTGGGATCTTGACCAAAGTTGAAGCTTTTGGCGATTTCAAGTGCCATCCAGCCCATCATTCCTTGTGGTCTGTTCCTGAACCCGACGCACAGCCTTGGCAACCCTTCAAGTCTCATTTAGAGTTTGATGTTGCTGAAATTGCCCTCGAAGCAGCCAATATTTGCCACCGCTGTGCACGGCGGTCAGAGAAATTCACCTTCCGTAACCACAAGGATGTTCGCGCTAAGTGGGATGCAGCATCTCAGCGTCTAACAGGGGTTGTCTCACCTCTTGCTGGATGATTCATGTTGGACTGATCTTTGGCCTCAGTTTACAAAAGACGTTATTTCAATACCCTTCACTGATAAATCTTGGGACTTTGATGTCTACTATTGTGATCTTTGGGAGTGGGCTACCAACCTCCTCCACGACCCTTATCTGTTTCCTAATTTTCATTTTGATGCTCAGCGCATGTCAAAGTTCAATGGCCAGTTGTTCAAACAATTTGTAGACGAGCCCTTTACAGCTCAACACTTCTGGGATGCTCAAGTATGTACCATTTATGTACCATGTATAGTGATTTTGATGGCATTTGAATGTATTCTGTAGTCACAGCTGCCAGGTGAAGCTAAGCCCCTCACCTTCATTTTGTACGTGGACAAGACAAAACTATCGAGTTTCGGTAGTGCGAAAGGCTACCCTGTTGTTGCACGATTAGCAAACTTACCCACTAACATTCACAACAGTCAGGGAATGGGTGGCGGTTATATCGTTGGCTGGCTTCCTGTGGTATGTCTGAATCACATCTGTTATTACTTTGCACTAAGTGTATTCATACAGGTGAAGGAAGACAAACAACACTCTGGCAAGCCAGCATGGGCTAACTTCAAGGTTACCGTATGGCAGAAGTCATTTGAAAGGATACTCTCTTTGCTAGCAGCAAAATCAAAGATGGGTCAATGGTTGGAGTGTTTAGATGTTATTCAGCGCTGGTTTTTTCCATTAGTACTAATTCTCTCATCTGATTTTGAGGAACAGTGAGCTTTGAACTTTGAGCTCGATCTCACTAACTTACCATGTTTCAAGATTGACGATGTCGCTTACTCGCGGTGTCAGGTCCCTGTGGCCTTGCCCAGTTTGTCTTGTTCTGCACGACAAACTTTCTGATACATTGTGTTGCTATCCATGTTGCACATCTCGTGACTCACAGGCTATCCTAGCGACTGCATGAGAGAAGGAGACTGCAGAAGAAAGGGAGGAGGTACTAAAGGCATATGGACTTCATGATGTCCTGGTGAGCTTATCTTTACTATCTTACTGTGTTATTCTAATGTCATCATAGAATTCATTTTGGGCGCTGTCCTCCACAGATGTGCATCGTGCACTGTCTTGGGACAAGCTACACTTTCACTCGGGTGGTGAATGGTCTGATCACCTATGGGTTGAGCTTCAGAAGCATATTAATGGTCTCAGATGAGACAATGTGTCTCGAGTCGACAAGAAGTATGTTATTTTCTTTCATATTTTGATTCAGACTCGAGCTGACAATTAACACAGCTATCAAGCATTCCCCCGCTGGTGAGATCAGAAACATCCGAACCAGGTAATGAATATTGCGTTTACGGACAACTCAGTGCACAAAGACATTTCGAAGGTTTGTCGTTTAATTTTTTGCACTACCCCGAGTCTAACAGATTCCTACTAGATGATTATATATGCTACTCACGACATTCTGACAGAGGCGGTCTGTCCTCTCCGTTACCTGCTCCTCCGCTGTGTCTGTCTTTACTTAGAACTTGACATGTATGCCTCACTTGAGGTTCACACAAGCGAGACAATTAGTAGTGGCCGACATACACACTGCGCGTTTTCGGCCCTTTTGCAGGTGTGTTACATGTATCTATGCCACCAACAGTCAATTAATTTTTATTATAATTAGCGATATATCGACAAAACAGCGGACGAGAGCAACAAGAACTGGAATTTCCCGAAGTTACACATGGACGTTCATATTTTTGACGACGTCAAAGCAAAAGGAGCAACATGGAATTACATACCACACAAAGCCAAATGAGAAAATGCATGGCTCACTTAAGGATTCGTATTTGCTGTGCACTAACTTTTGTGATGTAGCAGAACAGGTGCATTTTATTAGAAAACTATTTACTAATACTTAGTATGTATTCAAATGTCACAGATCCTCTGCATCAATACATGGCAAGTAGTCGCTGATTGTATACACCGCCGGTTATTCAAATTTGACGAGCATCAACATCAAGTACACAATTCAGAAGAAGACTTCCTTGTCAATGTCATTGATTGCCCTATCATCTCAGCAACCAACGTCTTTCACGTGAAACTTGGATCAAAGCAACAGTCGCAAACCTTTGATGTGATCGAGGTAGCTCATCGGGACGACCAAGCCTTTGGTGATTTCCACATCAAGCTTAATGACTTCCTTAATACTCTTTTACCCTCGTTGAACGTACCACTACCCAGTGGCAAACATATTCATCTCCGAGGAACTGATGAGGTATGTTTGTCTCAGCTCATTGTTTTCGCTGTGCTAACATGTACATGCAGATTACAGAGTACTGCTTCATTCACATCAACTACAAATCAATGGTTGATTGGTGCCAGCATACCAACTATCTTCGTTGTAGTCCCCTTTTCTTTGGTTCCCCGCGCTTCGACTGTGTCTTCATTCGGCTGACAGAAAACAAAGTCATTCTTGGCCGGCTGATCTTTTGTTTTGAATGCCAAGTTGAGGACCGCAGGTTTCCCTTGGCTCTTATTCATCCCTTTGATTCTCCCACTGGTTTGTGCCTTCGAAAGGACAAGGATCTTAACTTTTTCAGAGTTCGAGTGGGGCCACGGGCGCAGGCCTGGTTTTTCCATTAGATCAATCATACACGGAGCACTTCTGGTACCAGACGGACCTTATGATTATCTCATAGTTGATACTGCAGATACTGACATGTTTCTTCGTGTCAAGATGAGGCATCTGGATGCAGGGCACATTGTGTGTGTTTGATGTTGATCATCCACTGTCAGTGACCGTTTCAGTAAGTCCAGGACACCAGAATGCACGCGACACAATCATCTGACTCGCAATCTACAGCAACCACGAAATGGTTCAGATCCCATTCCCATGAGATGCACAACTGAACCTGAATCAATTTTCGACCCAACAAGTAGCCCCTCCCCACCGTGCAACACCCCCACTTCCTGCCAGCAAATAACCAATCATTCAACCACCGCAAATATGATCCTGTAAGATTTGCCGTCTCAGTTCTCTCTTGTCCATCATCAACTGGTGGCTGACCCCCACCTACCCCCACCTACCCCCAAATCTCCAGGAGACTATATTTCCACATCATCAACTTCTCCCTACACCCATTCAATGTCTTCTAGTTTCACCCTTTCTCCTGGCATGACCAACAATTCTCCCACATCATCAGCATTATCCAATAGCAAACCTCGCAAGGATCCCAGCAACAATGATTCAGATGCATAATCTGATGCAGATCTCCCTTGTCTACAGTGTTCTGGCTTCCTCCACATTATCTCAGGCAAGTACAATATCATCATATGCCTCTGGACACACATTCCATAAACTCCTCGAGGCCTTGAGACGTGCCTTGTTTTCCTTGCCCCTAGCTCTTGTACATCTCCAATATTTTATATATTATGCCTATGCCTTCTACACCAGCCTTCTTAAGGAGCCCACCCTGCACTCATTCTGATCCGGCTGGCTTGAAGCTCTTGGAGACCTTGCGTGCTATCGCATGGCTGCGGCCCCAATGGTTACCAACAACCAATTGAAAGGCTCAGCACTAATCACAGACACTGTTGCGAAAGTGGCTGCAGCATCCGCAGATAGCAAACCTGTGACAGCCAAGAGTGAGTCACAGATTGTCTCACTGCCCAGGTAGACACTCACCAGTTCTGAGCATTAGTGTTGTTGCTGCGCAGATAATTGATGTTCTCAGAGCCAGAGAAGGAGTGCTGGTGAAGTATCGCAAAGGAGTGGTAAGTCGCTCAAGGCCAGCACCCCAGCCCATTCTGAGCATTATTGCAGGCTATCTTAGTTCAATCTCAATGGCACACAGCTCAGATCAACTCGTGCAAAAAACTTGGTGCGTAAACTTCTTTCTCTTTGCCAAACTAACCCCGACTCTACTCTATACCCTATTAGTTCAATCTCAATGGCACATTGACATGGCTCTGATCAACTCGTGCAAAAAACTCGTACTTAATAGGCTGGATACAAAACGTAAGAGACCAGCCATATTGCACGTTGATTATTACTTGCGTGCTGATTTCATACATTGTAAGGTCAGGCAATTATGCCTTCATTAGTAATATGCAGTCGGAGCATAGACACATTTTCTTCTTGGCGCTGATACATTGCTGCAAAGCTCACAAGGTACGCCGCAAGGCATTTACATTATATACTATGCTGTTGCGCTGATTCAGACTGCTCTCTTGCCTCCCCAAGTTCATTTAGCGTCATGTCTCATCTCTCTAGGAACATATCTGACTCGGATGATGAATGGGACGGAGAACCCACCATCGAATCTGTTGCAATTCCAGGGCTGAATGCCTCGAAGGGAGACCTCATGGATGTATGTTCCAGATGTTAGACTACATTACCTGTCTAACTCTTCTCTCACTCTAGGCACTTAAGGCGCTGCAAGTTCAGGTCCAGAAGCTCATTGAGGACAATCGCACTCTTCGCGAGGAAAACAAAGTTCTTATTGCCGAGAAGCCCAAACGTAAACGTTGGGCGGAAGCACCTGATGAACTCCTGGCCCATGAGCAAACAATAACACTTTATGCTCGCAAATATGGCATGACCGTTGAGATGTTCCCCAATGCTGAACTTCTCAGCAAGCAATGCCCTGAGAATCCGACTCCTTTCAACAGCCGAGACCGGTACTTGACGGCAATAACCCAGGAATCAGTGTTTCTGGATGAACTATTCCAGCACTTCCCTGGTCACTTACACAGTGTCATGGAAAGTTTGTATTTTAGCAATCTTGTAAGTACTATATGTTTTGATACATGTTTTATTAATAACTAACATTCATCCTGCATGGCCAGGTAACAAAGTCCATTTCTGAGGCTCGCTCATCGGAGATCAACAAACTACGTGGCATTGTGGGAGAAATCTTCGGCCTTCCAGGAATGTACTTCAACAATACCAGCTACTGCAGAGCTGATGTCGCAATACGGGACATGCTCGGAGTGTCGGCGACAAATCCAAAGTACAAGACTTTCCCGCCAGTCCTGTTTCTCGGAATGTGGGAAGACACATCCTTGAAGAACGTGTTCGGAAACTGGGAGCTTTTGGCTAAGGTACACTTTTCAGCCGACAAGTGTCTTATTACAGACGGATGACAATGTATTAATTCCCTGAATAGATTCTGAAGGTCGCACTACGCGGCGTTACTTCACTTCACCAAGGGACAACTGGCGGACCAAAGACAAATGCACAGAGATGGAACTTCAAACACATCACATCAGGATCTATTGCATGGGCTGCCGTCATTGTGAGTCGTCGTCTATGCTATGGTTAATGGTGTTGCTCAGCCAACACCGCAGGCAATTTTTCTGCTATTGCCTGACACCGAATTTCAGAAGTCCGGCTTGGGAAAGTCATCTGGTATTAACTACAAGGATCTATTCTTCCACTACAAGAAGCTCTTGCTCACAAAGTGGGATAGCCGTCGCATTCAGACCATCTTGCAAAACATCAACCAAGATGTTTTCGGCTCCGCAAAATCTTCGGCTTCTGCAGCGAGTCAGGAAGATCACTCCAGCGAAGTCATTCGTGCCATGAACGCACTTGATATGGATAGTGATAGCGAGTCAGATGTATTTGACCCACCTCCTGCAGTGCAGGGTGCTGCTGCCCCTCGGTCCGACATCATTGAGGTGGTGCAGCCTCCAGAATGCCCCACACCCACTCTCAGCACTATCTCCGCTCTCAGTGCCACCTCCATAGGGCATGCCGAAGTACCTATTCAGGGTGTTGCAACAGGCCCAGCGGCCACTGCTACAGTCGTAGCGCAGGATATTAATACGGATATCGGACAGCAACCAGCTCGAGGTAGAGGGAAGACTAGGGCAAAGAAGCCTGCAGCTGAAGGTGTTCGTCGTGGTACTCATGCTCGTCAGGTGTAGATAAATTAGTCACATTTCATTTCGTACTGTTGCTCTTAAATTTGATGTCACTTAGTTCAAACTTGCACTATGTGTTGCAACCTTAAGATAAGACTTTGAATGATTAGCAACTAATACCTTATAAGTAGCAAAAGTAGTCGTTATATACAATGAGGGTTCCATATATACAAAGGCCCTTTAGTCTAACAGTTTTACCGTGGTAAGTCGCAAGCATCACGTGACCTTAAGCTAAAGCAATAGGTAGTCGAGCATTCAAATCCCACCAAGTACAGACTAGACAACTTAAGTAAGTAATCCAATCCTAACACAATATGATAGTAAACTAATAAGCATAATAGGAAACCTAATATAATATGATAGCGAACTAATAAGCATAATAGGACTTGAAACATAATAAAACCAGTAAGTAATGCGAATACAAATGTAATATGATATCACTAATAATAATAAGCACAGAACAATAGGAACTGAAAGGTAATAAGATAACACTGTAAAGTGATAAGATAACTACGGTAAGTAATATGAATACAAATGTAATATGATATCACTAATAATAAGCACAGGATGGTAAGATAACACTGTAGAATGATAAGATAACCATGATAGCACAAGATGATAAAAGGGGCTTGGGAGATAAGGCTGGTATTCCAAGGGGCTAATTTTATCACAATTACAGGGCATTCATTGCAACCAGTTGCGGTACAAACAATACATTACAATGACTAAGATTGATTGTAACTAATTTCAATGACCGTTGTAATGATCATTGCAACTGTGATTGTAACGACCATTATAAGACGCACTCTATTATTGGAAGGCATTTCAAGCGGAGGTTCGTATTTCAACCTTTCAATGCTTTGTAATGCATTGAAAGCTTAATTAGGAATTTCCAACAAAATTAGGCCAAAAGACCAGACCAGACCAGACTTTTAAACTCTAATTGGGTTGGGTATGGACTGGAAGACAATGAATGGCTCCCCCAGTGGGACTTAGAGGATTGCGAAGTGCTAGATGTCTGGGAGAAAGAAAGATCTCAAGGATAGTTGAGGGGAGGGGGGGGGGGGGGGTGTAAGCCTAGGCTTACCACATGTGACTGCTTGTTGATTGGACATGCTGAAGTATGATGTGCTTGCGCTGATATTGGATATAAGCTGTTGTTGATTGTATCTTATCTTTACCTCTTACCTCCACATTGAATCTAACTCTCATCCATGTTCCGTATACCATCTGAGCCTTTAGTGTTCTACCCTCTGGGTAGCTTCCAAAGTGTCACTAAACTTTGATTACCATACTGGTTCTCTGTTTCTCTTCTTTGCTTGTGCACAAGATGTTTGTTGAAATCACAACACATGCTTTACTCTTCCATTACTCAAAAGGACAAGTGTGAACAACATTTGTTTTACCACTGCATGTCATTACTTTCTCCCCCCTGTATCTCAGCTAATGAAGGCCAAAATCCATCTTGCTTGCATCCTTGATTAAAGTGCTCTTGCCTCTCTCCATTAAGAGAAGCTGCTGCCTTTCTGAAGGTAGCCTCAGCAACTATTGCAGCTTCATCTACACCCTGTGTTGTATGTGGGCTTAATGAAGGCACTGCCAGGAGCCCTGCCAAAGAATCCGAGTTACTTGCTGTCGATGAGGCAAGTTCCTGCATATAAAATGTAGAACAAATCAATGTTTTCTGCTGCTCCTCAGTTCGAAACAGCAAGAGAACGGCTGCTAGATATGGACGTAAAAGGGTCTCAGCCGAATGAATGGAATTGCTGCGAAGAGGCATTGAGATATACAGGATGCCTTAAAAGAATTGAGGTGCTGCTAAATATGAATTGAATTTTCAACCATACCTTTTCCAGAAGGGGCCGACATTGTACCTGGACCAGTTGTCATAACATGCACAGTGGAAATAGCCGATCCCTCTTCCAACGATCCCGGCGGAAACACAAGAAGTGAAGAATCCGATGCTTCCGACGTTCCCGAATTCTCAGTGTCTGACAGTAAATTTATTGGCCCATCAACGATTGCGATACACCGTGCCGTCGCAAATGGCCGCGGGGAGCTGCAGGATGATATACTCGGACGGATTATATCCGCTAGGGTGCGAAGGTGTCCTGGTAGAAGAGTGGCCGACGATATCAGGCATCGGCAATGAAGGCGGTCTGGAAAGTCGTCAACTTCAACAGCGAACCGGGGTAGATCTGATGTCAAAACGGAGTATTCTGGCTCGACGGGATCGACAGACACGACTCTCGTAACAGATCGTCCCAAAATATAAACACCTCCGCTCACAGCAGCTGCGCGGCAAAAACCTTGCGCGATTTCACCCGAGCCACCGTAGTAGCCTACGAGAAATGAGGACGACCCATAGCGACCGGATGCCTTCAGGTAATCGCGGATACGATGTAGAGCGGGAAGAGTTGTTTCTGACACAAAATAACAATATCCCAGGGCATAAGTGATGGCGCGAGCGGTTGCCTCACTAAGCAGGAATTTCTTCTGCAAGAAATCGAGCAAGGGCGAATTTTCTTGGCCGTGCAGCTCCTTGCTATTCTCGAATTCACCACCAGCAAACATAAGGAAACGCGTGACCCTCCTCTTCTCTAGGAGACTCATCGCCTTGCTCTGAAAGATATCGTCCTTGCTCTGGGGAACATCTTTCAATATGCCGCCGTCATAAATGACAACGCGACCAAGGAGCTTGAAAGATCCGTATCGAGAAACGCCGGACGCAATGAGGGACGAAATGAAAGGGCCGATTGATGGAATAACCGAAGGAGCCAATGAAACTGAGTACTGTCTCGCATGAGGCGGAAGTTCACCATAATGGGTGACGGAATAATTGTCCTCTTTGTGATGATCAACCCACTGCGCGAGCTCATCTAGTGAGAGGGATGCTTCGTCGGCACCATAATATGGGTTGGGATCAATATGTGCGACTTTGAAGCCAGCCTTGGAGAGAGCACTAATAGGTTCCTACTGAGCATAAAAAGATGGTGCGCGAGTGTCAATTTTGCTCACGCAGCAGTTATAGACTCGGTCAGACCAGTGCCAAGCACGATAACGTCAAAATGATTGTCCATTGCCGCAGTGATGGAAGAAATTGATTTAGACATTGCAGTCTGCAGAGCGTTGCAAGTCCTGAAGCAACCTGCCCTTAATCAGAATGGCTCACGTGCTTATCGAGCCAAAATTTTGGACTTCTTGCTTTTGCAAAATCCGTATCCCTCACTTGTACGCCATGGCAAAATCAGACAAGAAGGCTGACAAGAAGGTAGCAGATAAGGCTAAGGCTGCCAAGCCAGCCGCCGCTTCCCCCGCAAAGGCAAAGTCGCTAGCGTCATCCAAGGAAACCCTGGCCAAGGCTGTATGTTTTTCTGTCATTAGTCGTCCCCTTCTGATCGTTTTTACTCAACAGAAAGTGCTCAAAGCATCGAACGGGAAGACTCCCGTTAAACGTGCCAAAGATGAATCGTCCGACGAGTCATCAGACTCCTCTTCGGGTGAGGAACAACCCAACAAAACTGTGCTCACGTCGGACTCCGACGATTCACCGGAAGAAAAAAAGCCTGCTAGTGCCCCAGCTGCCAAGAAGGGAAAGGGTAAAGTGGACAGTAATGATTCTTCTGATTCATCATCAAGCGACGAGAGCTCGTCAGACGAGGTCGGCGACAAGGATGTAGAGATGCAGGATGTCCAACCTGCCAAGGGTAAGTGATTGATGGCGCAGGTTTCCACCTGAATGTTCATCGTTGTGCCCAGACAAAAAGGCAGATAAGACCAAGGCAGCAAAATCAACCGCCTCGCCAGCAAAAAAAGTCAAATTGCCAACGTCATCCAAGGACATTTTGGCTAAGGCTGTATGTATTCGTTTTTTCAGTCTTTTGCCCTTCATTCAATATCTGTAGGGAGCACTCAAAGCATCGATTGCAAAAGATTCCGAATCAAGCGACGACTCGGACTCCTCTTCCGAGGATGGACAACCTAAAAAGCCTGCACCCGCCTCAGACTCCGATGACTCATCGGAAGATGAAAAGCCCGCCAGCGCCCCAGCCAGCAAAAAGGGGAAGGGTAAAGACAGTGGTTCTTCGTCCGATTCTTCCTCGAGCGACGAGGGCTCTTCGGATGAGGATGGGGACAAGGGTGTCGAGGCACAAAATGTTCAGCCTGCCAAGGGTAAGTTATTGATTGCACTTAGTCCTTCATCAATCTGAACGGTCTACAGGCACCAAGCGCAAAGCAGAAGCAGAACCCTCCGTTCCCCCCAAAAAGGTAAAATTGGTCGATGGTGATGCAGCTCCTAGCGCATCGACTGAGGAAACGAAAAGTATTTTCGTCGGTCGACTATCATGGAATGTCGACAACGACTGGCTTGCACAGGAATTTGCCTCCTGCGGCGAAGTTGTCTCTGCTCAAGTACAAACGGATCGGGCGACTGGCAAGTCACGCGGTTTTGGCTATGTTCACTTCACATCCGCAGATGCGGTTGAAAAGGCTCTCGAAATGAACGGCAAGGAGATTGACGGACGAGCTGTCAATATTGACAAAAGCACGCCGCCAGATAAAAGCGCTGTCCGTGATAACCGGGCAAAGTCTTTTGGCGACACGCAGAGCCCTCCATCGAGCGTTCTCTTTGTTGGGAATCTTAGCTTTGGTGTCAGCGAGGAGCAACTTTGGGAAGTCTTTGGCGAGCACGGCGACGTTAAAAGCGTTCGTGTTCCAACGGATCGTGATTCGGGCAGGCCGAAAGGCTTTGCCTATGTCGAATTTAGTGCTTTGGAGTCCGCACAGACGGCCCACGGGCAGCTGCAGGGTTACGAGCTTGATGGCCGCAGCCTTCGCTTGGATTATTCCCAACCAAGAGACAACTCTGGGGGTGGACGTGGTGGAGGTCGTGGAGGATTCGGCGACCGAGGTCGCGGACGTGGTGGGTTCGGTGGTGGTGACCGTGGGCGTGGACGTGGTGGGTTCGGCGGTGACCGTGGTGGGAGAGGACGCGGACGAGGCGGTGACCGTGGTGGGAGGGGTGGCGGCAGAGGTCGAGGGGGCGCACGCACTGGAGCCGTCACTCAGTTCGAGGGGTCCAAGATCACTTTCGATTAGGCATGTTGCGATGCCATTCGAAGCTCATATGCACTGCTACACATCACTACCCCAAAAATGATGACTTGGCACTTTTCTTGTGGCTCAAGTCGTTGCATATATTTCGTATATACAATATGCACAATGTTCTATCACTGCCAACGGTTGACAACTTCATCTATCATATATTTCATTAACTGTGAATTCAAGGTAAGAAAAAAAACAAGGAATGGTATCGATAAGTAAGTTATTATCATAAGTCCATGATAACTTCGTATCCGCTATTTCTGATTGAGATCAACCCATTTTTCCCTCTTGAAACGCCTTGCGATAGGGATTCTGACTCGGAGGTAGTGCCCCAGTCTTCTCCAGACGATCAAATAACACGAACAACTTCTCTGCCTCATGTTCCTTCTCTTCATCAGTCATGTCAATATTATTTTCAGAGGGATGCTCGACAGTGCCAGTGATGGGGTTGATGGGTAAACCTGACGCAGTGGTTGGTGGTGCGCCTGAGGCTGCGCTGACAGGCGGTGCACTGACAACGCCTTTGTGAAAAAGGAAACCGGCAACATTGCCGTATCCGAAATAACCAGCAAGGGTCGTAGCTGGATCTTATTCGTAAATATGACTGTTGGGAGGTGCATATGACATACCGTTTGAATCACACATCGCGTATAACATTTCTCCCGTAGAGTCCTTCAACCTGCTGTGGTAGACGGATGCAAGAAGTCTCAAGCACCGACCTAAAAGATCTCCTCTCTTTTCCAAAGGATGTGTCCTGTCCAGGTTCTCAGGCACTAGCCACTGTCTTATTCTTGTCTTGGCATCGTCGTCACCAAGACAGAATCGTGTAATAAGAATAACGAGGGGGCACACGATTTCATCCAGGGACGTGTCCCCATCGATCTTGCACAGGTCTCGCACTGCAGGATCGTCAGGATCGATGTCACCTGGAAGGAAGTGCGAAAGGGTCGTGTCCAGGAGTTCATAAGCGCGTGAGGCGCAGTCAGCGGTGGAAGGTGAGGTAGAACGTGAAGAGCGGCAGAGCGACCGGCGACCGGCTGAAATGACGGACGATATGGCGCGTTCGATATGCCTGGCCTTTGGCTCCTTAGGCGTTGGCTGGTTATCATGACTTGAACTAGCCAAAGGAGGAGTGGCGGACTCGGGGGAACTGGGCTGTGGGGTGGACGAGTGTGAATGTGGACGAGTACCGAACCATATCGCTCGGGATGACACGTCGACAGGGATAGTAATTAAGGAATGAATTATATGAGTCAACGGCGATGTAAGAGGATTTGGAGAGGAAAGGGGGATGGTCTGAAAAGCACGAACAAGGGTGGGTAGGATGCTGCAATACCATATGAGATACTGCTTGGATATCGTCATAAGGCACTCACCCGTCAAGCCGCGAATTCCAGAAATCTCCCATTACCTTTTGGTCATGAGGAGAGCAAGCTAAGGCGGGAGATTGCACCTCGGAAGGGGCCAACTATAATGCGACTGAGAGTTTGTAATTGTGGTTACAAAGGAAGTGACTGACTTTGGGATAGTGTACGAGGAGATTGAAGGTGAGCTTCAAGAGATCTGTCATGGCATCGCGGGACATCTTTACTCCAGCTTGCATGGATGCAATTAAATCATCCAACTTGAGGGCGATGACATCGATTATTGTTCCATTTCCAGGAAAATGGGTACGGTTTGTCTCAACGATAGATTCGATGAAGGAAGCAGACTGTTGAGGGGAAGCAGTACAGAGGAAGAGGATCCTTGATGAGAGAAAGGTGTTTTCTGGTGTTGTAGATTTCTATAAAAAAAATGGGCTTAGATGTATGACAAACAGGATGACAGGGCTCTGACTTGGAGGAGGTCGACACATATATTTCCTCCATCAATGTCTTGGCTCAGTAACCTGGTGCGAGCAGGTTCACTGAGGAGTAAGGTGTTGGCAACGCACTTCAAAGCTTCGTTTGAAGCATCAGGAGCAGCTTCGAGTTTTACGGCGAGCGTTATAAGACGTTTAAGGTTAGGAACTGTTGCAAGGACCTGGGCACCATGGGGTATTCTACCAAGTCCCTTGACTGCAGAAAGGGCGGACAATGCGTCTACGATTAACATGGGATCAGCGCGGAGTGTATAAATCAGATAGAGTGAGCAGACCGGCTCTGGTTAAACGGCTGGAAGAGTCATCGATAATGGCAGCCTGAAGATCATCGAGGATAAGCTGAATGAGTGCTTTACAGGATGGTGAATCGATAGGCGGAGCACCTAAAAATTAGATTGAAGTAGTCAGCAATTAATTAGGGATGAAGACATACCAGCGATTGACTGAAGTGTGTGCGATATCGTAGCTCTTTGCGAGCTCGATGACAAGGAAGAGTATGCCTGAAGAAGCGACATCGAAGCAAAGAAGCGAACGTCAAAGTATGACAGTATCTAGCTGTTTTATTATCTCAAGCGTCTAGTACTACCTTTGGTCCTTTGGCGTCACTAGGCGATCGGCGGTTGCTTCTTCCCCACAGCCTTCCTCGGTTAACTTCGGATCTAAAACATGTACAAATAACGTATCCCATGTTGCACAGCTTTTGGCGGCCCGCTTCTCGATCTCAGCACTTACCACTTTCCCGACATGCACCCGTCTGTTAGAGTACTAGCACATAAACCGCTCATCAGCTTCGTTGGAAAGCGCGTATGGCCAGCCAGTGCGTCGCGTAACTCCTTCTCATTCATATAACACCTAAATATCATATCAGCTGCAGGTCCTTCTCACCCTCATCCAGCTGCACCTCCAGAATGGCAAAAGTCCTTTTCTGAAAAGGCTGATCCTTCCCAAGCAACGCAGGATCATCCTGTTTTCCTCGAATTCTGGGAGGCTCCGGCACGCTTCTCCAAACCATACTCGAGGTACTTGGAGCAAGCAGAGATAGATGCCATACTGGTTAGTATTATTGTGTGATAAATGATTTAGTACTCATAGTCGTGCAGAGTGGGGGAGCTTCTCTGCGATAAAATAGATAAATCTCATAGACACCATTTCCAACTCATACTGCGTCACCTCAGAAACTTATTCAAACTTCACCTCCCGAGTTGCAGCGAGCAAATGATCAATTGACATGTGCAACGATTCCTAATCCTTTTCTGCATATGCCAGCAGGTATCTTTCTACCTCGGCCTCATCCATCACACGCCACTCACCACGAGTTTTGGGGTCCTCGTCCTCAGCAGTCGATACAATCCCGATCTCTATCTCTCCAGCCTTGTAGTCCGTCGCATGAACAGTTGACATGGCTTCTATCGCGATCTAAACAATGCTCAGCTTTCCACGTCAGTTTGTAATATAGCGTTACTCACCTCGATAACCTCCGCTCGACTGAGCTTCTTGCCTGCAGCTGCAGCATCATCTGCTCCCTTACCCTTGTCTAGCTTCTTCCATTTCTTTTCCAAGTGGTTCATCGCTTCTTGCTGTTTCTGTCCAGCGGCAGTGGCATGGAACCCAACAAAGTAGCCTGCAGGGTCTAATTTGAAACACTGCGGCCCGTATTCTGGGTCAATGCCAATCAGTATCATAGCTATAAGAAGATTATCGTTGTCAGTTGCGAATAGATAGTGAAATAGGTGGCCTCACAAATTCCTAGTGGCCGCATGCCAGCCCGTTGCGTATAGACTTGATTGATGTTTGCCAGTCGTCGTGCCATAGCATCCGGAGTTATCTCGTATCCATACTTGTATCTCCACTGGACAGCCTCTTGCTGAGCACGTAAAACTTGAGCACGAGCATCAGCTGCAACCTACGTCAGCGCAAGTACGAGCTATTCCACACCAGCAGTTTTTCTCACCGGCAAGGCCAGTCATGACACACCCAATGGTACGTGTGATGCTGTAGAGGTGCGTAACAGTCGATGCATCCAACAGCTTGTCCTGATTCGAAAGTAAATATCATCATGACAGCCGTTTCGTAGCGAACGTACTGGAATCTTCTTTTGGGTAATAACTACAGAGGTATCATGTCCTCTGACGGAGACTGCTGTGTGTCCAGAACCAGAGATAGCTTTGAATGCATATTCTAGAGGGGAGTTGTATGAGCACGCGTCATTACGATCATGTCCAATAATCATCAACGCACCGACTTGGTACAATCGGCCCTCGGGCGAGAAAACAGTGAGATATCTGCCAAATAATTCATGAGCATGCAGACGGCGGAACTAGGGATTACTCGAACCTATCGTATGATGTTCTCGACATGGTTTGGATGCAGGATATGATTCAATCGCAGACACGCGACGCGCAAGTCTCATCACGGTGTCACGCAATTATGTCACTTAGTCACATGCATATCACGTCACGCATTGATCCCGATTCATCCAAAACTTGCCATTGACGTCGAGCTCAAGCTTTTGTATATACAGACACTTTGCTTGTGCTTTGCGCATGAGTGACAAGCGTCGTCACAAAACTCCCCGAGCTAGTTTCTTTTATTAAATCCTTTGCCATGAAGGAGACAGTACCTTCCGAGGCACCAAAAGTTATGTATGTCCAATCCCCTCCTCCAGTTTCCCTATATTGATTGACGCAAGAGCCCATCAGAAAACAGCTACAGTTCAGCTTGCTCAATGCCCAAGATACAGTCAAGATCTCCGAGTTCCAGGTTACCCATCGCGACTTGTACACGCCCACCGATCGGCTTCCCGTCAAAGATGGCGTTTTAGATCGTCGGCTGGTGAGTTGCCCATACCTTCCCACATACCAATGCAACTGATCGCACTCTTAGGGGACGACAGAGAAGAATGCATTTTGCGAGACATGCGGCCTCAATTCTGTTGATTGCGTTGGTCACTACGCATATATCAAACTGGTGGTCCCAGTATTCCATATTGGCTACTTCAAACATACCATTGCCATCCTCCAGGCCATATGCAAAGTAAGCTGGCAGACTTTCGTATCTTTCCTGCTTTATAACGCGTTAAAAGACCTGCGCTCGCTTGTTACTGGAGGAACCCGACCGGCGGACGTACCTCAAACGCTTCCGCCGACCAGGTCTTGAAAATATCCACCGGCAAGCATTGTGCAAACAGGTCAATACTATGGCACGAAAGGTCGTGTACTGCCCTTACTGCTCAGCAACGAATGGCGCCGTCAAAAAAGCAGGAGTGCTGAAGATCATCCATGATAAATTCCGCGCAAAGAAAACAGCAGACGAGATGGAAAAATGGAAGCGTACATTTGCTCCGGCGGTAGAAGCGCAGAAGGAACTTGGGATGTACTTGAACAAGGCGATCCATGAAGATCTTAATCCACTGAAAAGCCTCGATCTCTTCAAGAGAATCTCCGATGAGGTCGCATTTATGTTTAGCTTCATACGTTCACGGGGCTAACGTCTACTTCTAGGACTGTGAATTACTTGGTCTACGACCCGAGTTCGGTCGTCCGGAAGAGTATATCTGGCAGTATATCTCCGTTCCACCGGTTTGCATCAGACCATCCGTTGCCCAGGATGGAGCCTCCAACGAAGATGACCTCACTGTCAAACTCACGGAGATCGTTTTCACCAATGCTCTCATAAAGCAGGGTCTTTCTAAAGGGGCGCCCACTGCACAATTCATGGTAAGTGATGAACATCCACGATGCTCACCGTTACTCAACTCAAGCTTAGGAACACTGGGAGTTCCTCCAACTTTCTGTCGCCATGTATATCAACTCCGAACTTCCTGGGGTGCCCTCACAAGCTGGCCAAAAACCAATGAGGGGTTTCGTCCAGCGCCTGAAGGGTAAACAGGGTCGATTCCGTGGTAATCTGTCTGGGAAACGTGTCGATTTCTCCGGCCGTACTGTGATCTCCCCTGACCCAAACTTGCGAATCGATGAAGTAGCGGTCCCAGAGCGTGTCGCAAAGATATTAACATACCCGGAACGTGTGACTTCCCACAATATCGACGGTCTCAAACAAGCCGTTCGCAATGGGTGTGATATACACCCCGGCGCTAACTACGTGACAGCGGGCAGCAGTGGCTTCAAGAAATTCCTAAAGTTCGGTAACCGCAATGCGGTTGCTGACAGTCTGAGAATTGGGGATGTTGTCGAAAGGCACATCATTAAAGGTGATATCGCTCTGTTCAATCGGCAACCCAGTCTGCACAAGGTCTTTTGTTCCGTAGGAGCTTCAAACTTTTCACTGACTTGGTGCCTTTCAGCTCTCGATTATGTGTCACAGGGTCAAGGTTCGTCCTTGGCGCTCCTTCCGTCTAAACGAATGTGTTTGCGGTCCATACAATGCCGACTTTGATGGCGACGAAATGAATCTTCGTCAGTTGTCTCTCATGCTGACTGATAACTTTCTTAATCATATCTGGTGTAGATGTTCCTCAGACAGAGGAAGCAAGAACAGAGGCGCTTGAGCTCATGAGCGTGAAACATAATCTAGTGACCCCTCGAAACGGAGAGCCGGTGATCGCCGCCATTCAAGATTTTATCACGGCTTCCTACTTGATGACTCGTAAAGATACATTTTTCGACCGTCGCCAGTTCACGCAAATATGTTGCTACTTTGCCGATGCCGACTTACAGATTGACATACCTCCGCCGACGATCTGGAAGCCCATACGACTATGGACAGGCAAACAGATTTTCAACGTTCTCATGCGTCCTAACAAGCAATCCAACGTATTTGTGAACGTTGAATGCAAATGCAATAAACCGGAAAAGCTAAAGCCTGAGCATTATCCCTCCATCAAAGATCCAGCCCCTGATCTATCTCCGAACGATGCCTGGCTTGTCATCGTCAATAGCGAAGTTATGTGTGGTGTCATGGATAAAGCCATCGTCGGCAGCGGGAAGAAGAAGTCCATATTCGGAATCATCATGAGGGACTACGGCCCACATGAGGCTGCCGCCGCCATGAACCGTGTGGCAAAATTATGCGCTCGTTGGTTGGGTGCGTCTTATCGTTAATTAGGTTTGTTTCACAATTAAATTTCCTTACAGCCAACTTCGGTTTCTCTCTCGGAATCAACGACGTTATTCCAGGGCCTATCCTTGCGTCGAAGAAAAACCAGATGGTTGAGGCTGCGTATGCTGAATGTACAAACCTTATTACGCAGGCAAAGAAGGGGAAGCTGGAGAACAAACCTGGGTGCGACCAAGAACAAACGCTTGAAGCTATGATATCTGGAATCCTTTCAAGAGTTCGGGACAAGGTCGGAGACATCTGTATGCAGGAGCTGAGTCGACATAACGCACCTCTAATCATGGCGACTTGTGGCTCTAAAGGTTCGTCCTTCGGGTTTTCCTTCGTCGATGTCGCTAAATGTTCCAAGGTTCCGTGATCAATGTTTCTCAAATGGTTGCCTGTGTCGGCCAGCAAATCATTGCGGGTCACCGTGTCCCAGATGGTTTTCAAGATCGCTCTCTCCCCCATTTCCCGAAGAAGTCGAAAGAACCTCCATCCAAGGGTTTTGTTAGGAACAGCTTTTTTAGCGGTCTCCTACCAACCGAATTTCTGTTCCATGCTATCTCCGGTCGTGAGGGTTTGGTCGACACCGCAGTGAAGACGGCTGAAACCGGTTACATGCAGCGACGTTTGATGAAGGCACTGGAGGATCTGACCACACAATATGATCTATCAGTGCGGAACTCCACAGGTGGCGTTGTACAGTTCAGATATGGTGACGATGGCTTGGATCCTGCATGCCTTGAGGGTGACGCGCAGCCAGTCGAGTTCGAGCGGGCATGGACACATGCTTTGGTATGTGCTAATAAGGTTGTATATCTCATTCAAGCGTCTCATTTGTTTGCAGGCAATAGGAAATCGTCGTGGTCGCGGTTTGCTCCCCTTCGAGATCGTGGAACTTGTTGATCTAGAGCTCAGGAAACAAAAGTTCACTAGCGAGTGCACACCAGCATATCTTGATACTATACGAGAGTTCGTCGTTCAGAATATCGCTCATCATCTCGCTACCATGCGCAAAAGCCGGGGAATGTTCGAGGCTCTGGAGCGCTCAGATGAGTGGGATCGTGATACCGACTTGTCTATGGGAGCTTCAGGTTTGCACAGAAAATATGTTTGCGCTCTTTCCTCTGACATATTTCTTAGCCGCTTCCAAGGCCATCGTAGATAACAAGGCCAAAGTTACTGAGTCCCAGCTCCAGCGTTTTCTTACCTTGTGCTGGCAAAAGTACGTCAAAGCCAGGATTGAGCCCGGTAAGTGGAGTCTATGCAACTTGCCTTCAGGTGGATTATGTGCAATCCAGGTTCCACTGTGGGTGCAGTTGGCGCTCAGTCCATTGGAGAACCAGGGACACAGATGACCCTCAAGACCTTCCATTTCGCCGGGGTTGCTTCGATGAACGTCACGCTTGGTGTGCCACGAATAAAAGAAATCATCAACGCGTCCAAGACTATCAGCACGCCCATTATTAGCTGCAAGCTCGTCACTCCCAACAGCGAGCCTTCTGCACGTATAGTTAAGGGCCGTCTTGAAAAAACTCATTTGGGCGATGTAAGACATTTCAGCCTATGATCCTAGGATGGTATTCTGAATCTTACACAGATTGCTGCTATTTTTGAAGAGGCATGGGCGCCAGAGTACACTTATATCGGTGTAATTGTAGACACGAATACCATTCGGAAGCTTCAAGTGAGTCCCTTAACATATCACTCAATATGTGCTCACATGTCACATTAGCTTGAACTTACTTTGGATGATGTTAAGTGGGCGATCGTAGCCACGAGAAAGCTCAAGATTAAACAGGAGGTGATACCGTGTCGTGAATATATTGTCACAAAACTTACTGTAAACAGTCTATCACTGTTATTCCTCGCAGAAACCGCTTGCGCATCTATATTGATGGAACGGACAAATACTACAAGCTGCGAGAATTGAAGCGAGTTTTGCCGGATGTGGTAGTGAAGGTCGATCGCTTGGTCTTGTCCGTGATCATTCTCTGAATCATCTGCACAGGGAGTGCCGACTATTCAGCGTGCCGTCATTAATATCAAAGAGAAGGACGACGCCAAGGGAAAAAAGGGAGATAAGGAACTACTTGTAGAAGGTTACGGACTACAGAAGGTCATGATCACAGAAGGTAAGCTTTTCTGTTCTTCAATCCAGTTACTATGCGCTGACCTAGATGTAGGGATTGTTGGCGAGGCCACGACTTCCAACCACGTCATTGAGTCAGCAAAAGTCTTGGGGATTGAAGCAGCAAGACGGACCATCATCGACGAAATCCAGTATACCATGCAGAGCCACGGAATGAGCATTGACCCTCGTCATGTCATGTTGCTTGGCGATGTTATGAGCTACAAGGTACGAGTATGGTGTGATACCGATTTTTCTATTAATTAATCACTGAAACAGGGAGAGGTTCTGGGTATCACTCGCTTTGGTGTCGCGAAGATGAAGGACAGCGTTCTCATGCTTGCTTCGTTCGAAAAGACGACGGACCATCTGTTTGATGCAGCGGCCTTCGGGAAGAACGACAGTATTGCCGGTGTATCAGAAAGCATCATTATGGGCAACGCAGCTGCAAACTGTGGAACTTCTATGTACGTATGATCACTGTCTGCGACTCATTTATACCCTAACAGTATCTTTCCAAGGCCTGCTTTATTTTCACCCTCGCCTCACATAACCAAACCTCGAAGATTGTTGTTTGAAGATGCGTTGTAGAAGTTATATTTCTCCATCGGGCTACCTTATTTGTCTATATATCTACCAACGCTTGGTAGGAGGAGAATGTCAGTGATAAACTCTTTACAGTAAGATCCTGTAAGAACCTGTCGGGATTGCGTGCACAAGCTAAGGCGTGGCTTGTGAAAAATTAGGTAGTACCAAAATGCTTGCGAGGCTTGTCTGGCCAACTAAAACTGCACGAGGTTTATATCATTAATGAACTCTCATCATTCATAAGCAGGCTTCCAGATGGGTTTCATATGTTGAATTCAGTGCGTA
Source organism: Suillus clintonianus (assembly GCF_016758775.1). Lineage (NCBI taxonomy): Eukaryota > Fungi > Basidiomycota > Agaricomycetes > Boletales > Suillaceae > Suillus > Suillus clintonianus. The sequence continues at coordinate 331,253 of NW_024539253.1, read as the reverse complement.
GCACAAAGCGGCGTGAGGAATACAACGCAAGATGTAGAGAGTGAACCCATGCGGCGTATGCAGTGGATCGGAATAACATAATAAAGGAAAACCGAAGATTAGTCGAACAACCCGAAACCCTGTAAACAAGCGTCAGCGCCCCGTAGTGGCTGACATATATTTGGGCGCGTACCATGTCGTCGTCTGACTCCTCTTTTGCTTCCTCCTTCTTTTCTTCTTCTTTCGGTGCCTCGACAGCGGCAGCACCACCAGCGGCAGCAGCAACGGGTGCGCCGACGGCCGGTGCACCTCCACCAGCACCGACGTTTGATAGGAGGTCCTTCACATTCTTCCCCTCCAAAGCCTTAGCAAGAAGAGTTGCCCAGATGGGCTCTAGCTCGACCGAAGCGGCGTCAGTCAGGGCGAGTATTTTGTCAGCCTAGAGGTGTTTCTTGAGTTCCGAGACATGGATGTGAGACATGAAATATGCGCACGGTTATTTCAATGCCCTCGTCGGCGAGGATAAGTGCGGCGTAAGTCGCGGCAAGTTCTGAGGAGGCCTGTGCATTGCAAAGGGAGAAACACAACGTTAGCGATTGTGATGCAAGGTACATCCTATGTGTGGGTCGTCAATCCACCGTTTGGACTCGGATTGCTGGTATTCCAAACCAATCCTACGGCGGATCCTGACTGTAACATGCGGAGGGCAAACTTACCATTGCAGAGGGCGATTATGTCGTGAGCTTGGGGACGTCGAGGGCGATGTGGACACTAGTAATTGTGGTGGATGAGGCGGCTGCAAAATTCCGATCACGTGGATAGCACTGCCACCATTATTCTGCAAACTCCATGCAGCACCAGACCGGCAACATACTTATTCACTCATAACATGGCGGCAGCAACGTAAGTTTGGAGTTTCCAGGATTCGGGCTGTCAAGTTGAAGATTTTTTTCAGTATACCAAAAACTTCCTGGGCAGATGATGTCGACGAACTTGGTGAATACTTGTCTTTGTGTCCACAATCATATCAAAGTCTAACGTTCTCAAGTAGATCAACCAAAGATTGAGGATTATGTAGATGAGAATGGACTCCGTGTCACCACTGAGTATGCTATAAATGATGAGGGAAAGAAGGTCAAGGTACGTCTGCCCCATCATCCAGTGGTCCGCATGATATTCCTCATCTGTACCATCTGCCATATCGGCGTTTTTTTCAACACCATATACTGATAATTTTCTTAAAGATAACCCGTAAAATAAAACGGACGCTTCAAAAATCCGTCGTCGAGCATACAGTTGCTGAACGGAAGAAATGGGCCAAGTTTGGCAAGGAACGAGGGAACAAGGAAGGGCCAGATCGAGCGACGACCACAGTGGGAGAGAATGTGGCTTTGAAAATTAGCGCAGGAAATAAGGTGCGTTTGTAATATACATTTGTTCTTGGGTCAGACTGACAGTCATAAAAGACCTCCGAGCCGGAGGTAACGCCCGAGCAAAATATCAAAACCGAACTTGCAAAGGCCGGTGCAGGCAAGGTTATCTGTCGTCTTTGCAAAGGCGATCACTTCACCGCCAAGTGCCCATACAAGGACTCTCTAGCCGGTCTTGAAACCGCTGGTTCGTATTTTTCCGCGGCATGTCGTATCTACTTCATGCTCGATCTCGTTGACACGGATATGGACAGACCTACCACCTGCTGATGATGCGGCCGATGCACCTGCACCTGCAGCCAGCGGCGCGACTGGCGGCAAATATGTGCCACCATCAATGCGTGGTGGCGCTTCTCGTCCTGGTGAATCCATGGGACGCCCAGGCGGATCTCGCGAAGACCTCCCGACACTTCGTGTCACCAACATATCTGAAGACACGCAAGAAACCGATCTTCGTGAGCTTTTCGGCACGTTCGGGCGTGTAGCGAGGGTCTACGTCGGCCGTGATAGAGAGACGGGTATCGGCAAAGGCTTCGCATTTGTGTCCTTTGATGAGCGCGCTATTGCGCAGCGGGCGATGGAAAAACTAAATGGCAAAGGCTATGACAATCTCATTTTGAGCGTACAGTGGTCACGTGAGTATTGATTTTTCAACGAAGTATGACTTCTAATTTTTGTGATTATCAGAACCAAGACCGGACGGTCGCTGAGCGCCGAGCCCCAGTGAGAGTCGACAAGAATGAGACGGGAGTGTAGCGATATATATCAACCAACGATAAGGCTCTGGATCTCATCGACTCGTTTCGAAATTTTGAGAAAAACCGGGCACTTTTTGGAAAAGATGAAGATCGAGAGGTGATATTCTTGCTCGGTTTGTGTGTCGAAAAGGCTTCGGTCTCTAATGCAAATAAACCGAAATAAGTATCGACGGGTAGGTTATTTGCTACTCGCCTTGTCTCGCCCGCCACGGTGCATGCACTACAGGAAGCTTCAAATATTTGAGCTTATTTCCGATAACAAACGAGAGAGAGAAACCGACGATACACCAGACTTTGACGCGCTTTTACATAAATTTGTCGACGGCAAAATATCGACGGATAGAGATTATTTCTGACGATAAGTCGATGATTTTCGAATCATTGAATTATATCGGCGTCCTTTTCTATACTTTATGCATGTAAGCTGCTACTATGAGGGTGTAGTCATTCTCATCCCAGTATTCCGCCGCGGCAACTGGGATGGAATCGTTATAGTCGCCAAAGCAGTAATTAATCAGGTTACACGGTGTCCGCACGTTGGGCATGTAAATGAGGTCCTAGATGCGTTCACGAAGGTCCGAGTCAGGTAGTCTTCTTCACTGCTGTATCGAGTTGTATTGTTGAAACGAGAAATATATCACACATGCTAGGAGTAGACTAAAGAAAGGCGTCTGATGGAGAGCTCATTTATATTTTGGGCTGCAAGAATCGACCGGCGGTCATGATAGATAGCGTCAACCTATATATGTACACAAGTAGTCTCCCCTAGAGTAATCCCCGACTCGTAGAGGCCCTCGGTCAAAAACCCTGTCAAGAGGAGCGTACGTGTGCGAATATCCATCGACGGCGGACTTGAAGTCAGTTCACCTCGGTAACTCGACTTAGGCCCCCGTAGGTTCCCCAAAATTTGACGCTATACTGAAACGTTGTTAATAAGTATCGTGCATATTGGACAATAATTATGGAAGGTCGAGCAACTTGTTCTTGAGTTGCGTCAAGAACGTTTTGACGGTGATATTCTCACGCTTTCTAGTCAGGTTTTCATCTAACAGGTATCATGGAGAATCCACTCTGAGGCCTGAGGTCAACCCCGGTTAACGAGTTACGAGTCGATGACCAAGGCACGTCCACCCACACGATTAATGATCACTTACACAGTTCAGCCTTTATTAGGATCGGACCCACCGATTATGCACTATCAAGTGCACTAGTGTCACGGTCTTCCCGTGAATTTCTTCTGGATGAAACAGAGGCATAATAATATTCCTATAATCAACTTTTGGATCAGGATGATAATTTATCTTCCTTCTATTGGTCTACATAGGGGAGATTGGTAGGACGGTGATGATGATGATGACGATGATGACCACATTATCTCCTGTAGTGCTCCCCGTGCCAAGGTAATCATTGAGCCTGTTCGTGTCAAGGTCATGTCGCTTATCTGCGACTAATCTCAGTAATTGACACAGTGCTGCTGGCAGTCACGAATACTCACAGCATTGTGTTATGATGGCTCCTGGCATGGGATACGCAGCAGAAAGAATGACGATGTATGTGAGTGCGCTGAAGAGAAGAGAAAGTTGTATATATGGGTCATGAGCTGAGTGGCAACTTCGTTGCGAAATTTTCGAGAGGGCTTTTCCCCCTGCTCCTCGGTCCGCCCGACCCATCTAACCTTGCCGTAAAACGAGACGCTTGCGCACATCCTGCTGCTCTCAAACGTATGGCCGACGCGGTGCTCTGAGGGATCTCAAAATCACTCATGCCATCCCAAGCGTTTTGCTCGGAGACCTGTGGCACATGCGTTATGTTCGACTCTAGCGCTCTGACAAGGCGGAGAGACTTAACCTTCAATCATCACGATTCATTTTCCCATCGTAGGTTGACGAAACTTTAACAAATGTACTTGATGACCACAAGAGACCCTGCAATGACGTGCTGTGGCATAACATCATTTTTTCGAAGTAAGTGTTCTTCCGCCAGGTGTGCACTCAAATCACCTAAACAATAAGCCGCGGCTGCTCATGCATAACTGACGTGGCAGCTCCTCGCACACTGTACCAGTGATTGGGCAACTGCCACGCAACTTATCACGGCTATTTCCTTGAACTTGTCTACTGGTCCTAGTTCTGGGATCCTAATTGCTGTATGGTAGCGGTGCCACACCTTGAAGCTCTCGATAACTCCTGGTTGAGGGTCCGCTGGCCCCGATTTGAAAGGGTATGTAATCGTGTCGTTTCGAGCGGATCTGTCAGGATTTATAAAGAGTCCTCTCGAATTTCCAGTATTGACTCAGTAGTCACTTCACTTCTCTTGCTCCTAAACATGCAGCTTTCTGCGATCTTTAGCGCGCTCGTATCTTTCGTCATTCTCGCTGCAGCGTCACCCACGCCAAGAGCCATTGAGCAACTTTCCTGTGAGCATTCATGACCATCAGCATTATTATAGTTACTCAAATGCCTCGATGTATCACTCAGCTAAACGAGAGGAACTTGACACGAACTCTCAACGTGATCTCCTAGAAGAAGGTAGGAAACTCGACGAACTTGAGACCAACTCCGTGACTTATATTTCGTACGTTACACGCGATGGCCTTGTTATTCCTGAAGGTGGGATACACTGACTTGCCATTTATTCATTTACGTATCAACTCTTTTGCACCAGGTATCACTAAGAAACGCGAGGAGCTGGATACTGGCACTATAATATATGCTTGGTACGACGGTCCAGGAGGTGGAGGTGAGAATACTGCTATTTATTCATTTGAGTATCAAACCTTTTGCACCAGACAAGAAGCGCGAGGAGTTGGAAACCAACTTCGTAGACCATGAGCCGCGCGAGGAGTTGGAGACCAACTTCGTCGGTTATATTGGTTACAACGACCGGCGCGAGGAGTTGGAAACCAACTTCGTAGACTATGACGCGCGCGAGGAGTTGGAGACCAACTTCGTCGGCTACATTGGTTACAACGACCGGCGCGAGGAGTTGGAAACCAACTTCGTCGGCTATATTGGTTACAACGACTAGGACAACAGACTAGTACTACATAACAGAAACAGACGGGCGGGAGAAAAGAAATACACCGATAAATGACGTCGGTAGATGACTACTAGAACAAATATTCATATCAAGCTCATATGTCAACCACTTTGAGCGTCCAAACGCAGACTTAGATCCACCTAGGCAGCTGCAAAATATTTCTCCAACACTCTTTGACACGACATGCTTCGGGCATCTATGTCCCGTCCATGTTTCAAATTGCACACAGCCCTGCTCCAGGAGCACCTCAACCCCCATAACTCCCGCCCAGTTGGGAGCTGCACTTTTCGCGAGCATTAGAAGGGGCGTCTCGGTAGGTTTGTATGTCATGTCCACAACCACGCCATTCGCTGTCGCGTCGAACAGCGCCAGCGGAAGAAGCACGCCCCCCGGGCTAGTGCCGCTGGTGGTTGTCGCACTCACTGGGACGGCGGATACAATGACAGTTAGTGCAGGCCCTCCTGCACCAATAACGAGGGCGGCAGCAGGCGCACCAATGGATGGCGCACGAAAGCGGATGGATTCACTAATGCCGAGCCAGTCGGTGTTATGCAGGGGATGCAGCTTCCTCGCCTGATGACCGGTATGATGGTATTACAGCCCCGATAGCTTCAGCGGCTGGCGAAAGCTTGGCAAGCAGTGATATAACATCGGGTTTGAAGGGAATGGTAACAGAGGCGCCTCCAAAGTCAGGAGAAGCCAAGGTAGTTTTGAATTGTTCACCGACATCAGCTGTCTCGAGAAGACCTTGAGTGTGAGGAAGCCCGAGGACCTCAAATCCAGTGTTGTGCAAAGTCAGGGACATGGAATGAGCAATGGAATTTCCGAGCAAGTAGCGTCTCGCAGAAAGCTGGCCCAGCAGGTTCAGCGCTTTCTGAATCTGGGCCACCCAGGTGCTGCCTTTGAGAGGAGAAGTGGGTGCGTCACGGGGCTCAAAGTAGCATCATGCAGTATGTGTGACATCGGCCCCCTCCGAGTCCACGCCCATGTTGATCGCAATGATCGGTTTTGCACCCCGCTGCAGGTCAGCCGTTGCAACGAATTCATGCCTGCCTTTCCGACGATCTTGACAATATCCCCGACTCCCACGGTTAGTTGGAGAAGGGTTCTGTCAGACGCAAACGACCAAATTCTCTGTAAAAGTTTTGGCACTTATGATGCCACGTTGATTACTCGTCGGGCTGTTGCTTATGCGATGTGAAACGTCTTTCGAATCATCGCAGTCCATTGAACGAGGTGACTGGGGGATTTGGCAGGGCTGGCAAGGCTAGACACACTTTTTTAGTCTTGAACTACTAATTGATTCCTGATCAGAATCATAAGATCCAGCAAGGGAAATTGAATGGAATTGGCTATGAAGATGCGGCACGATTGAATCTACATACGTAGTAACAATTGTGCCGGATCTAACCGACAGCGGAGTCGGGGACTTGGTGCACGGCACCGCTACCGTAGATCATGTCTTTGACCAGTAAATCGCTTACTAAGCGATTCTACTTACCTTTTCACCTTTGCGATGGCTTCAGATGCGTCACCTATATCAGTCTTATTCGCTCGTGGCCTCCTAGCACGCCTCGCGCTATGGCCAGCTCTTCGTATCGCTGTGCACCAAAATTGGGGAGGACCGCAAAGCGCACAGAAACAGCGCTGGCTAGCGGGTGTCATCACAGATGAATTCGAAGCATCCCTTCCACCAGTATCTGTTTCATTGACGGCTTTCGATTCTCATCAATCAGCCTCCATGCATCCATCACACACGCTCCCTGAGCCTGACACCGAGTATATAGAAACGATGCTGCTCCAGATCATGGATGACGAATTCGAGGTTGCGCTCGAGGATGGAAGCGCGTTCGACATTGCTAGAGATGTTGTGCGCTTGTGGAATGATGCGAAGGAGGGCAGGGATGGATATGTTAAAGACTTGGAGATGCAAGCAGATCGGATGAAAGGAAAAATGCCACAATTCGAAGTTGAAGCAGGGAGTGCAAGTGATTGGGAAGATAGCGACGGTGATAGCGAGGATGAGAGTGGAAGCGACGGCGAGGATTACGGGAAGGAGGTTGTTCCACAGCTGCTCGACCATGCAAAGGAAGCACCAGATACTGACGATGATGGCTTTACGATTGTGAAGAGGAAGGGAGGCAGATAAATACCGAGATGTGCTCAAACATTAATGATTAGACAAGAATAAGACATGCAACCACTAGTCGCTATCCGAACTATCATCACCATCCTGCTGCTCCTCATCAGTCGAACTCTCGTCCTCGCTGTCCTCGGCCACTGCTGTACGCTTCACAGCTCCTCCACGCATCGCGGCCATCTGACCGGCCAACGAATCCTCCTCAGGATCAGAAATTTCATCCTCTGCTGTTTGCTCTTCTGCGTTGAGTGCAGATATGTCATCGATTTTGAGCTACGTGCTACATCAGTCACTGCAACACCGCAAAGATCAATGGAAACCCACCGAAATGTCCTGGCACGACTCCTCCCCCACGAGCGTGTCGCTTATCAGGTACACCTTCCAAGTGAACAAGCCCACGTTGGGGGGAGCCTGGAACTGTAATTTGTAGGAGCGGTAGTCGCGTTCCTTCCCGGGGCTCGACGCGGGCACGTCTGATATCTTCATTGGGGGAACGACAATCCTATTTGACTTGTCATCAGCAAGGACGAGCCACCAGCCTGGCTTGCGCAGCTGTATTCCAGTTAGAAATGCTTAGATGGCACAAAAGGAAAAGACAAACCCCTGGCCAGTGAGGTGCATGAGCCCACGCAGGTGTGGTCCCCTCGACATCCTCAGCATCCTTCCGGCTGTTCAAGAATTTGTCGTCTTTCTCCCTGTCCTCCCGAATGGCCTTGGCAGATTTTTCGGAAACAGATGAGGGTGCGTCGCTTTGAAGTGGCCGGCGAAGACGCAGTTTAATAAGGAGGAACACGATGGATGACGGTGTGACCAAGCGTTCACCGATGACTGGAGTGGAATAAGTACTGAGTTGATGGTCACGAGTGAGAACAAACCCTTGAAAGACATATCGACAACATCCAACCGGCTCCAGCCCTCGACAGCCTTTCGTGCTTCCGTTATTCGAATATCACTCTCGTCCTCCAGACGCGATATGAATGAAGCAAGGTCTTTCCCTTCTGATGCATCAGCATCGCCATCAAAGCCAGGTAATTGAGCTTGTTGTGCAACAGGTTTTCCAGGGACAAGAGCCTGCGTGACGTACGCGTGCAGACGCATCACCATCAGGGAGGGAGACAACCAACTCCGTGCAGCCGAGATTCCCAGAAGCGCATTGAGCAGCATCGGGGCCTGCAACAGCAACTTGGCTTGTTCTAGACACAAAAATGATCAGAAACGACATCCCGTCCTGGAAGTCAAACCAACCTTGCTTGAGCGCCTCGTTGCTGATCTTTAACCTTAGGAAGTGTGCGTACAGCAGTACCAAGGCCCGCTGTTCAGTCCCTTCACACTTTCCACCAGGAGCCACGAGATCCCTCACCTCCCTCCATTGGAGGCCCATCGTTTCATCAATCTGTCTTTCAAGCTCCTCTAATCCTACTGCATTACCCGCCCATGTGGTCTCCCAGCGATATGCCTTGCCCAGCGCACCAACGACCTCATTCATGCCACTATTGTCTGTGAGCGCCTTGAAGAATGCTGCGGCTGTCTTTACATTAATTCCGTCTTTTGTTTTTTGGCGATTACCGAACCACCAGCGACCCTACGTTGCGTAAAGACCAATCAAAGTAAGGTGATGACGGGGGACATACCACAAGTGTGGGCAGTGCACCGCCGAAGAGGATGCCATATACACCGAGGACCCAGATATTGTTTTTGCCTTCGATAATCCACTTTGGCAAAGCAATACCCATTGAGACTTCCTGTCGGCCATCGGGGTGTCCGAAAAGCTCCCAGTTGCGGCGAATGGTCTCGTCTGTTAACCTTAAAACGGTGTCAGCGGGATCGCACCTGGCTGCGAACTCGATGTACGACGTACGACTTGTATGCCTTGGTGATGTCCACGAAATGGTTGGCAATGTCCTCTACTGTCTGATTGATGCTTGCTTTGACTTTGTCGGGATGACTGAGAACGATGAGTTTGCAAGCTAACAAAAGAAATCAGACGCGTACTATAATTTTGAAAGTTTCTTGAAATGCGACTTGATCTCCTTCTCAGTTGCTCCCTGCATGATATGAGCAACCAAAGAAAGTGGATATATCGAGCTGTACATACCGTGCTGATGCCAAGGATCTCGAATGGATTGTAGACTTTGTTTTCTAGCTCTGCATGCGCAACTTTGAATGAGAGGAACGCGACGGCAGCCCAGCCCACAGTGATTAATAGTGCCCTTTAAGAGCGTGAGCTGAATTCAGAACCGTGCAGATGTCGTACTTTCTAGTAAACTTAGGTCGGAGCAGAGAGCCACGCTGACTTCTCCTCACGTCGGCTCTGCGGTGCAAACAGGGCGTGCACTGGCATCCACTATCAAGCTCTGGGTGTTCTGGGCAAGATTTAGTGAAATCCACAAGAGCAGAGAACATGCTCACTTGAAGACACGCTTAAAAGTGACGAGAGTGTAGCGGGCAGCAGAATAATAACAAGAACAGAAATGAGGAAGTAAGCTGCCATATTACCTGCCTCATCATAGTGATAGTTCGCCATTGCTGCAGACTAGCGAAAAAGCCAGCCCGTGCAAAGGTAATGGGAAGAAACGAGTTTTGGATGAAAGTCAACGTGGCTCGAGGAGAAGTAAGTACATAAAGTAAATGCACCCGTGGGATATCTAGAGTACGGTCATCGACGGCCATCTGCTGCCGCTGCTATCATTCATGCGTCTCAAAATCTCGACAGTTCATCCGGTGAGCCCATTCAAAGCATGGTTTGCGCTCGAAGCTCTCGATGATGAGGTCCACACAATCGCGCAACTTAAACACGCGTTATGTGCACGGCTGCCCATTAGCATGGAAGCCGATAACATTACTCTCGTGATGGACGAGTATGACCTTCTGGACGAAAGTCCCATATCCATTTTACGTGACGGAGAGGTTGTTTGGTGAGCAGAAAATGGCCCATTAACTTCGGTGATCTTATGTCTTTCAAAGCATCAAACGCGCAACAGCTCCATCCCGACCTGGGTTGTCGAGTAACAAGGTGTCCTTTCCTGCCACTCAAAAGCGTAAACGCCATGCATCTACGTCCTCTGAACCTTCCTCCAGCTCGTCCTCGAGTTCTAGCTCATCAGACTCCTCGGACGACTCATCCAGCTCATCAGACTCCTCGAATTCGGACTCGGACTCGGACTCTGATTCAGACACGGATGCCCCAGAACCCTCACGGAAACCCTCTGGGAAGCGTGTTGTTGCCACTACAAAATCAAAAACTCTGCAAGAAAGGTTCGAGAACTGGTTTACTCTCTTCATCGCTCACCCAGATCCACTAGCATTTCGTTTATCCCCCCGGGTTACGGTAAGACTTCCACCCGCAATCGCAATCTCCGCAGACGGCGAAAACGTTTGGCGGAGCACAATCATCCCCCTGACCAACCTCTAGCACCCACCTCCGGTGCCAATGCCGTCCTACCCCTTCCTATTCAGCGATCGTCCTTAGCACGTACCTCCTCCGAAGCTTACGTTGCTGATGCAGAGCCCGAGTCTGAGCCCAACGTGATGATGGCGTCCCTGCGAAACAAAAATAAGAAAAAGAATTTCCGTCAGCTCATGGATAAGCCCCTCCCTCCAAAGATTGTGTTTGCGGAGCTTGAAAATGTCCCCGCACAAGCTGAACCTCCGGATCAACATACACCTACTAGAACTTCTACTTCGGAAAAAGTTTCAGTCCCTCCCGTTAAGCACGCAAGGCTGATTCCTCCTTCGGAACGGAAAGATTTGCCGTTGAATATATTCATAACGAGTGTAGATGTAGAAGAGGGTACACGGCCGAAGAAAAAACGGAGAGCGAAAGAGGAGCCCGTCACCACTTCCTACGACGATGGATCGCGCACTGCCAATATCACTCTCGATTACGGTTCGGCTGAAGTACCAATGGCAAACCCAGCCGAAGCACTTCACCTTCGTGCGGAGCAGCAGTGGGACTTACTTCCAAAAATATCCAATGTGTCACAAGTGAAAGCAGACAACATCGTTGCATACAAAGTGGGTTTCTCTGACTAGTGAAGGTGCTAGGGAATGCTCATCGGCGCGTACAGGCCCTTGCCATCAACCCCGTGACGTGGACACCCGAGATGTTGATGACAGTCGCTCGCGTGATATGTATTTCTTCCACGCACATCATTACTTCACCTTTACAGCGCCCTGCCCAAGTCTCTTTCGGTGGACTGACGGAAGTTACAGAAGTTGACGAAGAGGACCAGACACATACCTGGGCAGATGTTCTGTCCCAGGACTGGCGTGTCGTACGATGAGGCCGAAGTACAGGTGAAATAATTAGCGCCTGTTGTCTGTAGTACGTGCTATGTAGCGACATGTCGTTTGTGCGATAGACACGGTGCTTCGCACACTTGTTAGTGACTTGCGTCTGTGTTCGGCATGATGTATGAGTCACGGAAAACCGCGGGGTGCCCCAACCCGACATCACCCGACTGGCAATTTTTACTTTTATTGGTGGAAAATTCATTTGATATCCACGTTTCCCAGCTAAGTGCTAACAACTCCTTTGCTCGTCGCCCTCGACGACCACCAAGCCTGAATCGCGCGACTTTTAGCACAGGCTCGCAATCGCGACCATGCTGCCCAAGGTCGCTAATCACATCTTTCTGCACACTTCTCGTGCAGTAGCCGCCGTCCAAAACCAAACAGGCCATACCCTCCGTAACGTACTTCAGCTTCAGTCATCTGCACCAAGCGCGCCTACAACATGGACTGGCGCCGGCAGCTCAAGCTGGGGCAGCAATGGCGCTGGCCCGGGTGGAGCAAAGTTCAATGCAGGTAGTCGGTTCTATAACGGGTATACGGTTAGTTCCAGCGCACTTTTGTGTCTGATGTGACCCTAATGTTTTACAGGGAGCCGGGCGTGCTGTGACACAGGCTAATGCGTCTACCTCACATGACGGTAACGCTGAACAGAGCGACGAGCGCGATGAGATTGTTCCCAAGCGCGTCGAGCCCCACTCTTCCAAGCGTGTTGTTACCCGTCGGCACAGTCTCTCGCTTGGCTCACTTAGTGAGCGCGAGCATGGACAAACAGAGTCTTTAGGCGTCTTGCACACTGTCCAATTACACGTTCGCTCACAACACACGTTTGCTGCATCCGGCGAAGCACTTGACGAATCTCCCTCTGATTCTTCGCGGCCTCCCCTCACACGGCGCAACTCTACAGCTACGCTGAGCGCATCCGATTCCATTGATGATTTACCCCCGCCCCCGGTCCCCTCTGCATCTGGCAAATACATACCCACCGATCCCGCAGCCCCACAATCTGTCACAGACCCAGCCGCAGACGACGAGAGTGACAAAGTCTCCGAAATGTACCAATCTCTTCGTAGGGCAGCGCGGTCTGGTGATGGTGCTAGTGTCATCCACGAAATCCACGTCCTCCGCACAGCTCACAAGAACCCCATCGTTTCAGAGTTCAACATGGCCTTATCTGGTCTCCACGAGACTCGTCGCCCTGGTGAACCCCTTACACTTTTGCTCGAGACATACAATGACATGATCCAACGTTCCCTTACGCCAAATGTTCGCACCTACATCACTTTAATTCTCGCTCTCACCGAGCGCGATCACGAGGTCCACAAGTCTATTGGAGGTCTTGATGGTCGAGTCAAGCGCCGTAAGCTTCTTGGTCGCGAGGAGGTCGCTATGGATGAAGCAGATGAGAAGCGTATCCAGCAGCTCATGGCAGAGAACAACTTTGTCTCTGCTATGTCTATGTTTGACGCAGCGATGAACATTGGCGCACGCAACAAATTTCCCATCGCGGTTTACAACAATCTTCTCCGCTCATGTGCATTCCAAGCTGACGTGGATGCTGCTATTCGCATCTTTGCACAGCTGGAATCGCGCACTGACTTTCTCCCTGGACCTCAAGTTTTCTTACATCTGCTCTCTGTATATGCCAATGCAAATGACCTGCAGGGCGCTAAGGAGGTCTTCCAGGAGTTCAGGGAAGCCAGCAAGGCAGGCCGCGTCAAAGGACTTGATTTCTCCGCCGCTCCTGAAGCAGCCGTAGCAAGCTCGATCACTCGGGGGCAACTTCTTGTCTGGAATAAGATGATCGAAGCTTACTTCCGTGGTGGCCAGCCCGCAGGCGCTCTCCGCCTCCTGGAAACCATGATGGACAGCAACGTTAACCCCGCTGAACTCTCGCCGGAAGTTCCTTCACCCTCTTCGTCCACATTCTCATCCATCATTGCCGGTTTCTGCCACTCCGGAGACGTCTCAAGTGCTCTGTCCTGGTTTGACCGCCTGCTACAGCAGGGTGAAGCAGCACGTCACCCACACGAGTCTTCCCTTGTTCCCCCTCGCCCCGATCAGCTTGCATGGAGTGTGATGCTTGACTTCCTCGCTCAGGAGGGCATGATCGCAGATCTTAATCGGCTCTACGATGTTCTTCTTGAGTGTGCCCCTCGTGACGGCCTCGAAGTCCGCCGTGTAGATCACACCCTTGTTCTCGAAGCCAATGTCAATTATCTCCAGTCCGGGACCATCAATAAGTCCGGAGCTAAGAAGAACATTCCGGCTTTTAAGGATGTGCTCAGGCTTGTCCGACTAGCGAACAATGTAAATTCCCCTCTGAGCAAAGAATTGGCAGTCCTTTACCTACACACCTACATGTCGACTTGCAGCCGCGGTGACATGACACAATACGGTGTTGGCCTCCGTGACCATGAGGCACTCCTGTCCAGTGCCCTCGCCATCCTCCCAGCAGAGACCGATATGGAGCAGATTATTCCGATCAAAAACTACGCGTACAAGGGCATTGTTCCCCTTCTTACTGCGGTTTCAAAGCAAAATCTACAGTTATCCAAACTGAAAGCCAGCCTCGTCTCCAATCTTTCGGATGCATTGTATGCTGGCTACTCGAAGGAGCAGCGGGATGAATTTTTTAAAAGGGTGTCATCCAGCTTCCGTATCGCACTCGAGAAGCCCAGCGAGTCGCGCAACGCGTCACCTAACCCTGTGATGCAGATGTACCCTCCAATCAAGGACGTCATTGTTGATGGTACGCTCAGCCGCCATGTCGATGATTGGTTCCCATCCCACCCAACCGTGACAATTCATGAAGCCTACCGCCGCCTCCAAGAGGGAATTGTCAATAGCAAGTATGTTCACCCCTCTACTCTCGGGCGGCTCATCAACGGCTACGGACGTGTCGGTGATCTCGATAAGGTGCACAGCCTGTATGATATCGCGCAGATCGTACTGTCCTCGATCGATAACAAGCATTGGCAGTCTCAGGCGTGGTTCCAAATCGAAGATCAGATGATCATCGCATGTGCACATGCCGGAGACATGGAAGCTGCGTTCCAACACCGCGATCGTATCACATCTAACGGTGGAATTCCTTCTGCTGACGCCTACGGCTCGCTCATAGAGTGTGTCAAGGACACCACAGATGACACCTCGAACGCTATGGCTCTCTTCAGTGAGGCGCAGATGCTTGGATGCACACCGAACGTCTACCTCTACAACACGATCATTTCCAAGTTGGCCAAAGCGCGCAAGGCTGACTTCGCACTTGAGCTATTTCAGCAGATGAAGGCTACCCCTGGTGTGCGCCCATCCTCGATCACATACGGCGCCGTCATTGCTGCTTGCGCCCGCGTCGGTGATGCTCAGTCCGCCGAGCAGTTGTTCTTGGAGATGTCTTCGCAGCCCAACTTCAAGCCTCGCATCCCACCCTACAATATGATGATGCAACTGTACGCGCACACAAAACCTGACCGTGCGAAAGTGCTCCATTATTATGACCAACTTCTTCTCGCTGGTGTCAAGCCTTCTGCCCACACGTACAAGGTATGTTGTATATTTTCATTATCTGCCATTCTTTAATGTGCGTTTCAGCTACTCATCGATGCATATGGAACTATTGAGCCCGTTGATGTCAGTGCTATGGAAGGTGTGTTCAAACTCCTCCGAAACAACAGGTCGGTGGTGCTGCAGGGCAGCCATTGGGCCGCCCTTATCAACGCCTACGGTTGTGTGAAGAAGGACTTGGAGAAGGCGATCAGTACATTCGACTCCATCCCAGCACCTGATGCTGTTGCCTATGAATCTCTCATTAATGTCCTCGTCACCAACAAGCAGATGGCTCTTGCACCCAGTTACATGGAGAAGCTGAAGTTGTCTGGTGTACATATGACGGCGTACATCGCCAACCTCCTGATCAAGGGTTATGCTGCCACCGGGGACATTGAAGAAGCTCGAAGAATATTTGAGAGCTTGGTGGATCCTCCCAGTGGCGTTGCAGCGTCAGGTAACCATGTCCCTCATGAAGGCTCCAACCAGCCTAGGTCCTCATCGCCATCACCGTCGTACCGCGAGGTGAGTACCGCTGCAAATATACATGGATGAGATTTCACCCTACTTTTCAGCCATCGACGTGGGAAGCTATGTTCCGTGCAGAGCTTGGTAATGGTTATCGTGACAGAGCGGTCGCACTGCTGGCACGGCTACAGGAAAGGTACATCTATATTCCCTGGTTCGTATGGTCGAAACTAACTTTTGTCAAGACAATTCCCCGCCGCAGTATACAACCGGATACGAGGAATCATGATCGATGATTCCGTCTCACCATGGGCAGCATCGCCCTGATCCCACTATCATGAAGATGTGTCCACTGCTTGATTATCACGGACCCGGCAACACTGGCTAACCAGCAGAAGGCGCAATATTTTTCTAGACGCCATGATTGGATTACTAAAAGTATCTGCTCACTAATCATTCATCCATTGCGACACTACATCATGCATGACACTTTTGTACACTATTGTCTATATCTATACATCTGTATCATATCCGCGATACAACTGCAATGAATCCTTTGCAAGCTGCTGCTTATCCGATGAAACCTGTGTTAACATGGGTGAAATGATTGTGTGTAACTTGGACGAATCCTGCTACAACAACATTGCACACTGTAAGTAAGCACAAGTCTCCGAGTCCCAATGTTACATCCCCTGATGCGGCACGCCAGCCAGTCATACAACACAGATGATTGGTTCTTTTAAACTTCCGGTTTTGAGAATCAGTGCCATTAATATTAGCATTTGAATTCTGGGGCCACAACTTGTTAAATAGTACCTGACTCAAATCTGACTAGACGACAAGCCATCAAGATAACTATGATATATAGCCGCCTGCTGCAAGTTCAATTCAATTTATCAACGACTATACGATGAATGGTTCACGTACAGTAAGTAAGTGAAGCTTTGCAACTTCTGTTCCATGTGCGCCACATATCCTTCGCGCGCTTCTCATGTCCTAAGCCTCAACACCGATTATACGCGGGCATTCCATTCTGCAGCACCGATCGCGAGTATAAGGTCCTTTCGGGTACTCTCTGGGTCATATTTCGGTGCAGCCCCCTCTTCAGCGCAACCCGTGAAGGCTTCATTGCAGTAATTGAACAAAACACTGCGTGGGATAGGATGTTCTTCTGCTAACTTAATGATACGGCAGCCATCCAAATGTTAATTGGATAGCCGTCCGCGGGGTGAAAAGCGACCTCCTAGCGCCCTCGATCGTGGTAATTATCGTCATCACAGGGAGTATATACTGTTGCCCTGTAAATCCTGCCTGCCCTGGATGATCTGCATCCAACTTGAATCTTGAAATTGCCCGATACATTGCCAAAGGGGCTGTATGTGATGTTTGATGGGGAGCACAGTCATGTCCAACTCGAGCGCCAAGGAGTGAATATCTGCTGGATTCTCTTCTCGAACAACGGCCAGTCTGTGTTGCAGAGCACGCTGTCCTGGCCACTTGTTATCGTCAAACTCGGCTGCCTCGATCAATGCAATAAACGGCAGACTTGACCTGCGAAAGGATATTTTTGAAGGTCAGCAGCGAGCCCCACAACGTTGAATCGTGCATAGCATGGACATAAAGGCGCTGAGAATCGATATATTGTGCGCATGGACGTCGAGACAAAATACGAACGGCTCTCTCATATATTAGCGTCCCTCCCAACTGTTCCAAAATCCTGATGTCGCAATCCAACCACCTGGACTTGTGCAAGCGATTTTCCGAGGGGAATACACAATTCCGTGGTGCAGCCATCCACGATACATGCGTAAGTGAGCAGTAGTATTTCTCCCATGACTGTCACAGAGGCTGTATTGATCGACGAAGTTTGACCCTTGATGAGGGAGCCAACGTATGTCGTCAGCTGCTCTGTTTGGTGCTGTACAGTCATGTTCAGCGCGGTAGTGACACGCATGCTGTGACTCATGAGTTGAAACGTTGACGAAGGGAAACCGAAACTCGGGTGCTTCGATTTTTGGCCTTACGGTTAGGCTTACCGACGATCACGCAGTCTCCCTCCTGGTAAATTCACGTTTGAGTTCGAGAAAAGTATACATGAATTAATCCAGACGACCACCCTTGATGTACCTATGCTCAGACTGCAGATCTGTATCATCATCCAAAAGTCTCTTGATCGCCATAATGACCGCTGCCAAAAATCCAAGAATCAGCAGGACGGCCATGTACGGATGGGCGATGATGAAATCCTCAGTGCTTGTGAGACTTGAGTTGAAGGCCTTTATGTAAGGCGTTGTGAGTGACGGAGCTGATACTGATTTAGTAGTAATGCATACCCTAAGAATGCGCTCCATGATATTCTCAGAGTGCTTGGAACGTATTTTATTGTCGTAAACTCCTTCAATAGCAGAGAATATGCTGACGGCGTTAAGTTGAATAGGCTGCCCAGTGGTATCCCTATCCCAGTAGACCAGGCGCTATGCAATCATTAACAACGGCGCATAACAGGGAAACCGATCTACTTACATTATGATCTGCAACCACCACCTTCGGCTGATCCTTGACCTTCACACCATACATACTCTTCATCCAACTTCCCCATTGATCAGCGTCCATCCACGTGAATATTACATCCTGTCTCCCAACACGGTTCTTGCGCAGGCGCCACTTCTTTGCGATATCGTTTAACTTCGATGAGACATCATTTTGGATGTCGTTGGGCGTCGCAGTGATTACAACGAGTGGGTTATGTGGAGCATGCATTACCTGTTGGAACACATCACGTGAGAGCTCGATGGAGGTTGGGAGGCGGTTGGCGAAGAGCCAAGTGCTAAGCTTGTCAGAAATGGATGAGTCGAAGACTGAGATAGGTTCCTTTGGGTCATTATCTTTGAAAGACAGGATGACCCAGGATTCTGTCGTTGGGATATCATAGCGGGTAAAGAGTTCCTTGGAAGATGATACAAAAATCGGGGGTGATCCGAGAAGTAATTGAGAGTCTTTAGCGACCTCATTCTGAAACATCGTCAGCGCAAAACAAGGTGCACAGAGTGGGGTACACATACCATAATTTGTTCATTTGATGAAGAAAGTAGGAGGACATACGCAACAGGATTTTCATGAACCACCTTGTCAAGATCATGAGCACTTATTTGTTGCATCGTCCTGTAGCAGATATCAAAAAGTGCCTTATAGCTCTGGAAGAGTTTTCCTTACGGAGATGCTGCCTTGTCAGCGAAAGCCACAAGTGGCTCGTATTTTCTACTTCCTGTGTACTCCGTCTTTGCGCCGTGAGAATAGTAGAACAGCATAGGATAGCCTGTAACCCCTTGCTTCGAGCATAGCGACTTAAACTCATCACAGTTGACTTCCGCGATATTGAGCTTATGCTGCATGCGACGAGCAACCTGCATCCACGTTGGAGCGAGTTTCTTGCAGTGTCCGCACCTAATAAACGGATGTCAAAAAAATTAAAAGTCTATAGTCGATGCACATACCATGGCGCAAAGAACTTGACGAATGTAGGCGCCTGGGCCACAAAATTGTCGAATGTCTCACTAGTTAAGGATACCACCTCTCCTGAAGGGTTGGATTCCACCTGCGACGTTTGAATTACCAAATTCTCGTCTACTGGAACAATCTCGGCTGCCAATTCCTCCTGCTCAACCGTAGTAGAGGATGACAAGAAATCCGCAACAGGTTCAGCACGCGCAAGAAGGAAGTCTACAAGGATATTGAAGTCGCGTTCGTCAGTGAAGGTCTCTACGAACTGTCCGTTCCGGTAGAGGTTCATTTGAGGGTATCCTGTAACACCATTCTCGGTGCACAAGTCTTTCGAAAATCGAATAAGTCTGTTAGTGGCCAAGGAAACTTGGTGAGCTGGCTCACCCCCGTTCAGCGCACAATTAACCTGCGCCATATGTATCCCTAGATTGGGTTTCTTCTCAAATTCATCTACTACACGGTTCCATGTCGGTTCAAAGTTCCGACAATGACGACAATATGGGGAAAAATGCTCGATGAACCTATTCTGCTTGTTGAACAAAAAGAAGGCTCTCTTTGCAAAGGACGCACCAAATCCCATCTGCGACAGTCTCCTTAAAATCTTGAGGGGTCAGGACCTTTGAGCCTGCCGCCGCGGCCGGAGCGGCAGCGGCTTGAAGCACGAACCATGTTGCGAAAAGTGATAATGGTGAAGGTAACATAGTGAATCTCATGCCAGCATGGACTCTAGACTACCAGAACTAGTAGTCCTCAGTCAAGAATATGTATGAATCGATGATGATGGTTGGGAGCGAACTTGTAGTGGGGTGTTAAGCGCTTTCACTCAGTGGCAATGTAGGTCCAAGATTAGCTTGGGCTATGTATTGTTTATAATTTGGTTCTTGTTCACTGCTACGGTCAATGGAGACATACTACTACTCTCAATTCAATCACGCGGTCGTCCATGTCGCTTTATTCGATGATGTGACAAACGCCGCCGCCATCAGGTCTCGCATCGTTCAAGCCGCCAGAAATCTTGGTGTCGATGGAAACACTGAGCGTGAAGCTGTTAACTTTGCCTTTATTGATGCACGGCTGGTAGGAATCTTAACTCTAGTCTTGATGCATGATCTTACTGACGACGTGTCAGATATCAAGTTCACTTCACCTTCAGACAGCAATTTATCAGGCCCTTTTGTCAGAGACGCAGGGCCAACTTCGGACTAAAACTGTCCACTCAGAAATACTATGGGCACTGAACCCCACCAATAACGTACGCGTAACCATCCGCTGAATAATTGGTTATTTTCTCATTGACAAACGACTTTAGATTACTGAAGCCATCCGACGATATGGGGTATCGGATGCGTCGACCACACTCATTGTTGTCCGCGTAGACGTCTCAGATACCCCTAATATACAGCGCCGTATGTGTGACATTATCCAAGGGTCCATGGTGCCTTTTCGAGTGCTGGGTCAAATAACGGATTGGTCGATTATCAAAAAGGTGGGTCGCAACAAATCAATGTGATATCAAGAATCTCATCTCCTGTCCAGCATTATAAGTTAGACTCAGAGTCAGCCTTGAAAGAGGTGCAAGGGAACCAGGATCGAGAGTGTTCCATCATCGACAATATTGTTGTAAGTTCAGTAGCAATGAAGAATGTCGCGGCATGAATTCGATTACTGGTGACATCCAGCAAGTCATCCATATCGCCCGATAATGTCAGGGTATGACATCGATATTTTGACACGCCATGACGGAGTATAAAGGCTGACATGGTTGGCGATACAATGATGGTTGACAGTGGTTGACGATACTGGTAGGAAGACTGTCAGCCTCCAATTTCTGGCATAACTATATAAGTGCACCTCCGCCCCCTTGAACACACAGTGTACTGCTTTCATCTTGCGATTATCTTACTGCTTTACCATGGCTCCCACATCCACTCTCATGTTGCTTTCTGCAGTGCATTCAACCACCATCCTCTCGGGCCCTTTCGTCACTCCTTCGACCACTCCGCCCCCCGGCACGACTGTCCTTACCTATGATCTTTGGAAAGGCGGCCTCGTGTGCTTTGCGGTCGCTATCGTTTCCGTGGTGGGATATTTCTATCGTCGTCGTCGTAAAGACACTATATCCAAGCCCAAGCTACCCGGCATTATGCTACCAACTATTTTGCCTCGTGATAGCTCAGTGCTTTGCTCGCCGTCGGATACGCCATACGATACATCTCTGAGCTGCGATCGTTCAGTACTCCAATCTGGAAGTAATCAACTGGTCAAGCATGTTGCCTCCACATGCAGCGTTGAAGTAGTACGTGGCTGCTCTCTTATCGTCACAGCTTTGAATGAGGCTGACATTATATGGTTCCAGGTTCCCATGGTCAAAACCGGCACTGCGGAGATCAACCTAATTAATCAACTGCGTGTCGGAAAGTATGGGGAGGTAGACGTTACGGAGGCAGACTGCGATTGTGGAGTCCAGGTGTGTAATGTGGTCTCGCATCAGTATACTCAACCGCTCAATCTTTTCGGCATAGCTTTCGGTCCCTACTATCGCTATAACTGTCGCCGACGAAGATTTCGTCAGTCCATTGGTGCGTAACTCGGCCTCTTTTCGACATCAGTGGCTGACTGCGGTACTTGTACAGTCTTTCCAGAGCGCTTTAGGTCTGTTCGACAAGAACGAGGACGGACCTAAGCATGAGGAATTCGATGACGATATCTCGATTTACTCTTCGGAATCGGCAGATGCCTCTCTTCATGATTCCCTGCTGTCAGAGACTGCCGGACAACACGTAAACGTAACCGTCCCCGAAATCACCTGCGAGTATTACATGACTGTCGTTGCATGCGAGTGGCCTGCTCGATCGTACAACTTTGATATATCAGTCGTTGGTACAACGCTTCGCGGCGGTGCCTTCCTTGCTCTACCAGGTTCTCTACCCTCGCCCTCTACCCTTCCTGCTGGGCCACGTTCCCCTGATGACCGCCGACACGGTCTTGTTGAAATGTCCGAGTTGGCCAATGCACTCGCCATTCAACTCGATCCTCCTTCCTTGGATATCCTGCTTCGGGCATCCGATATGTCTTCCGTCGCTCCCATTGCCCGTCGCCATGGTCACGTGGATTTTAGCAAGTACGCGGATGTCCTCAACGCGGAAAGCGGTTTCCCCTTGCGATGTCACCGTTCTCTTGTTGAAACGCATCTCTTCGGCGAAGAGGAGGACTATCAAGAGATCAACTCCCGCCTAATGGACGATCTTCTGCAGTCTATCGATGAGGAAGTCGAATTTTACAATAGCTTCATCTGTGATGATGAGTGCGACGGCATCTCTGACGACACTTGTTCAGCATGGAAACACGCTTCTCCGACACGGGACTACTTGGACTTCGAGGACGATACTCGTGCTTTTAACGCCCATGAAGATAACAACTTGCCCCTGCAGGTAAATGGCTGCAACGAGCAGCTTTCTTCAACGCCCGACTATCCAGAATCTCTAGGTGACGAAGAGCAGATCTTTCTAGGCTCTTCCGAGGGCTGCGTCCTACGCTCCTGTTCAAAACAGGGTGAGTACGGTTCCGACGACAAGCTCACATCAGATCTTCAGCAGCTCTCGGCGGTCGAGTCGGAAACATATCTCAACCATGTTTCTGGTGGTACTTCAGAGTCCGCGATTCTCGACCTTATCCGACTTCTTGACGAACAGACTGTTCATCACCAACAGCCCGTTCACGATTCGATCCCAGAAGTCAATAGCGATGGCTTCGACCTCCTTCGGTTCGTCAATGAGGACTTGCGGCTTTCTACAGATGACAAATATCCAATCGTCGACTTCGACTGCGACGATGATTGCGAAGACGACAATTACCCCAGGTTTGTCGCGACCGCATCCGACTCAAAGTCCTCGTTGTCGGAAACTGAAGACGAATCTATCGACGACTATGACTCGGCTCCCTCCCTGGCTTCCGCCTCGGACATAGACTCAGAGGATGAGGAAGTCATCATTGCTCCAATGACAGGTCACACCAGCACCAGCCCCTTCCTCTCCGGTTCTAATCATCGTCGCTCACCCGCTGGATGCTTCTTCGTTACCCCCGCCACCCCGACTCGATGCGGCTACCTGATTGATGCATGCCCATGTATCAATGTCACTGATGGTGAACCACGAACGCGGAGTTTCTGCGAGTCCTTCGTTGAGGTTCCGTTCACCGACGAATGTTGGTCTGGGATCCCGCTCGATGTCAGTCTCGCGTACATGGGACTCTCGAAGCTCGACCCTGATCTTCGATTCAGCGGCAATACCATAACGCCGCAGAATCTTGTATCGAGGTCGAGGAGCTCTTCCGGAACCGGATCGACAGGGCGATCTATCAAGGGCATATCCCGATCTCTGGACCTCCATATCTCCACTATCGACTTCACCTCCCAGTTCCAACCCTAACGCAATATTCCTTCCAACACATATCACTTCCCTCATCTTTCCAGCAGCAGTTTTTCTCGGACTTGCATCGTATTGGTTTCTATTTGCATCTCAATCTCGATCTCAATCTCGGTTTTTATCTTGATATCACACAGAAAACGACAAAACCCTATAATCGCATTCTTCCTATTCCCTTGTCTTCATTTTTGGTCTTTTCCTACATCTTCTCCCCCCCTCCAACGCTTCCGGACGATTTTATTATCCCCTTTTATTTTTTTTCTTGACTTGTTGGTTTTTTTTTGGCAGCATCACAAGATCCATTTATCCCTGATTTCGTAAGATCTCTAACTCTCCTCTCTTTACCACCTCGCTCACTGCCTCTCCGATTTTGCAGTATTTCATCATATTCCTTGCGCACTTGCGTCATCATCCTTGTAGGGTTTCTGAATTCTTCCGCTTCTATGATCATACTCACAATCCTTTCACGCTCTGGTTCTTGGCAGTTCATTTTTGCAGTCGTCAGTTCATTTTGCAGCACCCCAATGTTTCCGCATACATCCTCGCGTCATCATCTTTGTAAGTTTTCCTAGTCCTCACGCCTTCTATGATTTACTTGTGATATCTTACCCAGCTCCGGTCATCTCCAGTTGACAATTTCGGTTTGCAGTAGTATCCAAACACCATACCTTATCATCCTCGCAGATTCTGCCCCGGTTGTCCAAGGCTCCCTTTGCAGCCCTGATTAGTTTTGCAGCATCCACAAAACATGACAGGCCTCCCTTACGACGACAACATCGTGCGTGATGTTTCCGCGGCCTTGCGATAATCTCTTGCAAAGTTCCAGTAATTTTCGGTCATCGTTGCAAGCTGGTCTCTATTCGCAGTTCAGCACCGCATGATATCTCAGCCCACTCCTGCCTTCTGTCGTCTATGCGTGGTCCCAAACGCTCGTGTCTCTTACGAGCTTACCACATTTTCTTGCACCACTTCAGTTGGTCGTGGATATTATCCTCTTCTTCTGCGCCACAGTTTAGCACCACATGATACCTCAGGCCACCCTTGCCTTCCGTCGTCCTTGCATGGTTTTAAACGCTCGTGGTTCCCACGAGCTTACCACACTTTCTGGCACCACTTCAGTCAGTCGTGCATATCACGCTCCTCTTCTCCCGCGTTGCAGTTCAGCACTGTATAATATCTCAGCTCACTCTTGCCTTCCGTTGTCCTTGCGTGGTTTCTAACGCTCGTGGCTCTCACGATTACCACATCTTCTTGCACCACTTCGGTCGGTCGTGAATATCATTATCCTCTGCTTCTGCGTCGCAGCTTGCCATCGCACGATAGCGTATCCCATCCTGGCTTCTCTGCCCCCCCCTTTGTTGCCAGCATGCAACACCTGGCAACGCTTCCTGCGCGTGGTGCAGTCTTCTTGGCAACTATACATGTCTGCTCTCGCCTCCGGGCCTTCACCTCCCACCACACCAGATGACAGTGGCCTGCTTTGACCTGCGACGCTCACTACCACTGCCATTTCTTGACGGTGGCTCATGACATGTCTTCTACGCTCGTGGCGACTTACGGAATTGCATGATGCATACGACCGGCCGCCACGACCCTTCAAACTTTGTTATGACCTTTGACGGCTTTGCTCCGTTACTAAGGCCTTCACGACCTTCATGACCTTCATGACCTTTACGACCTTTACGACCTTTACGACATTCACGACCTTTACGACCTTTACGACCTTCATGACTTTCACGACTTTCACGATCATCACGACCTTCACGACTTTCACGACTTTTACGATCATCACGACCTTCACGACTTTTACGATCATCACGACCTTCACGACCTTTTACGACTTCTCACGACTCTTCACGACCTTATCCAAATTGTTCACCAAATGTCGAGACCCCTATCCCCTTGCATGCCTTGCGCCCTGCTTGAGAATCCACGGAGATCCTCGCCAACGCATCCTTCCTGCCGCGGCCTTTGTGTGACGAGTTGCTCAGCCACAAGCGTTTTATGACCCGCCGACTTCAGGACCTCCACAACCTCTCATGACTCTCGAGACCGTTCATAGCCTACTTTGCCCCTCTCATCCACTACGGCCTGCTGCAAACACTGGTACGTGAACAACTATACTATCTAATCTGCTTTTGATTCACTGCCTGCATTTCAGCGAATTGCGCCCCTTTCTTCAACTTTATCTTGACCCCCGAGACCATTCATGGCCGATTTTGACCACTCTATCCACTATGGCTTGCTGCAAACACTGGTACGTGAACAACTACTTTAATACCCGATCTGCTTTTGATTCGTCACCTGCAGTTCGACGACTTGCACCCTTTTACTTCCACTTCACCTTCCACTTCACCTTCCACTTCACCTTCCACTTCACCTTCCACTTCACCATCCACTTCACCTTCCACTTCACCTTCACCTTCACCTTCAGCTTCAGCACTTTTATAACTTCTTTCGGCGACTTGCCCTCTTTACTTTCATACCTTCTTTCTGTCTTTGTTCTACTCTTATGGCAGCACCTTTGTAATTTTGCGAATATGATCATTCTGCTGCCAAGTTATAGCGTGAATGAGTTTGTTCGTTTACCGAGTTCTTAATATTTGGCGAGGGAAACTTCAATATGAGACCCAACTCAGTAAGGTGCCTTGTGACTTGAAGCGTCGAAAAATCATATGTAATACACAAGTAATGTACAAACGTAAAAGACCCGGAGGGTTTCAGTCATGGACTAAATGCGGAAACTCGCACCAGCTTTACAACCGCTTTCCACCTAACATGGCGAGGCGTTGAAGCATCGCAAACCAACCGCCCTTTGGCACGGCAGGGCCAAATAACCACCCTTGCAACCACGCGGCAATTCCACCTAACAACTTCATAAATATTGATGGTGCTGCAACAATACAAAAATGTACCTTTCATTGGTCCCAAAGGCCCAAACCCAACTATGCGGAGAACCATGAAAAGAAGCCCTTCGGCAAATAGCATGCTAAACACAATGCCCGAGAGGGCCCATACGAGCTGCGGATGCTGCTCGCCAACGTCTCCTGTACCATCGTTTAATTTAAGTTGTCGACGGTCATTTAGTCGTGACGTACCGATGGTCACAACAACATGTTTGACACCGGACTTGAGAGAACTGGTGAGGCTTCTAAGGAGTTCCTCGCTTGCTCCGACCTTGATGGCGACGTGTAGAAAAATCTCCTCGAGACGATCAAGAACCGTGTTGATCATGGCCATGCGCTTCTCATGACCGGGAGCCTCCTCGGGTGGCGGAAACTGCTCTTTCAGCTCTTCAAATAGGGCACTGAAGGCATTTCCAAGTTCTTGTAATATGGAACGGAGAGGAATGCCGCGTTGTTCTGCGGCTCCTTTGACGACTTGGTGCAGGTTTGTAGCTGTGCTGGTGATGCCATCCACAGACTTCCTCAACTCTGTCATCTTGTTGGAGGGATGGAATTCCTTGGCACGCTGGAAGAATTCGTTTGTACACCCTTGGATATTTGGACCAAGACCTGTGAATTTGTCCCAGCAGGACTTTCCAGCATTTGGAAAATGCAATCCACCATACAGCGTCTGTGCTGAAGCAGGCAATGATCCAAGTTTTTCTCCCAGGCTGCTGACGGCAGCAGCGCCTTGATGAATGAGTGGGTGATCAACTTGACTATACAACGCGCCCGCCACTTGCGATGGCTTGTCAAACAATGCTGTCGATAATTTCCGACATCAGTACATGATTCAAAAATAGTAGTCATGGCTGTACTCA
Organism: Suillus clintonianus; assembly: GCF_016758775.1. NCBI lineage: Eukaryota > Fungi > Basidiomycota > Agaricomycetes > Boletales > Suillaceae > Suillus > Suillus clintonianus. Next base: position 303,909 of record NW_024539253.1, on the reverse strand, counting down.
CACTTTCTCACTACTCCCCATCCTTTTCCTAAGTTAAAAGTTGAAACACAATGTTCGTCATGAGATAAGAGTGCGACATACCTGTCTCGACAGCGGCGGTTTTGTCAGACTCGGAGGAATCGGTGCTTTCTACAACATTACTGGAAATGACTGGTCGCAGCGACGATGCCAGAGTAGAGAACCACTGCATCGCGGTATAGTGCTAAGACAGACGTCCGTTGACTCGCAATACTGGACCTATATAAGGACCTACACGATTCGAATTTCGATTCACCAAGTCACTTATGTAACAAGTTGATTATCGAACACGATGGACTCGGAGGCTTTCAGGATGTAAGTATACAGGTGGCGTGCGCGTTGCAATTAATATTGTGATTAGCGTATTCAATGATAATCTGAGGGTACAACATTGCGCGTACGCGGCGTACTTGACAATTGCAGGTCAAATCGAGGCTGCAGCGATGCAGCAATGATGAGAATCGAACAATGTTCAATCCAACGCCGCGGCATTTCAGGTTACTGCATTATTCAAGTTCAATGTCAGCGACATCTCTGCGTGCGCCTTACATAACACGGCAACAGCCTCACTGATAGACCGTCGTATGTTCCCATCTGCTTTTCTCTGTTCACATCCTTGTATCTGGTCTCAGTTGTTTACATCGAAGAATGCAGCTCTATTCATTGCAATTGGGATCGATCATCAGTTAACTTCCATCACGAGAAGCAGAGGCCCCCAACAACGGTAGTTCCACGCATATGACCCACTTGTTGCCAAGTCGTACCATGAATGAGTTCACTCGTCATCTGAGCTCTGATCTTTGGCAACGAGAGAAATCTGGACATGTGACCCTTGCTTCCTAAGGTGCGTATGCCACGTTGTAAGTTAATAAGTCAACCAGCTTGCTTGTCTTATCCACTAAAGATATCTGCCTGGTCCGAAAACCGAAAAGCTCCAGGCATGGGTCTGAGCACTTGGCGCTGGGCTCAGCGTTATGGAGATGGCGACGCTCCCGAACAAGGACATTTACGAAGCGAAATCTGAAACACTTCAAGCTCGTCATGAGGTATCAGTATCTAATCGCAAACATATCAGACCCAGGGATCAAACACCTCCAGATTCCAAGAACTCGCGCTAGCATGCAAGCCAATTAAAGCTTTGCACCTCTCATGGTTAACCGCTGAAGTACCGCGAACCAGCTACGCCGCGGAACGGCTGCGCCAAAAAACCACGCTTGCAACCATGCAGCAGCAGTCCCTAAAGATCATATGATGGGTTGCTCAGTGCCGCAACCATACAAAAAACATACCTTTAACCGGTCCCGATGCCCCAAGCCCAAATATGCGGAGAGTCGTGACAATAAGCCCCTGTGCAAGTGTGCCAGTCGCAATGGATGAGAGGGTCCATGCGAGCTCTGGATGCTGTTCATGAATGTCTCCTGTGTCATTTAATATTGGGTCATCAACGTTTTGGAATGATCAAATACTTGTGACGTACCGATGGTCACCACAATATGTCGAACACTGGACTTGAGAGAACTGGTGTGATTTTTCAGCAGTTCTTCGGTCGCTCCGTACTTGATGGCAACTGGTAGAAAAATCTCCTCAAAGCGATCAAGAACCGTGTTAATCATGATCATGCGCTTCTCATGACCGGGAGCCTCCCCGGGTGGCGGAAACTGCTCTTTAAGCTCTGTGAATAGTACACAGAAGGCACCTCCAATTTCTTTTAATACCGAGTCGATAGGAATGCCACGTACGTCCGTGGCTCCTTTGACGACTTGGTGCAGTGCTGTAAGAGTGCTTGCGACGGCATCTACAGACTTCCTGAACTCTGCCATCTTCTCGGAGGGATAGGTTTTTTTGGCATGCTGGAAAAGTTCATCTGTAAACCTTTGGATATTTGAACCTACCATTGCTTGTGAATGTACAACCTACGTACGGCCAGTTCAACTATTTCACACACAATGCACAGAATACACAAAGAATTTTCACACACATTGTCGCGTACCGTTGCCGAGACGTATCAGGATGTTTTGGGGATTAGCGTGACTTCACGTTTTGGTAACACCGCACGGCGGCAAAATACGAGGACAGTGAGCTCAATCACTCGCCCGATCCTTCACCTTTTCATTGGTTCTTTTGAGGGAAAAAATCATGATAGATGTATTACCTATAAATTGCAGAATGCAACACACTAATTTCATTATGCAACCCGCAGTTGACGTATCGATGTTTTGAATGGGCGGCGGGGGAGATGCATAGCCTACGAGGTGCTCGCCTACGTTATCATCGCATGAATGGGTACGATTTTTGGAGTCGATGTCTTGATCTATTATGACGTTGTTAGCTTTTTGTAGGGTAGGGGCGTGATCTGGATGAGAACGCAAATAACTGAACAAGCCAAATGGCATAACTCGCCTCTCTCGAGTCCGGACTGTCAATTATGGTCTGCGGAACAAATAACTTAAATACATATTACGACGAAATATTTGCGAAGACCTATGTCTAGATATCCTTGAAATCCACTCTGCACAACCAAATAAATAAGTACCACGACGACACTTGAAAATCAAGAAAAAACCCAAATTCTCCTGCTCCCTGCATAGCACCAGATTACTGTCAACTTCATCGAGCATCTCCCGTGCTATACGCCACTGCCTGTCGATATATGCACGCGCGCCTGGAAAGCGATTGAGGTCATGCCGGTTGCTGCATCAGAGTCAGCCACGAGCCGAGCGTGATATTCTCGAACGCTTAGGATGAGGCGTGGTCCTAGCACAAAGGACTGTATGACTCCCAAAATCTGAGCAATACCATAAAGAATCTGAGCTTCGAGGGAAAATTGGTCCTATAGAAATGATGAACCGCGGTCGCATGCAGAGGTCAGCAAAAGATTGACATACCGCTAAGATCGTCGGAGACAACTCAACAATGAGGCTGAAGCAAGATACGGCAACATAACTAGCGTGTTCAATCATTCAGCGGAAAAGGGAAGCATAATCACAATATGAACTCACCTCGCAAAGTAAAGCACATGGGATTTTATCAACACCGTGAAACAGTCCCCGATAATCCCTCCTGCCGAATGTTGTCGCAGTTCACGGAAGTGTTTTACAGCAATCCAGACTGCGAGACACAGCGTGAAGACCTCCCAGACAGTGTTGAGTATCCAACCCATGGAATTCAGAAGTGGGATATTGTCCGCATAGACAATCGTGCACGCATAGGTGCCAGAGAGAATGAGTTCCTCTGGTATTCATCAATGAGCGCCATGCACGGTTTTCATTCACAATAAAGTGTACCTGCTGAAGTTTGCCTTGTTATTATGGCATTGACCACTACGTCGAAAATGTTGACAGCCAAGGACACGACGACAAGAAATATCAGGATCCTTGTGGATCGTTGATACATGGCATATAACCGAGTGATCATGATGACTGCAACATGTTTCGGTCAAGTCAATATCATAGGTCTTGTTTCTGTACAACTCACCACAGAGCATTGGAATTTCCACAACATTCGTCCATCTCCACACGAGGTACACAATCCGGCCTGAGAAATCCGGTTAGTGATGGGCCTTGGGTGGATCACACACCACAAACAGACTCACATCTGTAGCAGTCATGATAGTAAACGAAGAAGCTGGTCAAGAATGACACTCACCCCTACAGGGTGTCGCGGTTAATTGAATGGGAATAACAGGCATTGGTGCAGAAGACTCACTGCATCTGTCAATAAAATCGTCGGAACATTGACTGTATGCCACTGGTCAGAAGAAACAAACAAGGTGAATGCGAGAAGACATACCCGGTATGCCCAGGCTGAGTTGTGAGAGATAGCAGATTAGCACGACACCAATTGTCAAGCCTTCTGAACATACACAATATAAAAAATGCCAAGATAGCGCACCTATTATATTGTCAAGTCAGCAGAAATTCACAACAGGCAAGGTACATACACTCAGATAGAGAACGGTCATCATGGACCGACGTTGTCTCTGTCGCAAATCAATATTGTCCTTCTGATGTGGAACTGTGCTCACCCAGACCAGTTCGACCTACAAACAAATCTTAGCGAGATGGCTGCTCAGGTCATAGCATCAACATACCTCTTGTCCGAACGTAAGGGCTGGAAATACTGGTGAGAAATTAGCAATTTTCTAAGGTTATCATGCTCACCCCAATCATACGCTACTACAGCACCAGCGGCAACTGGAAAGCCACAATCAAGGTCAGATCGAGACATCAGCGCCGAAATCTGACTGCTCTTCACGAACCTACAAAATAGCTGCCAATACGCCAAGTGTTGATGAATGGCCAATAACTAGGGTCGTCTGAGACTAGTGTCATACTGTTAGAGGATGGATGTGAGGGAGCGGGAAACTTGGTGGACATACGACGATGATATTCGTGCTAGATATACTAGTACTACCATCCAGTGCTTGGATGACCGAAATGCGGTCGAGAGATGATATCCGTTGCTGTCTTAATAGATACTAGTCACGTTCGAAGTGATGTAGCGGGCCTTGAATAAAAGAGATTTGAACAAGATATGTACACACTTGCCAACGCACAACCTCAAATGAAAACTGCAAAACATGCCACCATAAATTCACTATGCAGTTGATGCGAATGCAGGAGTCGAGCTCTACTCGCGTTATTCGTAGGGTAGGGACGTGGATTGGATTGAGACAACGCCTGTGCTTAATCAGATTTACATAAAGATGTGGGGCAGCGTACATGGGCGGAACACTTGAACACAGCAAAAGATGAAAGAACGTAACTAGTACTGTTCGTGATTCCGACACCTTGTTTCCGACGCCATTCTCAGAATGTGTCCGATGATCATGACAAAGCAATCAAGTGATCGTGCCTTGGGCGCAATTGCACTTGTGGTTAGCGGCGTTAGCCTGCATCCCCAGTAAGAATCGGTCAGATGCCCTCGGACGGAGAACGACGGAAATCGATGGAGTCTGAAAAGTATGATGTCCGTCGACGAGCGTCGACAAATGGCGCGTACCGTCGATGCTCAGACGACTCACAGCAACGCTGATTGATGCCAGTCGACGAAACATCGAGTAGTTAGATTTCCGTAGATTTTAATATATTACTTGCATCCATTGGTTCTCAGATTTTGTCAACGCAAATTGACGGAAAACAATGCATTTATACGACAACAAATCAACAAAAAACACTATAAAAATTGGCTACCCGCCCGCCCATTCGCACCAGCTCCTCCGTCCTACTATCCACCCCCGCTGACGATACGCAGCGCCGAGCTAATACAGCGTGCCACCGGAGGACTTCGCGAGAACGTCGAATGTGTTCGCGGTCCACACACAGTCAGCAACCTGGATAGGACACATGAATAAGTGCACAGCAAGAATAGGATCGGTACTTACCAGATTCGAAGCCTCGATGTCGTAGCTCTGCAGTAGTAACCATTACAATTAGTAGACCAGAACACAATAGAAGAAGAATGAAAAAGATACCGCTTGACAGGTTTTCTCGAGTCCCAATATATCTTGAAGTCTTGCGAGTATCCGTTTGGCATGGTCCACACACAGTCGGCAACCTGGATAGAACACACGAATAAATGTACAATAGGAATAGGATCAATGCTTACCAGATTTGAAGCCGAGAGAGAGAGGCTGTCGTCCACTCTAGGCCGTTTCGGGTTGGATATCAACACTTTCCAAGTTGCTGCTCGTGGAGCTTGTAGTTGAAACACTGAGTCGAAAGAGTGACTATATGCGCCCTATTTGTAGTGTATAGGAGACGTTTGGGCACGAAAATGAAGCAACAAACTCACGTTATTATGCAATGCTGATTTACTGAGTGGTCGTCGGAACAATGGTCCATGTTCTGCCAGTGATGTGGAAGTCTAAAACCAAAGGATCAGTGATTTTCCTGTGACTTGATGATGCTACAAAATTTGGAAAAGGAACTCGCCATTGCCTGAGTGTCATTTAAACTAGAGTATGAGTGTGTAGAAAGGGTGTGATGATTTAGAGGCATGAAAATCTGAAAGACATGATGATGGTACAATCAAGAGAAGTGAATACCGTGATATTGTTGTGCTGCCCTGCGTATGTCATTCAAGCTGTGATGTCATGGGAGCCTTTGGATTGATTTCGGGTAGCCTCAGTTTCGACAAAGTACAAAATCAACATTGCTCGAGACTCGTTGAACATGTTGAGCTGCGCAGCGTGCAAGAGAATTCCGCGTGCACAGCCTTATCAGCTCAAATCAAACACATGGTGTTCAACGTTTTGTTTGCATAAGTTTAGATTTCCATCAATCTAGGTCTACTGACTACTCCAAACCTACAAATCCCACCTGTGACTCCCACCTACGCACGGTAACTATAGGAGATAATGCACGTGTGTCGCACCTGTAAGATCAGGCGGATATAGTGAATCAGAGCCTCCTCCAATATCTCCTGGATAACGAAGGACTTTATATACAGCTGTAGGTAGTAGGTACGTAGTTGTGTTATTGTTATTACCGTACTATTATTAGACTCACGTGATGCGGTTACCGTGCGTCGCTGTGCCTAACGCCGCATAGTGATGGAAACCTTTGAGCTCGCTGTGCGACACGATGAACTCAAGTATCTCGCTCAAAAGTGGTCGGATTGACGGCGCGTTTCGACTAACAGCGCACCAGTAATAATTGCGATAGTGTATGGAATACATGCATGTTCAAGGACGTGTAAATGACCAGTACTACTCTTCTTCAGCGTCATCATGAATACCGAGGTGTGAAAAGTCATCAGCAATAAGGAGAACATCGTGCAAACTTCTAGAGGCTTGTTCCACTACCTCGTCCTCTTCCTCCTCGTCATCCAGGTCATCCTGGGTGTCTACGTCTAAGGGGGATGCGGTGTGATCAACAGGGAGGGGTGCAACAAGCATCTGGGTGGGGATCTGTGCGTTAGCTACACTCGCGCTCTCCCCGGGACTTGTGTCAGCGCTAACACCAGGGGTTAGTGTCCCACTGAAACCCGGAAGCTTTGATATGTCGTAAAGCCGTTTAAGATGTCGTGAGTTGAAGCGTCCTCGAGTGTTTCGGTGGATGGCGATTTGATGTGCGAGTGCTGGGCTGGTGTCTTTTAACTGATTCTCACATTCCCGTAGATACCTCTCTTCATCACGTATATAGGTCACGAGGCGTCGTACCTCAGTATCGAGGCGCTCAATCTCTTCGCGCGCCCGACACATTTTGAAGTGGAGGTCCATCGCGCTACGAGCAGCAGCCGATGACCAAGGGTGTCGAGAAACGTCCGCACGTGTATCACGTAGCAAGTCGAAGTCTGCGAGGAACGCGTACTCTACGACCTCGTCCCACTTAAGTGTCCGGCGGGGAGGGTGCATTGACCCAGCGATAGCGTTGTATGTGTTGAGGGCCGTTCGGATGGCGACGGATCGTGTTTGCAATGCCTTAGCAATATGCTTTCGCAGTTTGTAGCCTGGCTTAGTGTTAGAATCGGCAAGCAATATACCACTTTTTACTCACCTGTGCCCGCACGGTTCATCCTCGTCAGCTCAAATATACGTGCAACGATCAATCCTTCGAGTCGATCCAGCGCACGCTGGTACTTCCGGTTGGCCACGAGTCTTCCAACCCTCTGCCACTCTGCATCGTGAGGAGTCCAGCGTTTCTCGATCTCGAGCCTGCACTCAAGTGCTTGAACGAGCTTCAAATACCTCTCATGGTCCTCAAGAGCATGCCGTCGGGCACTCTCAGCATTGCGAGTATTCTTCGCCTGCACATCATATGGCGCAGCCTCGAGGTGCGATGAGCCCTGGAAAGCTGTTATTGCAGCGTCCAGAGTTTCCCTATGTGAATTTTGTGTCAGCGAGTACAAGGCCCGTACATCAACATCTAAACTCACTCGCTCGCAGTAAGACTAACCAACCTTTGCCAATACTCCATGTGCAGTGTTTCAACCTCCGGTTCTCGTGTCAGACCTTGAAGGTATACCTTTTCTTCCTCCAGCCAGTGCTCGAACACGGTCTCGTCGGTAACTTTGAGATCTCGCATCAAGTTCGGTAGGGTCGCATCCCCGTCATTCAAAACGTCAAGCGCTTGCTTGTAGTTGTTATATAAAAAGTCGGCTAGCAAACAGAAGGATTTGTCAGCACAGGATCGAGTTTTGACAAGACAGCTTACAAAGATTAGCGTACACTTCAAAATCGTCGTTGTGCTCGAAGTATGTGTCGATGGACTGTTGTCTATGGAATACACTTGCGTACCGTAGCGCAGACGCTAATGAATTCGATTTTGAGAATGTTCGTTCACAGGTTTCCAGATCCTCGAGGCCCAAACCTTTGATGTAAGTAGTAAGCGAGAAAAGTTGGCACAATCGCCTGTGCGCATGTCCATGGAAGGCACCGACAAGGCAAGTGTGATGCATAGACCGTGCAAGGGGTCCGAGGGAGCTGTTGTCAAGTGTGGTCTTGAACTGACAACCGATGTCATATCCGCCACCCAGATTGCTTCCAAATACGTCCAGCAACTTTGAAACAACGGCCAGAGGATACTTTGCGCTGTCAAATAATTGTTAGTTCACAAACAACCTATCAAAAAAAACTTACAGCTCCCCGCTCTGTACCATATCCGCAACAAGCAGAGAGAATCCATGGCGGCACACGGCCACAAATATGCCCGTTTCATCATAAATGCCCCATGCTTTCTTCGTCTTTGTATCGTCCATATTCTTCCAGCGTCCCTCGCACGTGTTCTCGAGATGTACATCCTAATAGATGTATTAGCCATCACCAACCCAGATCAGAAGGCACCCCTCACCTCATCACCTGCAGTAGTAGAGTCCCGCGCGAATTGGTCGACAAAGGTGCGAGATAGGTAGCGGTCGCTCGCCAGTTGCTGCCCTGTTGGAAGTTCTGAAGATGTACTGAGAGAATCATCAGTATCTAGAGATCTGCGAAGGACTCTTTTTAAAGAGTCGTTGCCATCCATGGCGTAGAGCAAGCTAAATGTTAACTGTGGTTCATCTGTTAGTGTATATGTACATGCGGGACAAGCATGTTTCAGGCGCCAATCGGGTGAGTCACGTCGTAGTGATTCGGCTACCATGGCAGCCACCGAACGTCGAACTTGAAGATATAGGTCGAACGCAATAGAGAATTGACGAGATAGGTGTCTGTGGAAACCAACCTGCACGTGAATCAGCACAATAAGAGCGAAAGAAATCAGAAGACATACACCATGCAAGTCGCACATGGTTTTGACGAAAGCCTGGATAGACAATTGAGGACTTCTAAGATGCGCTACACGGTATAAATCCAGAGCTTCAGTAGTGATTCCGACAGTTGGTGATATGGGTGAACAAGGCATCAGGCCTTGACGAACGAGCGCAGTGCTGATAGTGGCATCTGTTGGCAAGATTCGAAGATTGACTTTCTCAGCATCTAAACAACAGCCCAGACATGCCGTCACATCAAAAAGTAAGCAAACGAAAACAGACCGAATCACTCACAGAACACATCTATCACGCTGATTGGCCATTGACCGTAGTCAGAGCCACTATCCAGGTCTTCTCTCTCCAATCTCTCAAAAAACCCTTCCTTACGTCTTGCCAGGCTCCACGCAAGGTACGCATCGGTTATCACTGGCATCTGCTCAGCAAACGCCTTGTTCCTGCGGAGGACACGATCACGACGTGTGCGGTTATCCACACGTCGAACACGATTGTTGCTGCTCACAAAGGTAAGTCAAATGTCAAGGTAACAATAAACTTCACTCACATTCTCCAAAAGTCTCCTAGAACCTCTCTTGCGAGGTCAGTAAACTCGCCACCAGCATGGCTGATGGCGAGCGGCTCCGTTCCATTGCAAACATCGCCAAAGCTGAAGTCATCGCAGTCCTGCCAGTCAAGGATGGTGGTATTATTGCCCTCTTTCAGCGCTTCGAGTGCCCGACGCTCATCCAAACTCATAACTTTACAACAGGTTATTTTTTCTTCTTCTTCTAAGTGTTGAATTAACATAGCATACCTTGTAGACGTGCTTGCCGCCGCTCATTGGAACTTGCCGCTTGCTGAACCAACTGTCTGTGCTTGAGTACTTTGGACATGCGATTGGCTGGCAATCCATTGTTGTCCCTCGGTGCCCTGATGTGCCGAATGGATCGCAGCGAAATGTTGGTGCGGACTCGCTGGCGTGCTCCACTAGTCCGCGTCATTCAGACGCATCTTATGTTTGTACTACTGTAAAGGTCTGATCTATTTTTCACGTGACTGATTATCTGTAGCGCTCCGACCAAGTCCTTAGTGAGATCGCTCCTATGTCAACACCATCTAGTAGCCGCCCTACCCAGGGTGATCATGTTCGAGATTTGCACAATTTGCTGCAAGGGATGACACTATCAGGTGGGTGTTTCACCCATCCAGAAACTAATACACTGACACTCGATAATAGATTCATCATTCGATACCGTCACTTGGAGCCGCAAGACAACAGAAGAATCCATCATCCTATCAAAATCATCCCTCACGCCATCCACGCTCACCAGCACTCGTTCCATTCCAAAGAAAGAGGCACCCATTCCCCCTTCCACTACAGCTTGCTCTACTGCTACACCATCCCACCCTCGGCCTCAGGCTTCACCAGTGGTTGCGCAGACACCCTGCCAAGTCACGGCCGCCCTTCCAATGCCTAGCGACATCCATCCTCCACGAGCCGATCAGACACCCGAGGGATTCTGGGTGATAACGGTTGGGCAAGAAGTTGGCGTGTTTTACCGCTGGTAAGTGTGACATGTCTGGGTATCTGTTGGCTTGCATTGGCTAAGTCTTGACGGTGTTGTCAGGGCTGATGTTGCTGAGCGAACAAATTTTGTTAGCGGTAATGTTCAAAAACGATACAAGTCGTTTCAGCAGGCGTTAGCAGCATATAAGGCCGGGTGTGACGAAGGCAGGGTTCGGGCAGTTCCACTGGCGGGTGGCCCTTTCTGGCCATCCTCTCCAGAGTCCTCGCCCAACCCTCCTTCACCTACATTGTCTGTGGGCTCATCTGCGAGCTCAGACTCATATGACCTATGGTTGCAGGTCGAAGACTTGACAGAGACAATGAGCCAGCTTTAATATAGTTTACATTGTGCGCTGTCATGTATTTAGAATAACAAAATGAAATTGCGCAAAGCGCCTTACTCGTTATACCAGCGCCATACATTTGTTGGAATATTCACCGTGCAAGGGTTGTTGAATGGAAGGGACGGGATTCATTTTTGACGACCAGCATTGGGCAAACAATTGCATCATGCATCAACCGCTACATACAGCCCTGTCATAGTCATAAATGTTCCGCACGGAATCACCACCACATTTTTCAGCTTCGGGTGAAGTATGCATGTCTGCCTCTGCCTAATAAACACCTTACCTTGTTCAATATTTTTTAACAGTGTTGCATTCGTGAGCCCGAGCATCCGTACACTCGAGTTCGCTATCCATTCGCTATGGGTTCGCTATGGGTTCGCTATATACGCTATGAGTTCGCTATATACGCTATGAGTTCGCTATATACGCTATGAGTTCGCTATATACGCTATGTTCACTATGTATTCACGACAATGCTCAGACTGACGGTTGCCTAGACTTCGGGTCAAGTAAGCATGTCTGCCTCTACCTAACAAACACCTCACCTTGTTCAATATTTTTAACAGTGTTGCATTCGCGAGCCCGAGCATCCGTACACTCGAGTTCGCTATCTGTTCCTACCCGTTCGCTATGAGTTCGCTATTGTGATGTTCACTATGTGTTTGCTACAATGCTCATGAGACAGCCTGGAGTCGGGCACGCGTGCTGATAGTACCAGTCATTATAGATTGAGTATGATAGTACCTATTTACAATGTTCATTATCTAGTTTCACCTCCATGAATTTTACCTGCGAAACCACGGAAACCAGTAAATCGTATAGTAAAACACTGTCGTACTTGAGACGCTCCCTGCAATAAGGGCAACTGGTGTGTACAATCCCCCGTATGGCTTCCAAGATCGTCCTCCCCTCCAAAGCATGCATCGCACATTGATCAAGGAAAATATCAGTCTCATGTGTCCCCTCCGTGCGAGCGTGCGCGAGCGCTTCCTCGTATGCTTCTCCCCATTTGTCTTCTGACACCAACCACTCCTTTCGCCACCTCTGGAAGATTCTCTCGGTGGAATCTAGAGTTTGAGAGTCACAGGGGCAGGGCAGATCGTTGTCCATCGTGAGCACTGAATCATCATTGGCGTCCCAACTAACATCGCGGGACAGGTCTTCGCAGTCGTCAATTGATTCGTGGGACAGGTCTTCGCAGTCGTCAATTGATGATGCGATGGGTGCTGTTTGATCGTCGGTTAGTTTTTTTTTCTTCCTCCTGTAGATCCGTTGAGTAAATGATACCCATGGCGATATATGAGTGCTTACCTTGCCCTATTTCTAATTAAAAAAACATTCGTGTGAGCACGAACAGTAGAGTTGCATGGGGGATGGACTCACAAAGCTGCTCGAGCACGAGCCTTGGCGTTTTGAGCTTCTCGAACTCTGTCCGGGGCCCGGGGGTGGTAAGCAAAATTTCAGTGACTCAAACGATTTGACCTACCCTGGTTTGGAGAGCCAACGTTGTGTAGCTGTGCGCTGCCTGGATGATGAGCTGCAGGATCTCCCCCGAGTCGGATGTCCCTTTGAATGCATAAGTGAGACAAGCAGATTCAAATGCGAAGAAAGATGCTTACCATGGTTTGGGGGAAAAGGAATATTTGCGAGACAGCCTGCCGTGAGACATAGATAACTGATGGTGATGACAGCCTGCTGTGAGACATAGATAACTGATGAGATCAAAATAATATGATCAGACATCAACAGCTGGCAATGATCGAGATGATCGATGATATGTTTTGTTAAACATTAAGCGCTTGTTAGCAGAATGTGCTTACCTAATGAGTTGTTGGTCCAAGTTGAAGCAGGTCTGCTTCATTGTCTTGCTTTGGCATGCTGGAAATGCGACCGCGGCCAGTAGAATACCAGCACCCTAACTCAACAGCCAATGGCTCATGCCGTTTATGCAGGTGCAAGTCCGCATGGGGACCCGAGTCATGCAACATGTACATTGAAGGTATGCCTCGATCAGCACTGCTTTGCACTGCCGTTAATATGTTGCCTGAGCGGTTTCATGTCAACCTCAAGATCTTACACCGTTTTATGCCTTTTTTTTTCAAAAAAAAATTGGTGTTAAATGATAGGACGTGCACAGCGTGTCGCGTGTCGTTTATTGGCGAGATCTATATGATCCATCACACGCCAAACTCTGTGTTGAATGATAGGACGTGCACGGTGCGTCGGCGGTGTCGCGTGTCGTTTATTGGTGTGATCTATATGATCCGTCACACGCCAAACTCTGAAGTTGGGTCCCCGTCTACGCTTTGTCTACCCACTGCTCCAAGTATGAGTTATCTCTACACGGCTGATGATTTTGATGCCAATGGCAACTTTATCTCGACCGGAGGTCTTTCAGGCGACGGTTTTGATCCGGTCAGCAGCACTGGCAGTGAACGGGTTCCCAACATCAATCAGATTGACTGGGATGACCCGTCCCTGTACATTATGCCGCTTACCAACGATGAAATTGCAGCTCTAACTAAGGACATAGCAGCTACGAATATCCCAACTATTCCAGAGCTCCCCACCCCCCCTGCTCGCACACCATCACCTCAGCCAAGTCCCACCGAAGCAGTGGACATAGCAGCTACGTATATCCCAACTATTCCAGAGCTCCCCACCCCATCTGCTCGCACACCATCACCTCAGCCGAGTCCCACCGAAGCAGAGGTGCCGGACACCATTGTAGAGATCCCAGAATCAATCCGTGAGGCAAACACGTCCTCTTGGGCAGCGCGGAACCCAACACGAGCGATTATCCGCCCCCGGACACCGCCACCTCGACTAACGGATGCCCAGAAGGCGTCTCGCAAGATCAAGCGGGACCAGAGGCTCGAGCGAACGAAGAACTTACACGACGCGGTCGCTGAATACTTAAATGCACAGAAAACAAAAATCGAAGCACTCTCGCGGGCTCACCACGTTACTCCCAAGCACATCAATGATATCATTGGCAGTCAGACGCATTATCGAACCTCGCGCAAAAGTCAATTAATCAACGCACTTGTTCATGCCAAGGCGAAAGAGATGAACGCAGGTAAGTCGGATCAATTTTTACTCAATTGTATCACGAAGCTTATCATGCATTAACTAGATCGACCCGCAGGCTCTCGGTACTCGTTGGCCGAACTTCGTGAGATGGTTGCGGCTGACCCTGAAACAAAAGGCCTTACCAGGCAAGAAAAGGAAGGTTACATTGCAGCTCTCGAGGAGCATCGTCAAAAAAAGGTTGTTAGTGTTCGGGCGAACAATCTGGCGGCTGCGCGAGACGTTGTAGCCACAACAGATAGGATCGTGAAGGAGGTACGTTTGAATTTTGACAGCAACTAACTAAACTCATTTTTTTGAAGCTGGATGATCTGCGAGTTCGGACTGGTGTCTACGGCACACTATTTGTCGTCCGCGGTCACATCAACGACACCATTCAAAGTGCGATGCACGGCACAGATAATTCCGAAGATTTTTGGGAGGATGTGTACGAGCATCCCATGGCTGACTTTCTTAGGCAATACGAACAGTGGGCGTGCACCCAGAATCAAAGTAAGTCCTTCGCCTCTTTACGTAGCTCGGGTACTTATGCAGCTCCTGTAGACCTCAATGAACGTGACTCTTTGGAAGCTGTGAGAAAGCAGGTACGCAGACTGATCCTCCGGGGCCTAGGTGAGTATCAATGTGTTCTACACACGCCGCCCCCTTCTAACATTATTCACAGTTGCCGTGACTGGCAAAAAAGATATTGTAATGAATTACAATAACTACGAAACATCTGTCATCGAAACATATGGAGTGCGCCTTGTGGGCTGGCCCCATGGTGTCAAGTTCACCAGCCCTTCGAACATCGGGACCGTCGGCGACATTCGCAAGCTCCGTGATGCTCTCAAGGCACGTACGTGCTACTGGACCGTTTTATCACCGGCGGAGGTCAAAGCTCATGCGTCTGAACTCGATACACGACGTTCAGCTGGGGAAGTTGTTCGGAAACCACGAAAAAAGCGTTCGGATGCTGGAGTACCTCGGAAGCGTAAGGACGGGTCTAGCGCAGGACGGGCAAATAAGGAGAATCATAGACCATTGAAGAGAGCAAAGAAGAACCCTGCCCAGCTCCAGGAAGGTCCTAAAAGCGCTGAATTTGTGGAATCTTCTGACGAAGAGGAGGGGGATGAATAGTAGTCTTACATTGCCTTAGTCTACTTTGATGGACCCATAAGACTCGTATACGTAATGCAATTATTACTGGTGTGCTGTTCGTCGAAACGCGCCGTCAATCCGACCACTTTTGAGTGAGATACTCGAGCTCAACGTGTCACACGACGAGCTCGAACGTTCCCGTCACTATGCGATGTTGGGCACGGTAAGCGCATCACGTGATTCTATTAATAGTACGGTAATACTGACAACCCTCTGCGTACCTACAGCTATATAAAGTCCCTAGCTATCCAGGAGATATTGGAGGAGGCTTTGATTCACTACATCCGCCTGATCTTACAGGTGCGACACACGTGCATTATCTCCTATAGTTACCGTGCGTAGGTGGGAGTCACAGGTGACAAATCCATCAATCTCCGTCCGAGGGCATCTGACCGATTCTTACTGGGCTGCATCAGTGAACCGATGAACCGATGAGAAAGTTACACTGCCAAAAATGTTAGAGCATTCTTCGTATATCTGCTGACTTTTATCATTCACATTTCGATTCAAGTCTTGCCTGAGGGAAAACTCCGAAACCGCCAATGTGCCGAGAGCGTTGGTATGTACATCGCAGGTGATTATAATAACTTGAATCCTGAGGGTCGCGGTCAAGACTCAAATTCATCTTCTGAATCTGACCTGCATGAATATCCAGTGCACAAGTGTGGGAGCTGAAGTAGCTGAAGTGATCGTTACCCACGAGAACACGCGGTGCTCGTCGTTTAATCACACGACGTTGGCGCGGACGTCTATCGTCAAGTGTGCTGCACGCGGCGGTGAGTGACAGCAAGCAATAAAATTGATCACCTCGTGCTGAACTAGCTGGGCCAGGACCGTGGACGAATAGCGTATACAAACCTAGTCTCAGACGCCTTAATGATACCACGCGTATACTTCCTTTCTTGCGGCTGAGGCTTTGCTGTTCAGGTGCCATTATATCTCATTATATTCCAGTTCCATTTCACCAGCTTCTGCTCCACAAATTCCTTAGATGGCTACAGACTTTACCCTCAGTGAGGATGCAAATGCACTCTCCCCGCAAGATATGCTCACCCTTCCTCGGCCTGGTGCTCCCTTGCCAAACGACATCGGCGATCTTGCTATCGTACCCATCAGCACGTACTCTTTCCAAGATCACAAGTACGCTCCCCCTTTTTTCTTGTTTCTATAGTCGTAAGACTGTCTGGCCCTTAGGTCTCACATGTCGCTCTCCGTCGTCGCTCTCGGCGATGGTCATATCTATGACATTCCTTTGCCCGACGGTGGTGATGCCTTCTGGCTTGATTCCCGCACCATCGCACACGTCGTGACAAAAGATGACACACAGAGCCTCTACACCATTTCCATCACCACTTCACCTCTCACCTCTGACACCTCCTCCCTTGTAGGATCCTTCCCCATCACCACCGCAAGCGCTTTCCGTTACAGTCCCAGCGCTCAGCGTCTCGTGTTTTCCGCATACGTGTATCCTGATGGCCTCCTCGAGACCGTAAAGGAGCAGGACACGGCGTATGAGAATCGGGGCAATTCTGCCCTGGTGTATGATCAAACTTTTGAACGCCAATGGGGTACATGGGTCAGTCCCAAGAGCAAGGCTCTCATTGGGGTCAGTCTGGCAAACATAGGTGCGAAGTGGGTACTGGGGGAAGCTTACGTGAACGCGCTGAAGGGGACGGGACTTGTGAGTGCTTGATTCAGCTCTTTGGGCTGGTGGTGAAATCGAATTGAGCCAGTCTTCCCCCGTGGAACCATTCGGTGAGGCGGATGACTATGATATTTCCAAAACGCATATCATCTTCACTGCAAAGGACCCACAACTCCCCAAGGCCATGCACACCAGGCAAAATGTGCGTGCGCTTTCCTCTTTTGACCCTTCTATGCTAACATGCCATGTAGATCTACCTTGTTGCACATGACGGAACAAACCTCAGGCAGCTCACCTCGGGCACCCAAGGCGCGACGCACTCTCCCGTCTTCAGCCCCTCTGGCGACAAAGTCGCGTGGCTGGAACTTCCTTTTGATGGGCAAGAGAGTGATCGGTGGGTCATGCAGCCTATCCGCGTGCTATCCTGACTTGAATTCACGCATGTACCTCTCACCCGCTCACACACACACTTCCGCTCCACCGCTTCTTCTTCCTGCACTGTCGACCTCACGTGTGCAGCGCCAAAGTGGTAATCTACGACCTCAACAAGGATGTCCAGTTCACCATCACGGAGGACTGGGACCGCTCCCCTGGTTCTATCATCGTGAGTCCAGCTGTCGTGGTTCTCTATAATTCCTTCACGCGTTTTACACCTTCCTCACATACTTGTGCTGTTGTACTAGCCAACTAACCCAATTCTAGTTCTCCCCTTCCTCTGCCCTCATTTACGCCACTACGGGCGATCACGCCCGCATCAAGGTCTTTGCGCTGGCAATTCCGCCAACACCTCCCTCCAACACCACGTACACCACTCAACCTACAGCCCTCACCTCCAGCGGTTCTATATCTGGCTTCAAGCCAATCCCAGGCGGCAGGGCCACCTTTGCGCTTTCTAGCCTGACGTCCCCGAACGAAGTGTATGAGCTTAGTGGGCTTGATGTCGCCGAGGAAAATCTCTTAGCCGGAAGAAAAGTAGATGTGAAGGCGACGACTATTACACGCCTTACTTCATTCGCTACCCCAGGGCTCCAGGGAAAATATCTTTCCCCGGGGAAGGATTTCTGGTTCAAAGGTACGGCTGAGGGGCAGGACACGCATGGTTATGTCATTACTCCACCTGGATTCCAACGTGGGGTCAATAGGAAGTGGCCTGCGGTGTTGTCTATCCATGGAGGCCCGCAGTGGGCATGGTTTGATGAGTGGTCGACGTTTTGGAACCCAAATGGTACACATTTTTCTTTTGTTGGGTTACAAGGAGTGGGCTAATGCTGGGCTGCGTCTGGTATAGTCTTTGCGAGCCAGGGATACGTGGTCGTTTCTATCAATCCAACGGGATCCACTTCATTCGGACAGAGTGTGTGGTACTCTCTTCTCTTGTCTGCTCTTGTGCTGACGCAATATCATAGACTTCACGGATGGTGTCAGTAATAACTGGGGAGGCCGCCCGATCCAGGATTTATTGATGGGGTGGAAGTATATCCTTCAAGAATACCCAGAGGTGAGGTTCTGCGCCACGTCTTCCCCTCACTCAACACATCCTGAAGTCGACTTCTTCGCATAGATTGACCAAAGTCGCACGGTAGCTGCTGGTGCGAGTTATGGTGGGTATGTAATCAAGTGCGTGTTTTTTCCTTCTTGTCTTTTACATCATTTTGCATGTTGATTTTCATTCTTCATAGCTGGATCCAAGGCAACCCGGACTTCGGATTTGGGTTCAAGGCACTAGTCTGCCACAATGGTGTGCGTTTTCCCTCACTCGGGCTACATGAAAGAGCGAAAGGATTGAAAGGTACTGACCATCGGCATGAAATAGGTATTCGACAGTACTTACAGTAGTTATGCCACTGATGAACTGTTCTGCGTGCGTCTCCCATCCCTATTGCCCAACCCTAACCACTAAAAGCACTGTAGTTCAACCACGAATGGGGAGGACGCCCATGGGAACCCGCCGCAATCGAAACATCGCGGAAATACAATCCCGCGTACACCGTTGCTAAGTGGTCCACTCCGCAACTGACGATTCATAGCAGCAAGGATTACAGGCTTCCTGAAGGAAATGGCATTGCGGCTTTCCATGCATTGCAGCAGTACGTTTTTATACTCCTTTCGTTATTTTTTGCCTGTTGTTTCTTTTTTGCCTGTTGTTTCTTTTTTGCCTGTTGTTTCTTTTTTGCCTGTTGTTTCTTTTTTGCCTGTTGTTTCTTTTCAATCTACCGTTCCTCTCCCTCTTGTTCTTGATACTGCTATTTGGCGGGTGATTCTTACTCATCGACACGCATATAGGCTGGGCGTTCCGAGCCGCCTTCTGATCTTCCCCGACGAAAACCATTTGCTGCAAGATGCTGCGAATAGGTGCGTACACAGTTCCACACACTGGACATGAGCTGATGCCCTGACTGGGACAGTTTGAAATGGCACTATGAGGTGTTTAGGTGGTTTGATCAGTTCGTCGGGCTTTCTTAGGATATGTTTTGGAAACAAATCGGGGCAATTGTAAGATATAAGTTATCATATAACTATACGAGGGAGCCTTCGTGATCGCTCCTCGCGTCCCAGATGCTCATGCACGACAGCCCCTTTCCCTATTAACAACATCTTAAATTACAACTATAAGTTGTATGCACAAGGATCTGACTAAGAAACGGGAGTCAGGGCTTCCGAATGAAATGAACAGCGTCCCCGTCTCGCTTAACTCGGCCTGGGGACTTGAGTCTGCGAACGTAAATGCGAAAGATATGGTAATGGCCTAGGGTTGGCCTAGGTCTGACTCAACACCTTGTCCTGTGTCTTTCAAACATTCTGCGGAACAAATAACTCATGTAAATATATATTACGACGAAATATGTGCCAAGACCCATGTCTCCTTGAAATCGACTTCGCAACACCAAATAAATAAGCACCACGACGAAACTTGAAAATCAAGAAGAAAAAGCCAAATTCTCCTGCTCCCTGCATAGCACCAGATTACCGTTAACTTCATCGTGCACCTCCCATCCTATACGCCACTGCCAGTTGATATATGCACGCGCTCCTGGAAAGCGATTGAGGTCATGGCTGTTGCTGCATCAGAGTCAGCCACGAGCCGAGCGTTGAATTCTCGAACGCCAAGGATGAGGCGTGGTCCTAGCACAAAGGACTGCATGACTTGCAAAATCTGACCAAAACCAAGAAGAATCTGAGCTTCGAGGGAAAATTGGTCCTATAGAAATGATGAACCGCAGTCGCATGCAGAGGTCAGTGAAAGATTGACATACCGCTGAGATCGTTGGAGAGAAATTAATTACGAGGCCGAAGCAAGACAAGGCAACATAACTAACGTGTTCAATCATTCAGCGGAAAAGGGAACCACATTCACAATATGAGCTCACCTCGCAAAGTAAAGCACGTGTGATTTTATCAACACCGTGAAACAGTCCCCGATAATCCCTCCAGCCGAATGTTGTCGCAGTTCACGGAAGTGTTTTACAGCAATCCAGATTGCGAGACACAGCGCGAGGACCTCCCAGACAGCGCCGAGTATCCAAGTCATGGAAAACAGAAGTTGGGAAGTGTCCGCAAGGCCAATCGTGCACGCATAGGTGCCAGAGAGAATGAGTTCCTCTAGTATTCATCAATGAGCGCCCTGCACGGTTTTCATTAACGAATAAGTGTACTTCCTGAAGCACCCCTCGTTTCCATTGACATGACCACTCCGTCGAAAATGTTGACAGCAAAGCAAACGACGAGGAGAAATATCAGGATCCTTGTGGATCGTTGATACATGGCATGTAACCGAGTGGTCATGATAACTGCAACATGTTTCGGTCAAGTCAATATCATAGGTCTTGTTACTGTACAACTCACCACACAGCATTGGAAATGCCACAACATTCGCCCAACTCCACACGAGGTACAGAATCCGGCCTGAGAAATCCGGTGAGTGATGGGCCTTGGGTGGATTACACACCACAAACAGACTCACATCTGTAGCAGTCATGATAGTAAACGAAGAAGCTGATCATGAATGACACTCACCCCTACAGGGCGTCGCGGTTAATTGAATGGGAATAGCAGGCATTGGTGCAGAAGACTCACTGCATCAGTCAACAAAATCGTCGGAACATTGACTGTATGCCACTGGTCAGAAGAAACAAACACTGTGAATGCGAGAAAACATACTTAGTATGTTCAGGCTGATTATGAGAGATAATAGATTAGCACGACACCAATTGTCAAGCCTTCTGAACATACGCAATATATAAAATTCCAAGATAGCGCACCTAGGATATTGTCGAGTCAGCAGAAATTCACAACAGGCAAGCTACGTACAGTCAGATAGAAAACGGTCATCAGGGACCAACGTTGTCTCTGTTGCAAATCAATGTTGTTCTTCTGACGTGGAACTGTGCTCACCCAGACCAGTTCGACCTATAAACAAATCTTAGCGAGATGGCTGTTCCGGTCATAGGATCAACATACCTCTTGTCCGAACGTAAGGGCTGGAAATACTTGTGTGAAATCAGCAATTCTCTAATGCTATGGTGCTCACCCCAATCATATACCACTCCAACACTAGCGGCAACTGGAAAACCACAATCAAGGTCAGATCGAGACATCAGCGCCGAACTCTGACTGCTGTTCACGAACCTATAAAATAGCTGCTAATACGCCAAGCGTTGATGAGTGGCCACCAACTAGGGTCGTCTGAGACTAGGGTCATACTGTTAGAGGATGGATGTGAGGGAGCGGGAAACTTGGTGGACATACGACGATGATATTTGTGCTAGATATACCACCACCATCCAGGAGCATCCAGGGCTTGGATGACCGAAATGATATCGAGGGATGATATTCGTTGCTGTCGATGGATATGACATCATGTTCGAAGTGATGTAGCGGGACTTGAATAAAATACTGGTGATACGAAAGTGATCGTACGGGTTCAGATCTCCTCACATGATTGATTTTCCTAATAATAGTGTCATCAGTTGCATAAGATCAACGATCGATCAACAATGGCTCATTGCGTCGGCATGATGCCAGACCAACCGTTAGAAATAGTAGGGGAGATCCGCCCACCCAGGCTAGTAATACATCCCTTGAACAAGATAACACACTTACCATACAGCTGCCAACGCACACCCTCAACGTTCAACGCTTAATCAAATGAAAACTGCAAAACATGCCGCCATAAATGCACCATGCAGTGAGATGCAGTGGATGCGAATGCAGGAGTCGAGCTCTACTCGCGTTATTCGTAGGGTAGAGACGTGGATTGGATTGGAACAACGCCTGTGCTTAATCAGATTTACATAAAGATGTGGGGCAGCGTACATGGGCGGAACACTTGAACACAGCAAAAGATGAAAAAACGTAACTGTTCGTGATTTCGACACCTTGTTTCCGACGCCATTCTCAGAATGTATCCATCATGACAAAGCAATCAAGTACTTCCCACCTTCAGTCACTCGGCGAGGCAATGGTCCTTACAATTGGTAGAGCTTCTGCGAATTTGAAACGTGCAAAAATGATTTGTTTGATCCGCCACCTTGCTGCCACCCGTGCATATCTCTTTGCAAGCCTATACGATGCAAGTACGAATGATTGGCATCTTCAGCATGTTGGAGGTACAGTTAGAAGATCAGCGAGAAGCAGTTCACGGGTGATTCCAGGAAGTGGCAAAAAGTACACTTGACCAGTGCAAGGTCGCCAACATCAAAGCCAAGCCAATGAAGGGAGCGAATGCGAAGCGGTAAAACGGCACGAACGACAAAAGACGACAAAGCGCTGGTGAATATCTAATTATTTGCAAATTGTAGCGATGTAGAGATGTAGAGAACAAGGTGTGATTGCCATGAAGCCCGACTGCTTTTGGATTCTGGAACTTCGACCTGAAAATGTCCAAGCTCTCATTCACGCATTTCAGGTCACTGCGGCCCACCTTCCCAAGTCGCAGCAAAGTTCGATGCCAGCGTCAACCTCTCTGCGTGCGCCCTAACACGGCAACAGCACCTGGCAGACGTTGTTTTACGTCGGCGGCAGGGGATAGAGCTACTGTCAGGGTGGGTATGTTTCATCATCATACCTGCTCGCTGTCCTCAATAGCGAGCTCAGGCATTTTGTCGTCGCACGGTGTTACTAAAACGGGAATTCACGCTAGTCCTCAAAGCATCCTGATATGTCTCGGCAACAGTACTAGCACGCGACTGCGTGTAAAAATTCATTATGTGCGTACTTTGTGTGTGAAGTAGTTGAACTGATCCAGCGGTCTTGGTGCAGGTCTTAAGTTCGCGTACTTATTGCAGTGGACCAACAAGAATCTCCCCGATATGCCCAGACCGTCAGTCGTTCTTATTAATAGCTACTGCCCCGAACACGTAAAAGAGCTCAATCCTGAGCTTGGTCGGATCCGAGCATTTGGCACTGGGCTCAATTTCATGAAGATGTAATGCTCACAGGCAAGCGCATTCACAAAATGAAATATGAAATACTAGTACACTTGAGGACCTGGGGTATCAATAAATCACATCTAATGTACAAACGTAAAATTTCAATGTGATGCAAACGCCTGCTGGAACTCGGACAACTTCAAGGCCACTCAAATCTTCGCACCTATCATGGCTAGGCGCTGAAGCACCGCAAACCAGCTACCCTGTGGGGTGGCGGGACCAAACAGCCATCGTTGCACCCACGCAGCAATTCCACCTAAAAACGTCAGACATTCATATGCTGCTCAGTATCGCACCTATACAATAACATACCTTTAATTGGTCCTTGTGGTCCAAATCCGACAAAACGGAGAACCAAGCGAAGTAACCACCCCTCAAGCAACATTCCAATCAGAGGTACAAAAATCTCTGCAGTCGCAACGAACACGAGGGCATTGGCGATGTCGGGATGCTGTTCAACAAGGTCTCCTGTATCATGTAATATTATGTCGTCAATGTTCCGGAACAGTCAGGTGCCCGCTCGCGACTTGCCTATGGTCACGGCAACACGTTGAACATCGAACTTGAGGGAAGTAGAGTGACTTTTCAGCAGTTCTTCGCTCACTCCGAGCTTGATGGCGAACGGTAGAAAACCCTCCTCGATGCGGTCAAGCACCGTATTAATCATCATCGTACGGTTCTCGTGACCGGGAGCCTCCTCGGGTGGCGGAAACATCTCTTTAAGCTCTTCGAATAGGAAACTGAAGGCATCTGCCAGCTCTTCTGCAATGGAGTCGAGAGAAACACCACTTTCTTCAACGGCTCCACTGCAGACTTTGTGCAAGGCGGTAGCTGTAGTGGTGACGCCGTCTACAGAAACTCTGAACTGCGTCATCTGCTCAGACGGATAGAGCTCTACGGCGTGATGGAATTGTTCATCTGCGTATTCCTTGATATTTGGGCCGAGCTCTGTGATTTTGTGCCAGAAAGACTCTCCCGTGTCTGAAACGTGCAGTCCGTCGTACCACGTGTGTACTGAATCAGACAAAGAATGAAGTCCTTCTGTTAGGTTGTAAGCAGCGCCTTTCAGGGATGAGTAGGTGATGAAATTGACCGTGTATTGCGTCCGTAATTTTCGCTGACGTCAGGAAATAGTTGAAAAGCAAGTAGTCCGCACTCACATTTCACAGCTTCCCATCCTTTTCCTAGATCAACCTATGATGTTCGTATATAAGGGTGCGGCATACCTTCCTCGATACTAACGCTTTTGTTGGAGGACCGGCCATCTTCGATATAACTGGAGCTAGTAACCGGTGGTGGGGCTGCGGCAGCTGCCAACGTAATATACGCAAGGACAGAGAACCGCATCGCCGTACAATGACTAGGGTAGACGACGACAATAACGATTAATGGTTGGACCTATAAGGATCAACACGATCTATTATGTAATACGCTGAAGATTCGAAAATGATGGCAGCTTTCAGCGCTTCAGCCTACGCGGGTTCGCCGTTGTACATAGGGTACTGGCAAATTCAAACGTCACGCGTGCACTGGCAAGTGCTGATGAATCTAATTATTTGCAAATTGTAGCGATGCAGAAATGTAAAGAAGGTGTGATTGTCAAGCTCGACTGCTTTTGGAACTTCGACCTGAAAATGTCAAAGCTCTCATCCACGCATTTCAGGTCACTGCGGCCCTCTTTCCCAACTCGCAGCATTCGATGCCAGCGTCAACCTCTGTGTGAGCGCTTTAACACGACAACAACACCTGGCAGACGTTGTTTTACGTCGGGGGCACGGGATAGAGCTACTGTCGGGGTATGTTTCATCATCATAACTGCTTTCTTTGTTCACATTCTTGCATCCGATCCTAGGTATTTACGCCAAAGGCTGCAGCTCTATTCGTTGCAACAGGCGTTGGTTTGTTTTATTACTTCCGTTATGAGAAGCAAAAGCTCCTCGAACAACGGCGTACGTCCTTCGCATTCCTACCCAACAGTGTTTTAAAATATCCACATAGAAAAGGAACTCGAATCACGCAGCGTCGGACGAGCTCATGTCGGTGGTCCATTCACGCTGACGACTCACGAAAACAAGCCTTTCTGTGATAAAGACCTCCTGGGGAAATGGAACTTTGTCTACTTTGGGTTCACCAACTGTCCCGACATATGTCCTGCTGAATTGGACAAGATTGGCTCAGTCTTGACGTCCTTGGGTTTGTGTTCATACATTATTTCAGCCGTGGCATGCATTCACCACATCAAACACAGAGAAAGACTATGGGACAATCTTTCAGCCCGTATTCATCTCTGTTGACCCCGCACGCGACTCTGTCCCTCAAATGAAGACATATCTCACTGACTTTCACCCTCGTATCATCGGTCTCACGGGTGACTATGCAACTGTGAAATCCACCTGCAAAGCCTACCGCGTCTACTTCTCCACCCCGCCTGACGCAGATCCCAAGGGTGACTACCTTGTCGACCATTCCATATATGTGTACCTCATGGATCCAAATGGACAGTTTGTAGAAGCGTTTGGGCAGAGCAGTACATCAGAAGAGGTCGTTGAGCGGGTAAAGAAGGAAATTTCGGAGTTTGAGAAGGAGACAGGGAGGAAAGTGTAGAACTCCAGCATACAATAGCATCTTGCATCTAGCATATCACACCACTCATCTATCTCGTCGCATTGTTTGACGTCTCGAAAGCGATTGATAAGAAGCGTCCCTAAGGTCGTCTAGATGATAGCTTCGGTAGCTTCAGCAGCCTCCTCTACTTGCTGGTGTTTCAATTTTGACATTTTCTTCATCCTCCGCATCATGCTATAGAAAAAATGAGCATCATATGTTTTGGTGCGTAGTTGAAATGCCTACTCATCGTATTGGCACCTGTTGGTGTACGTCTTTCAGACCCTCAGCAAATAGAAAAGCAAAGAGTAACTCACTTCTCGTAGCCGTGACGCTCATTCTCACAAGTCCAGGGTAGATAATAGTTTTCTCTCCGGCAGGTATTCAAAGGTATCAAAAGTCTGAAGTATCACGGGCAACAGTTTTGTGGGTCATACGTTCTCAACCGAAGAGTAAAGTAAGTACGTACGCTGAGCACTGGTCTCTCCAAGCCAAAGGCACCTTGGCCGCCTTGAGCTCCTCCTGTGATGCAGTGAGTGATGATGGCATGGAGGATTTCAAGAATATGTCGAGGACCAATCGAGGACTCAAGGAAACGAACGGACTCGGAATGAGGTTAAAGTGGCTGTGCTATTTGTTATGAATATTCAAGTTTGTCCATACTACGCTCAAGCAAAAGCCGTTCGTGAAAACAGTGTAACTCAAAGAGAAAAATACAAGTGGTAATATGTAAGAGTACTACTGTCCCCCTTGTTCTTTTTCCTCCTGTTTCATACTCATCTGGATCGCCCGAGCAATTGCCTCTTCTTCATCCATGTCTTCGTCCTGCTCCTCACCCATGTCTACATCGTTGCGTTCGGACATGGCAAGAGCTTGAGCAAGCATGGCCTCGTCATCCTTGTCTCCGCCTGCTGACTCCGGCTGTGGCTGGGCATCGGTAGCCGGTTGACGTGTTTGCTCTTCCGCTGCTTGCCGAGCTTGTTCTTCTTCCATGGACATGCGAAGGGCCTGTACAAAAATATCAACAAACGGCGTATTCGACAGCATACTTAGAAGCGCACCATTGCAAGCTCAGGGTCCAAACTTGGATCAACACCGAATTCAAAGGCGTTGGTGCCACCTGAACCCGATGCACCACCAACGTCTCCCATCGCCTCTGGTGGTATCCCCCGGTCTTCCGACAGAATTGGGGAAGAAATTATCACATCTGACAGTAGGTGTGTACCAGGTGGTACAGACACTAAATGTCTGAAAAACCATGCACATCAATCTACGTACACATTCTGATGGGGTAACACACTCACGAGTTATCGCTATTTGCAGTATTGTCTACGAAAGCCTTGAGGACATTGGTATCCTCCTCAACGCCGTCGCCAAACGCAACGAAATCAACAGCAACATTGTTCTTCTTCAGCCTCTTTGCGAGCTTCACCATTTCCCGCTCATCCGCGCCCTGACCCTCCAGCGGAGATCCGACAAAGACTATTATCCTCTGGCGCAGATTCTTGTTCTCTCGATGCTTGAGAGCAAGCTGGGCAATGTTTATGGCAGTAGGAATGTCTATTGATCCGCCAATTTTCGATGATGTTACATGCAAGGCCTTGATAATCTGTCCAATGTCTTTCGAATGGGTCACGAGAACCTCAGGCCTGCAAGAAACGTTAGCAATCGTAGTTTTGCGCAAGCAACTGACTCGTACCCTTTGTTAGCCATGGTCATGACGCCAACAGTGTTCTCTGGATTTGAATCAATCTTGGTCTGGAAGATGGTCTTGACAGCATCTGACTGTGCTTCGAAGCGGGATGGGATATAATCTCCATTGCGCATGTATTCTGAATTGTCAATTATCATCATGGTTGCCTCGAGCGGCATCTTGGGCGAATGTAATTAAAGGAAGGAGATAAGCGTTGGTTGTGGATCGTGAAAGCGCGACGAGCAGTGACGCGTTCTGCTAGAAAGCTGTCGTCTGCGTTCGGAACCCTAACCCCAAGGAAGGGCTGCTCTTAGTGGCTGTGCAAGTTTTTATGGTGGTGACCGCCGTGGCACTGGCAGCACTAGTACTCTCACTGGAGCACAACTTGGTTATATAGTATACTGCACTCAGTTAGTTGCATTCGAATCCACAGCCGACATCGTCAGTCTTTATGAGAAGGAACGACTAGTTTCTTCTATAAATCTGGCTAGGACGGAATTGTCGATGCCATCCTACTGCCCATGACAAGCGGTCTGCACGCCGATATATGGTATAGCTAACACGCACTCGTGATCAGCCCTGATGGCACAGTGACAGGCCAGGTAAGACCACTGATCAGCGGCTGGTGACGAAGCGAAACTAATGAAGCCTGGTGCATAGCATACCAGCTCTCCCGGGTTATATCCCGTGGATCAGACGACACCGAAGTACTACACCGAAGGACTGAAGATCAAGATCAGAATGCGCGGGATGACAATATCACGAATCATGTATCAGTTTTTATCTGTGCCTGGAGGCAAATAAAGTTCAGTCTATACCCTCAGCCCATCAGAGATGAGTCACATCAACTTCTTGTTCTACTCAGTTGTTCTGTGGTTCCTGCTTTTACCCAGCAACCAGGGTTTAGATGTCCTATCCATCGTCTATGCTGATCACGTCGCAACGTACTATATAGATTGTTCCATAGGCATGTATTCGACATCTGCGTTACACCTCGATGCTTAGCACTCCCCTTCCAGGTCGCAGTCAGCATGAGTAACTTCCTGTATGCTCAACCCGACAATGCAGAGTTCCAAGTCACGTCCTCCGCCCCAATGTTAAGTTTCTCCGAGCTCGGCGAACACCGAAACCATTCAAGCGAGGTAGACAAGTCCCGTGAAAGCTATCTTGAACACCATCGTTTGCTCCTCCGGAATCACCTCATTTGGCACCGAGTCAAGGCCATCTTGAAGGCACTAATTCTTCTCTTCCTCTCGACCGGGTATTTGGCTTTCTGTTACACTGTTAATCGCCGTATCGTAACACTCAAATCTCTGGGACCGTATTCCATCACACCGAACCACTTTGGTTGGTCTCGCTCGATTTGCCCACGAAACATAAAGTATTGATGTCCATTTATAAAGAAACGGTTAAGAGTGCGATTACGACACTTAATATTGCTCTTGTCACTCTTGCTCTTTACCCCATTTCCGATATCTTATCAGAGTTGAAGGTGAACTGTCTTATATCACTACCCGAGTATGGTTAAACTGATTATCACAAGAGCGAAGAATTCTTCCGTGCACTTATTCAAAAGGGGACACGAGGGGTGCCTCTCTCGACAATTAATGCCATTTCTAGTCCGGTATTTGGAATCATAGACTCGATCCACGCAATAATAACTAGGCGATGTTCACGATTTTTTGTGGTCGCCAGTGTTGGATCTCTCATCGCGTTTGTAACTTCGGTCCTTGCACCTACTGCATGTATGTCTCGGTTTTTTCCCGCTGACCTCATTGATATCAACGATCGCAGTGAGCATTCAAAGTGTCCTTGCAGACGGTGACATTGTGGCAATCTCAGTTGGGGCGGTGGCAAATAACAGCGTCTTTAAGTAAGTTGACTGTCAACCTTGTTGTTATCATCATTCTTAGTCAAACGCAATAGCGGATCAGACGTTATAACCGAAATGAATGCTGAAAGCAACGCAGACTTCGCTGCTTCTATTCTGTGGGCGGAGACGATCCTTGGACTACAGTATGACTTTTCTGCTGCTGCCAGTCTTGAAGCAGATGTCTCGGCATTCATCGTACCACAACCACTCGATCTTCCGATGACTTCAACTGCCCGTTGGTTGACGGATGTGATTGGCTTGAGCCCATCTTGCACATGGGCATCCACGAATATAACCCAACCAATCATAGTGCTTGATGCATCAGATTCTTTTTCGCCAGTGGCGGGAGTATATCTGGAAGGCCTGGATTTAGATGTTGGCATTTCCCCCAATGCCGTTTCTGGTATGTCTCGATCAGATCGTTGCGTCAGAATCACTCACAACCGCGCAGGGTCGTCTCTGGCAAATGTTGCTGCCCAGGATCCCACATTGACCGTATTTAATCACACCACCCTCATGCGTCCTACAGACGGCTCGACAGTCTTCCTTGCTGGTCAATGCACCGAAGGCTGTTCGACATACTCCTCTTCCAACTATGTATGGTTGAATTTCACTGGGATACCGACGTTCTCTCTTCAACTCCCTCCCACGATGGTCTTTGGGACCGAATCATGGCAACTGGCTTTTCTTGTTTGCAAACCAAACGCAGTAATCGAGACTCGCGAGGTTCGTGCAGAAGGTAGCGCCATGTTGTTCGTCCAGCCTCCTAGCGACGGGAAGCAACTCACGCGTCAGGGAAACCTTTTCTCGCTCGATACGACGACCATGTTGTCCATCGCACTGGGTCATATGCTAGAAGCTGGACCTTCAAACAACAGTGCCATGTTGGGGCTTGGGTCTGAACCCCAAGTCAAGTTCCTGTTCGGTTCCAAACAGGTCGACTCCTGGCCGGGCGGGTATAGTGAAAGTGGCTCAGATATCGTGAATGCCTCATTTCTTTCGATCGCGAATCTTTCGACAAACTTTGGCCAAATGCTCCAGTCAGCATCGAAGGGTGCGCGCTATTTTCCTACTGTACTGCAGATAATTACTAACACTTTTACCATTGAAAGTGTACCTGTCAGGATACCTCGGGACTGCCTACGTTCCGGCCAGAATTTCAACTCTTGAAGTAGTCTTCGTATCTTCTTCGCCGCTTATTATCGTCTCCACTGTGACTTTCCTCCTCTTGTACATATTTCTTGGTCTTTTGCATCTTCGGACAAAGGGTGAAGAATTCAACTTGCCGGTGAGTGAGATTCAGAGTCCGTGGGTTTACCTGTATTCATGCGTGAACAAGAACGTCGCGAAAGTCGTCCATGGGTCGAATCTACCCGAAGCGATTTCCCGACTAACACAGGAAATCTCTGACGGGACCGGTAAATGCACTGAGCGGGATGTCCTTGGAAAAATGGGTAATCGGGCGATAGTTCTACAACAGCACGATGATGGCTCAGGTGTTCTCCAAGTTACTTGATTATTGCTAGGTACAAGATTCTACGTTTCTGATATTCCTCAGGGCGTTGATTTCAAGAACTTGGTGGTTCCAGCTGTTCCCATCCTGCTTTATTTACATGACGACACAAGCACTCATACCTCAACCCAATCATGCGAACGTGTACTTGTCTATGACCCAGTATTGACACACAGAACTCTGGCACTTGAAGCGAAATTTCACGATAAAGTTTGATGCGCTGCATGGGCACCTGCCAAGGCCTGCATCATCGGAAGCGAAATGCAATGTATCATTAGGGCTGCTCAATTCTTGGGCTCAGCCCAGCGGAGTCCACCTGTCAAATATCGACATTTTCAAGTAACACGGCACGAAGACCCTCATGCTGCCAAGGAAAAGGCAAGTGATATTGTAGGAAGCAAGCCCTTTTCAAGACTGATCACGCAATGATAGGCAATGATCCGGTCATTCCATCACTTCACGTGCCAACAAACACTAGCACTAACAGCGCCTCTTGTGCAGATGCTGTACGAAGATTTCTGATCAATCGGTTGGCAGTGACATAATGACAGCGTTCCATTGTGGTGTGCGGCGGCGCGGTGATATGTAATTTATTCTCCTCAGTGACACGAAACTTACATCCCTCGAATCAATAATATTGAACTCGAACATCCTGGCTTCTTCTGTCACCATGGACGGCTATGAACTGGACTCATTCTCTCCTGCGAACAGACTCGTGCCGAACCGCGCTCTCGGTGTATATCTGGATCAAAACTCATCTCACAGTGTAGCGCCCGACGGTAACCGATGGCAAGACCACACATCGCACGAGGGCAACCACCGAATTTTCAAGTACAAACAGCAGGTTCTAAGCCTCGTTGGCGGGCTACTGACAGTCGTGAAATTGTCGGTCCTCCCTCTCACAGCAGGTGCATACCTGGCGTTTTGCATTATTGCAAATAAACGCCTCATTATACTCAAGAGCGACGGATTTTATTCATTCACACCTGATCATATCGGTTGGTCAACGTTTGTCACTAGTCTGTTCTGAGATTGATTGCAATCAAAGCTACGATAAAAGTTGGGGTTACATCTTTGAACCGACTTGTCGTTTTTGCTGCCCTTTACCCGGTGACGGACATTGTGTCGAAATTGCAGGCAAGTATCCATGTCCATTGTTGTTGTATTTCTGCGTACTCATAGTGGGATCTACAATAAATCAGGGCGAGGAGTTTTTCCGTGATCTTGGTTCTCGTCGCATGCGAGGTGTTCCCTTAGCCATACTCGATAGGAAGTCAAATCAGAACTATGGCTTTCTGAGATCCCTGAACGACGCCTTTTCACGCACTTGTTCAATTTACATGTTTTTAGCTTTCTTCACAGCACTAATATGTGTAGCAATATCTTGGGTTGCTCCTGCTTCTTGTGGGTGGCTTTTAGTGCACTACATTTTGGCTTGCGTTTGATTGCTGATCAGTGAATGTTGCAACTGCCCTTGTCGAAAACGAACTTCTTGCCCTTGCTGTTGGGGCACTCCCTGCGCAAGGCGTGTATGAGTGAGTTGCTTTCCCATTTCACTGGTCTCCCGTTTTCAGACCTCTCTTATTGCAGTACCTCAATCACAACCCCAGGTATTGGATGGTTTGATGCATCCGAGAACAGTGTCCTCGCTTGCTCTGTTCTCTGGGCCGAGATGGTGCTTGGGGCAAATTACTCCTTCTCTGTTGCGACATCCGACGCAGAGTTTGCTGCATACATTGTCCCAAGTCCAATTGATCTGCCCACAACCGTCAGCGCACACTGGATGACAGATGTAGTTGGTATCAATCCGTCCTGTGAATGGGCTTCGACGAATGTTTCGACAATAGAACTCACAAAGAACCAAAGTATTTATTATTCTGCAAGCGCTAGTGTCCACCTTCAGAACTTGGACCTGGATGTGATAATGTCAACGAACGACTATAGTAATGGTATGTGTTTAGACAACATGTCCTCGCCACCTCTGATTGCTTTATAGGCGATCGCCAGGCGTTCAACATTGCCGTAAAACCTTTTTATGTTCTTTATAATCATTCTACGCAAGGTCCGCCGACAGACGGTTCGAGCGTCTTTATTGCTTCTCAATGTTCCACTGGCTGCATCCCAGCACCACTTGTCCTAAACCTGACGGACATCCCGACAGTCATTTTGGACGTCAACGCAACCACATCCGCCCAAGCTCAAACTTGGCAGTTTGCATTTCTTGCATGTAGACCCAATGCTGTGATCCAGACTCGTGAAGTGGTTAGCAACGGAACTGGGTTCTTGGAAGTCCTTCCTGTTCCACAAGGCAAAGAATACATATCTCAGGGCAATTTACACCCCGCACAAACACCCATCATGCTGTCTATCGCGTTGGGCGAAATTTCGTATGCCGGCCCGGCGAATCAATCTACTTTTTCTTTGGGAAGTGATTCTACAGTCCAGTCCAACTTCCTTTTTGGAAAAGAACAAATAGATAACTTGCCACCACCAGTGGGATACGATGGGCCACCCATAGTCGTGACCATACTTCCGACTGATACCCTGGCACGGACGTTCGCTGGAATGTTGCAATCTGTTTCAAAATGTGCGCGAGCTGAACTCCTGTCAAAGAATATACCCTGATATTGCTTTGCAGCTTATTTGGCGGGCTTTTCTGGGACCACATATGTTCCTGCGAAGGTGTTTAGTCCCAAAGTTGTCTTCGTCTCATCCATGCCTTTCATTATCACTTCTGCAATCATGTTCGGAATCCTTTTCATTCTGGTAACCATCATGCACTTCAGGCGTCATGAGAAAGCCTTCACGCTAGTCAGCGTCTCATGTGCCCTTCATGGTTCCAACCTTCCAAAAGACTTTGCGCTCGGGGGAAAATCGGAGGCTTTGGTAGCTGATGGCGATCAAAGAGTTGTTCTTCAGAAGGATGAGGATGGTACGGATGTCTTACAGATTATCAAACAGTAAGGAAGGGGCGGTGGCATAGGTCATCGGTCGAAGTTTGAAGGTGGTGCGATTCGACTACTTACACGAAGGGCTGGTCTTTAATTACGGCATTGCTGTAGAGTGTCAGTATGTACCCGTATGCTCGATGGTTTCCCCGGTTCACTGTGTGCGCTTTAATCCCTCCAATTACCCCTCCAGAAGTTGCTCCATCCTCGAGTGACGTTTTGGATGAATGTGCCGCAGTGCAGTCTGGCACTATCTCGCGGCAGTTCTCAAAAATCTCCAATGTCTTAAACGGCGCGATCGTTGACCTTGTTGGTGATATTTCGCACACTTCATCGCACATGCACGTTCTCTCCCCTGTTCCATCCGAAGCTCAGATATAATAGATAAATGAACGAACAAAAAGGCTATCAGACACAACCTGCATTTCAGCAATTGTCGGCACACCGAGAACACGATCATTACATCTGGACCAAATATTGTGGGTCAGTCTCATCGCTTCCAGGCTTGATTTGGGCTGTGTACGTTGTCGGTCATGCATTGAGAGATCAAGCATTCGTACTTGCATTATGAAGCGAACGACATACATCCCTCCATATGCAGTCTCAAACGTGGCGGAAAACAAACACGTAACGAGCATCCTTCTAATATTGTATGTGAGGCGGGTACATGCAATGATGGATGAAATTGGCGTTGACTATGACACGCATGAGTATGTGACGCTCTCTGAGCTTAGCTACGCACATTACCACATTTCTCATACGGCTCATGGCAATCATCGAAAGGCATTGTGGTAGCGAGTGATCTCAACACCGGAAGAGTGTGCAAAGGACAGTGCACTGGGCTTTTGAGACCGTGCTGTCACGGCTTCAATGGCATCAGACGCAAGGCATGCGCTGCGTACGATCTGGAGGACAAATTTCTCGAGTGTGAGGTATGCAGTATTGTCGATTTCCTGGCATAGGTGCCGCTCTTCAGTAAGACAGAAAGCGACAAGAGAAAACAAAGAGTACTCGCCTCCGATATTTGTTTGATGATCGCAATGTAGTCCACCTGGTGCATACCGGATTTCTCGTAGAATGTAATGTTCGTGATCACCCTCTGCTTTGCAAGGCGCTCAGGAGGATTGACGCCGATCAGCACGGGCAGGACAAGGCTTTTGATGACAACCTTTGCAGGTTGCTGTAAACTATTTTGCCCGCTGGGTGTAACCACCTCAACCTCAAAGTCTTCCGCAAGTAAAATGAGCTTCTTAAGGCCTACAACGACGCGCACGGCATCCGCAGTCTTTCCAGCCAGAGCAAATGCCTTCTCAGTGACCTCATGCACAAGCGCACGAACATTTGTATATGGTCCGGAGAGCGCTGAGATAGCTTTGGTGAGATGACCATAGTGGATGGAGTCTGCTACGTTGTCGGATTGCCCGGACACATCAAGGAAGGTGGGTTTGAGGTGGAGGTAGACGGAGATGGAGACGGGCTGGTCACGCGTGCGACCCCAGCAGTCTGAGCCAACGTTTGCTGTGAGCTGGACGGCTTCGACGAGCACGACATCGGTGGGGGTTGGTAAAGACATTGCAGTTCTTCGGCTGCACCGGGCAGCCTACAAGCCTTTTGTATACAGTCTATGGTACCATCCGAAGTACTAGATCGGCTCTCTACCGAGAGATGCAAAGTCGGATCCATCGATTACATCAGAGGCATTTGAAAGACCTCAATCACATTTTCCGTTCGCCCTCGCGTTAGTATACGTATGTACTATGAATCAACCTAAATTCTTGCGTCTTTGGTAAGATTCTGGGTAAGATGAGAATACAAGCGCTGAAAATGGCTTAGCGGTCCCGACAGCCGGTCCTGCCTTTCGACCTATTATAGGCGTCTCACGTAGTAATAGGTGCGCGGTGCAACCCAAGTGATGCCGTGCGATAATGCTGGACTGACAAGAAGCCATAGATTGTGATATCCACTCAAGGAAACGTGTCGGAAAACTAATGACAAACTTGAAGAGTAAAAGTAAACTGTAACATCCAGGCTTAGCGTATGTGAGTGCGTCTCAAGGTCGTAGAAAATCAAAAGCATTGCCATTCTAGAACACGATTTCTTTTCATTGCTTCTTTCATCATGTTTAGAAGCACTCTGTGATAGGGGCACTGAGAATGAGCGGCAGTGATATAGCGAGAGATACGCACTGCGGTGGACGATACCAGGACCGGACTCGTCGTACTCCTGCTTTGAACACCACAGGTTCTGGAAAGTCGACAGCGAAGCCAAGATCGAACCACCGATCCAGACCGAGTATTTCCGCTCAGGGGGAGCGACGATCTTGACCTAGAAGCGATTATGAATAAGAATTATACTTCGCGCTAAAAGTCTGACGCGAACCTTCATGCTTGACGGTGAGAGCGATGTCAACTCCTTCTGCATACGATCAGCGATACCGGGGAACATGGTAGTACCACCCGACATCACAACGTTGCCATACAAGTCGCGACGGATATCAAGATCGCACTTGAAGATCGAGTTGTACCTAGAAGGGGTGGTAAATCAGACACAGTTCCTGGTAAATTATGTGTTTTCTTACGTCGTCTCATGGATACCTGCGGATTCGAGACCAAGGAACGCGGGCTGGAAGAGAGCCTCAGGTGCACGGAACCTTTTGTGATTATATGAGGTGTGGTGACATGATCGATAGAGAATCATCTTACCGCTCATTACCGATGGTGATGACCTGACCATCAGGAAGCTCGTAGCTCTTCTCGAGAGCTGATGACTGTGCGGCAGTCTGCATCTCTTGTTCGAAATCGAGAGCGACGTAGCACAACTTCTCCTTGATGTCACGGACGATTTCACGTTCGGCAGTCGTCGTGAAAGAGTAACCACGCTCGATCAAGTTCTTGATGAGATAGTCGGTGAGATCACGACCAGCAAGATCGAGACGGAGGATGGCGTGTGGAAGGGCGAAACCTTCATAGATAGGCACAGTGTGGGTGACACCGTCACCAGAGTCCATGACGATACCGGTGGTACGACCGGAAGCGTACAATGACAAGACAGCCTGAATGGCAACATAGAATGCGGGTGCATTGAATGTCTCAAACATGATTTGAGTCATCTTTTCACGATTAGCTTTAGGGTTCAGAGGAGCCTCGGTAAGCAAGACGGGGTGCTCCTCCGGGGCTACTCGAAGCTCGTTGTAGAAAGTGTGATGCCAGATCTTCTCCATGTCATCCCAGTTCGTGACGATACCGTGCTCGATGGGGTATTTGAGCGTCAAGATACCACGCTTGGATTGAGCCTCATCGCTGGGTAGATGTGAGCTGATTGCGACTACGATCGCGGCGAAACATACCCGACGTAAGAATCCTTCTGTCCCATACCAACCATGACACCCTGGTGGCGCGGACGACCAACGATGGAGCTGTGCAATTACCATGAGTGTCCGGTGCAAGATGGTGATACAGAAGGTGAAACATACGGGAAGACGGCACGAGGAGCATCGTCACCTAGATAATGCAGTCAGTTGTGTGTGCCCAAAACATTGCGAATCGTATTGAATCACCAGCAACTGCGAGGAAGCTTATCAGACAGTGTAACAGATGAGATCAAGGATAACTTACAACCAGCCTTGCACATTCCGGAACCATTGTCAATAACCTGACAAGTTTGATCATGAGCTTGATAGACGACGACGACGGAATTGAACATACGAGGGCAGCTACTTCTTCTTCCATGGTGAATTATTTGTTGTTTAAGGGTAGACTTGATGGTTGTTGGAGATCAAGCCAAGTTGCGCATGTTATTCGAAGTTCTTTTCAGACATTGCCGCAGTCGCAAAATCGTTCTTCGCAGGACTATGCACATTGCAAGGACCATGGTCACATCCACCACCGCTTAAGCCTGTACTACAGTCGCAGGTCATGCTGCATGTGCACGAGCGTGGGTCTGTGACGGCGAGAATCGAATCATGGTAATACGCTAAGTCTAGTGTGAAATCCTCCGTGCGTTGGAGTTGACAGAATTGTCAGCCTCTTATTCCCATCTTGAAAGAAGGATGACAAGGTCTGGCTAGGACCAAGTTGAGCTGAGTCTTGAACAACTCTCATCTATCATGGCACCCTCCAATGGCACTAATACAGCTAGCTTCCCAGCTGCATCCACGTCCAGTCCTTCAATCCGCCCGGCCCAGGTCATTCAAGGCTCATTTCCTGTCGCAAGCATCATCATGCTCGCAATCTCTATAATTGGCATGGGTGCCCTCGTGGTCTTCGTGTTTCTCCAGCATTCGCGCTCATCAGCCAGGATCAAGCAAAGCTCATCGACGGCCCACAAAGACAAGACAAGCCCGATCGACAAACATTGGCCCCGTGTGCTCTCGTGGTTCTCAAAGATGCATCTCTGGCGTCCACAGACCAAGTCAGCCACCAAGCATAAGCAGGGCGACGTGACTACTACTGTGGGCGCGTCGCACGCGACATGCACCTTCGTCGCTGCTGCACCATCAAAGTTCCTCGCCCCTCCTGTCGTGACACAGTTCAGAATATCAGACACAGACAAGTTTGTTGTGCTGTGCTCGGTCTGTTGCCCCCTTTTGGCGCACCATACATGCGGCGATCCAAAGCTGACGGTGAGTGTGGTCTATTATTACAACAAAGCCTCAACTCACACGACTTAGGTGCAGAGTACTTTCGTCGACACTCCACATATAGCCCATCACTCAGAGCAGCTTCCCGTGAATAATACACCATCAAGTATTCTCGAGCGCGAGCCGCATAACGTCGACATCCCGCTTTCCGATCAGGGTCACTCGCGTACCATCGAGCCATCTGACCTCTCTCCGGCAAACCAGCCCCAGTCGTCGTCCATTCCACCAACATGGCCAAAGAGGACGCTTGCGCGAGAAGATCTCCCAGTTTTATGTGTAAAACCTACCTCAAGATAACATGTTGTACGCGCCTCGTGATATATTCGTTTCATTCCTTTTCCTATAAATAAGTTATGAGAGGATGTGACTCGGTGACACTCAAGGCTATCACCGGTCGTAAGCTAGGATAAACGTCGCTGCGGTCGGCACTATGTGCTACACAGGAGTCGGCTGAAGTCGGACGCATTTCTACTAAATTAATAAACTTAACGGGGGAGCGAATTTTACTCCCGCTCGCATACGCCTCGACAAAATATCAAAGATCCATAATTCTAGTGTATATATCATTACATACTACGCATTGCTATAGATCAAAATGTCTCCCCACTCACGAGCCCTCAATCCATGCATTGTGCCGTTTAAGCAATTCTTCGATGATGTCTTCCTCTATTTCCTTGGGATGGTTGGACGGTTGATGAGGATCGATTTCTATCCAAAATTCCGCATATTTAGGTTGAGATGCGACGGTTCCGTCCAATTTATTTGTAGCGCCTGCATGCGTCACGGGAGATATCAACACAACGCGGTGCTTGCGGTGGTGGAGATCGTTTCCGATCACCACCTGATGTCCATAACGCTCAAGCGCTTGCTGGGCTTTCGGTACCAGAATCGTCTCGTCAGTTTCGAGCTGAAAAAATATGTCGGTCGCATGGTGAGGTATAAACTGACACAGGCGTACCTTGAATGAGACGATGAACCCTTCTGGGTTCCATTCTGACACCAGTGGCTTTAGGATCTTTGGTACTTGATCCATTTCTATGGAGAGATTGCCTTTTCCAGATTGTATCTTATGTTCCGACTTTTCACCCATAAATCAACATCGTATATTGAAATAGGGTGGGATCACCTACCAATCTCTGCTGTGGCAAGAAGAAATCACTGACAGCGGCAGCAAGATAATACATCGCCTTTCTTCCTAGGACACTCATCTCACTACTGACCGCGCGCAGTAGCCAAAGATATTCGTTCACGCTGACGAACGAGAGCATGTGAAGGGTTCCTTGGGCATGCACTGCCTTGTATGCGCGGAGCACAGAAAAGAGCTTGGCGCGCTCAGCAGTGGTTACAGTGATTTGGGGTGCCGGTGTCGGCGGTGCAGGATCATTTGAGTATGGGAATGCCGAATCTATAGTCGAAGACGATGGTAATGCAGCATCTATCTCGAGAAAGTTGAGAAATGGGTTCGTTGAGTGGGAATAATGCCTGCTGAAGGGCTGTAGGCTGAACTGGCGATGCATGAATATGACGGCATAGCCAGCTTTGAGGAAATACTCGGCAGACGTTGCACCTCGGGTACCTTTCATGATGGTTAATTGAATACAACGAAAATTAAAAGTAGAGCATACCGGCGCTGAAGTTATCGAGGAAGCGGACGCTGCACATTTATTGGGCATGAGGTCAGTGACCTTGTACAGCTTGGGTGGTAGCTCGTTCTTACACATTGAGCTCCAGCGGTACGGTGGTCCCTCCGCTCTAGTTCGAGTTCAGGACGCATGACGCGAGCACTTCTGAGAACGACTCTCACCGTTACAAGCACGACGGATCGGTTAGCCTGTCGTTGCCGTTGGATAAAATCGTGGACAGCCTCTATGTCGGAGACGAGTGAAGGAGGTTGCGGTTGTGTTGCAAAGTATGATTCAGCAGAGAATGTCTGCGGTTCATGGGTCGTATTAGACATCCTGCGTTGAATCAAGAGATCTTGCTAGCGATCGTCTACGAAGAAGTGATGTGATGAGAACGGTACCTATAGCCAAATTAAGTAATGGTGTGACTACAGTTTTCATTTTTTATTGCCAGGTGCGCTATGAAGTCTTTTGTAACCAGGAGCAAAATCTGACCGAGGAACCACAGAGAGAAGTATGCACTTGAGGAAAATATAAGGTACCGTAATGTAGAGGATATGTTTCAACATCATGAACAACGTTATAGGGACAATCTTCAATGTCATCACGTGCAACGACGCACAGCCTTCTCGTGATGACCTGCAGGAGGTGTCATAGTCAGCAACCTGTCGGCTATAACTCAGCGAAAAATCGATGTGGTCCTGCGGGCACACAATGAAAAAGAAAGAAAAGAAACTAGACAGAACGTATAAGTCAAACTGCCATGTCTTACTTTAAAGTGGGCAATATCCAACTTGCCAAGAGCAGAGATATATCCACGTAATCAATGTTCCCACGCGACAGAGATTTTACAGACTACCACTTTTCTTGTTAGCCCACTGTGTCCGAGAACACTGTTCTGCCACTGTTCAGAGCTGAGAGGACACTCCTGGACGCTTTAGCATCGTAGAGTGACCAGCTTACTGTTTCACTACTAGATAAGGTATGTACCGAGGCTTTCGAATCACTGATTGACTTTGACCACTATGCAGGCTGCTTCTCGCCGCGACAACTCTGACCGTTTTGACAACGTCGGGTCATGGATACATCCTTAATCCCCTGACCTTACAGTATCATTTGTTTTATCCTATCATATATTCTCAGGTCCTCATGAGACTAATGCACCCAGTGAACTCCATTCCTCCTCACCTCAGTTATCGGCCAATTAGCCGAGCCCTGTGAAACCAAGGTACAAGCCCCCATCATGGGCCTGGCTTATGTGGGCCTGAGGCCAAGCCCATCACATTACCGGTCACTTCAGCGGCAGTCCGACTTCCAGGATTAACAATAACTTCATTATCTATCAGCGATTATGCGATTCGTGCCGCAATCATGATTTATCGTCACTGCCATAGTCTGCAAGCCGAGAACGGATCATTCCTCGATGGTCACTTCAGCCCGACATGCATCATTCAATAATGGCACAACCATTGCTCATTGCATTAAGGCTGCCGGCCGTCTCCTGCCAAAACCTTGTGCTGAAACACCTAAGCGCCTGGTGCACAGTCGGCACTGCTTAAGTCCCGACATATCACCAGTTGTATCTTACAGCGTGTGACCATTTATTTCAGACGAAGTCAGTCTGATACTCTCGCGCGGCCGCCGCCGGGCACTACAAGCCATCTGTATTTTCATTTCTTGTGCTTGAAGATTGGCCGAACTGCTGTGGAATCTTAGCACTAACACCTGGAATAAATTGGCTGTTCTGACCGCCCGAGTTATTTTAGATTCTGCCCGAGTCATGGTTTTTTGGTACGCCATCGTTCATTAACACGTTGGCGGATGGTTGCTAACTCCAGGAACAGCATACAAATGTCCGAGCGCTGGAGGTCACTGCGATGTTAGCGGCGCAATCACACGCCGATAAAGGTACTAACTGATTTAAACGGAAAAACTCAAGGCTATCTGCCACTGCAAGATAAAAAGCTGCCAAAGCATTATAATCGTGTTCTAAATTACACCACCCTCCTGGCGACATCATTACACCTTATCGTGAATAATCACGATGATTATTCTTTTACTCATCGCTTCTTTCATATCATCAATTAATGCCACATCTGTAGTATCTCGTTCACAATCCTACCCATTGTCTCAGCCCGCCGTACATGGCCCAAAGACCAGACTGACCATAGGTAATAAGGTCATCGCTCCCGATGGCTTCATACGCCCGTGAGTGTATTGCCACAGCACTCAAAACTCACTCCTGACCGTCGACAGAGCAACTCTTGTTGATGGCGTGTTCCCTGGACCTTTGATTGCAGCACAGAAGGTGAACTTGTGTCGACCTCCTTGTCATCCGCGCCAGTGCTGACCTCACAACAGGGAGATCACTTTGATATCGAGGTGGTCAACAAGCTTAAGGACGACAAGATGTTTAGGCTCACCAGCGTCGTAAGCAGCGTACTATCAACATTGTCAAAAAATTAACCTTGTGTACCGTAGCACTGGCACGGTATCTCCCAGAATCGGACGAACTATGCCGATGGGACGTCCTTCGTCACGCAATGCCCCATTACGCCAGACCACTCTTTTTTGCACTCTTTCTCCGCCCCGAATCAAGCAGGCACTTTCTGGTACCATAGCCATTATTCCGTCCAATATGCAAGTATCGCCCAAACTTGTACATGCAATGGAGCACTGACCTGTGGTACAGTGTGATGGTCTCAGGGGACCGATGGTAATTTATGATCCTCATGACCCTTGGGCATACCTGTACGACGTCGACGATGGTGAGTGAATAATTGGT
This sequence comes from Suillus clintonianus, assembly GCF_016758775.1. Taxonomy (NCBI): domain Eukaryota; kingdom Fungi; phylum Basidiomycota; class Agaricomycetes; order Boletales; family Suillaceae; genus Suillus; species Suillus clintonianus. Next base: position 260,811 of record NW_024539253.1, on the reverse strand, counting down.
TGAATAATTGGTTGATATTAACCCTCTGACCATCATGTGTTTCCAGCAAGTACTGTGATCACACTTGCCGACTGGTGAGTTTTACGAACGTTGGTAATCTGCCCGATTAAAGTGGGATCACTAGGTATCATGACATGGCCAAAGACTTGCGCGGCAAGATAGCTGTTGCGAACTCTATGCTCATCAACGGACGCGGTCGCTATGCTGGCGGCCCCGAGCATACACTCTCTGTTATTAGCGTCGAGCAAGGAAAGCGATATCGCTTCCGCCTGGTTCAAATGTCATGCGATTCCAACGTTCAGTTCTCTATTGGTGGCCACAACTTAACTGTCATCGAAGCGGATGGACAGCTGACTGAACGTCTGGAGGTAGATCAGCTCCAGATTTTCGCGAGTCAGCGCTACTCTGTGATTCTGGTAGCCGATCAGCCGGTGGATAACTACTGGATATGCAGTCTTCCTAATATGGCCAATGCGACCTGCGATGGAGGAATGAACTCTGCAATCCTGCGCTACAAAGGCGCCCCGATGGCCGACCCGACTACGGTCAACACTTCATCCATCAACCCATTGAACGAGACCAACTTGCATGCTCTAATCAATCCTGGTGCTCCTGGCACTCCAGGGTATGGGAATGCAGATATCAACATCAACCTCGAGGTTTCCGTCTCCGGCCTACATTTTCTCGTGAATGGTGTCTCATACCAATCCCCCACCGTTCCTGTTCTACTCCAAATTCTTACTGGAGCTGTAGACCCTTCTCACATGCTCCCAAATGGGAGTGTCTACATTCTTGAGCCCAACAAAGTGGTAGAGTTGACATTGACAACAACTGGTCCAGGTGGACCCGTACGTTTTTCTCATTCCTTCGACGCTTATGTGTCTAATATACATTGTACCCAGCATCCGATACATCTTCACGGCGTAAGTTTGCTGTGGTTTCCGTGGCATGTTTGGCTGGTACTGATGATTATCAGCATGCCTTCGATGTCGTACAGAGCGCGGGCTTCGCAGAAAACAGTACCCTCAATTATGCGAATCCAGTTCGCCGCGATGCGGTAAGCGCTGGGAGCAATGGGCAACGAATGGTGATACGATGGGTTACCGATAATTCTGGCCCCTGGTTCTTGCATTGGTATGACATCATTTTCATTGAGCTGTCCAGGCGGGTACTAACTCTAAACCAAAAGTCACATTGACTGGCACCTCGAAGCGTATGCTCTTCAATCTCCTCATTAACGAAATTGCTGATCTTTCACATCCAGCGGTTTTGCTGTGGTAATGGCGGAAAGTCCCTCAGATACCAGCACACATGTGAGCCCCGTGCCATGTAGGTCATATGTGAAGAGATTTCACTTCCATCGCTGAACTGCTTTACAGACGAATGGGATCGGCTTTGTCCAATTTACGATCATCATGAGAAAAAACCTCACACGCTACCTGCAGGAGGTTTAGATTCAGATTTGTGAATCGCTGATAGTTTTTTTTTCATCATGTTGACAAATTAATTGACCCGGTAAACGCGTAGCTTGCTCATAGCTTGTTGAACAATGAAAAATGCTTTCAGTTATCGGGGATCAAGACATCTTAGTCCTTGCAAGAGCTTGCAAGCGAGGTCCTCATCCATAAATGTTTCAGACAATCCAGGAGAGACAGACTCTTGTCAGACCTGACCTGCAAACCCAGTTTTCCCAACGTGTGCAAACAAATTTCTAAATGTTCAAAGCCCAATACATTCAAGCCAGCAGGAGAAAATGTGAAGGATGGGTCCGCAAATATCAGAGTGAATTCACAATGAAGCAGTCACACTCTTTGCAATCAGACGAGCCATACAACGGTGCCTTGTCTGACGTGCCCCACTCAAGCATGCCAGCGGTCGAGGGTCTTGGACTGGTACACGCGCAAAGCAACGACTTCAGGTATACAAACGATTTCAGGTGAGGGCTCGGTGAACTTCCCCGATAGGATAGGCGAATTCGCAGCACGAACGATAACTTAGGCTTGAAGTTCAACTTGAGTTGAGTCTCGAGCATCTCACCTTTTGTGTTCATGCAACATTGAACTGACGGAATGCAAGTTCAAGAGTCAACACGTATATATATATAGCTTGAGAGGCCCGGTGACCTTACCACGATGCTGACCATTGACACATCCGTGCAACACACAATTCATGTCTCACCACTTCGCAACTTTCCCTGTAAGTATAATTTGATTGCTCGAGATACCTTCAGAATACAAGTAATTCAATTATCAGCGATTCACAGGTCTGAATCTAAACCTCCTGCAGGTAGCGTGTGAGGGTTTTTCTCATGATGATCGTAAATCGGACAAAGCCGATCCCATTCGTCTGTAAAGCAGTTCAGCGATGGAAGTGAAATCTCTTCACATATGACCTACATGGCACGGGGCCCACATGTGCGCTAGTATCTGAGGGACTTTCCGCCATTACCACGGCAAAACCGCTAGATGTGAAAGATCAGCAATTTCGTTCATGAGGAGATTTACAAACATACGCTTCGAGGTGCCAGTCAATGTGACTTTTGATTCAGAGTTAGTACCCTTCTTGAAAGCTCAATAAAAATTATGTTATACCAATGCAAGAACCAGGGGCCAGAATTGTCGGTGACCCATCGTATCACCATTCGTTGCCCATTGCTCCCAGCGCTTACCACATCACGGCGAACTGGATTCACATAGTTGAGGGTACTGTTTTCTGCGAAGCCTGCGCTCTGTACGACATCGAAGGCATGCTGATCATCATCAGTACCAGCCAAACATGCCACAGAAACCACAGCAAACTTACTCCGTGAAGGTGTATCGGATGCTGAGTACAATGTATATCAGACACGTAAGGCTTAAGCGTCGAAGGAATCAGAAAAACGTACGGGTCCACCTGGACCAGTCGTTGACAATGTCAACTCTATCACTTTGTTGGCCTCGAGAGGGATGACGCTCCCGTTTGGGAGCAGGTGAGAAGGGTCTGTACCAGTAAGGATTTGGAGTAGAACAGGAACGGTGGGGGGCTGGTATGAGACACCATTCACGAGAAAATGTACGCCGGAGACGGAAACCTCGAGGTTGAGGTTGATATCTGCATTCCCATACCCTGGAGTGCCAGGAGTACCAGGATTGATTAGAGCATGCAAGTTGGTCTCATTCAATGGGTTGATGGATGAAGTGTTGACCGTAGTCGGGTCGGCCATTCGGGCGCCTTTGTAGCGTAGAATAGCAGTGTTTATCCCCCCCTCGTAGGTCGCATTGGCCGCATCAGGAAGACTGCGTAACCAGTAGTTATCCACTGGCTGATCGGCTACTAGAATCACAGAGTAGCGCTGACCCGCTAAGATTTGGAGCTGGTCTACCTCCAGAGGTTCCGTTAGCCGTCCATCCGCTTCGATGACAGTTAAGTTGTGGCCATCAATAGAGAACTGAACGCTGGAGTCGCATGACATTTGAACCAGGCGAAAGCGATATCGCTTTCCCTGCTCGACGCTGATGACAGAGAGTTTATGCTCGGGGCCACCAGCATAGCGACCGCGTCCGTTGATGAGCATAGACTGGGCAGTAGGTATCTTGCCAATCAAGTCTTTGGCCATATAATGATACCTAGTGGTCCAAATTTAACCGGGCAGATTGCCAACATTCGGAAAACTCACCAGTCTGCAAGTGTGATCACAGTGCTTGCTGGAAACACATGATGGTCAGATGGTTGATATCAACCAATCATTCGCTCACCATCGTCGACGTCGTACATGTATGCCAAAGGGTCGTGGGGATCATAAATTACCAGCGGTCCTCTGAGACCATCACACTATTGCATAGGTCAGTCATCCACTGCGTGAGCAAGGTTCGAGTGATACTTGCGTATTGAACGGAATAATGACTATGATACCAGTAAGTGCCTGCTTGGTTCGGGGCTGAGAAAGAGTGCAAAAACGAGTGGCCCGGCGTAATGGGGCATTGAGTGACGAAGGACGTCCCATCGGCATAGTTCGTCCGATTCTGGGAGATACCGTGCCAGTGCTGCGGTACACAAGGTTAATTTTTGACAACGTTGATAATACGCTGCTTACGACACTGGTGAGTGTAAACATCTTGTTGTCCCTGAGCTTATTGACCACATCGATATCAAAGTGATCTCCCTATTGTAAGGTCAGTACTGGCGTGCATGCCAAGGAGGTCGACACGAGTTCACCTTCTGTGCTGCAATCAAGGGTCCAGGGAACACGCCATCAACAAGAGTTGCTCTGTCGACGATCAGGAGTGAGTTTTGAGTGCTGTGGCAATACACTCACGGGCGTATGAAGCCATCGGGAGCGATCACCTTATTCACTATGGTCAGTCTGGTCTTTGGGCCATGTACGGCGGGCTGAGACAATGGGTAGGATTGTGAACGAGATACTACAGCTGTAGCATTAATCGATGAAAGGAAAGAAGCAATTAGAAAAAGAATAATCATCGTGATTATTCACGATAGGTGTTATGCTGTCGCCGGGAGAGTAGTGGAATTTAGAATAAGATTGTAATGCTATGGCAGCTTTTATCTTGCAGCGACAGATAGCCATGAGTTTTCACATTTCAAAGCAGCTAGTACCTGTATCAACGTGTGATCGCGCCGGTAACAGCGCAGTGACCTCCATTGCCCGGACATTTAAACTTCACCGCTATACTGCTCCTGGAGTTAGCAACCATCCGCCAGCGCGTTAATGAACGATGGCGTACCAAAAAAAACCATGACTGAGATAGAATATAAATAACTCGGGCGGTGAGAGCAGACGATTGACCCCATGTGTTAGTGCTAGGAATCCACAGCAGTACGGCATGTCTTCAAGCACTGGCAAACAAAAATGCAGATGGCTGATACATAGTACCCGGTGGCGGCCGCGCGAGAGTATCGGACCAGACTTCGTTTGAAATAAATGGTCCCATGCCGTAAGATACAACTCGTGATATGTCGGGACTTGGCAGTGCTGACTACGCACTAGGCGCTCAGGTGTCTCAGTACATGATTTTGACAGGAGATGGCCGGCAGCCTTGATGATAGTGAAGGTACGATTGTAATGAGCAATGGTTGTGCCGTTATTGAATTCTGCATGTCGGGCTGAAGTGACCATTGAGGACTCATCCGTTCTCGGCAGGCAGGCCATGGCAGTGACGGTGACTGCGGCCCAAATTGCACGACCGCAGATAGATCGTGAAGTTAATGTTAATCCTGGAAGTCGGGCTGCCGCTGAAGTGACCATAAGTTACTAGCGATGTGCTTGGCCTGGCCTCATACACACATAAGCCAGGCCCATGATGATGATGATGGAGGCTTGTACCTTGGCTTCACAGGACTCAGCTAACTGGTCGATAGCTGAGGAAAGAAGCAACGAAGTTCACTGGGAGCATTAGTCTCACGAGAACATGAGAATAGAGGATAGGATAAAGTAAGTGATACTGTAAAGCCAGGGGATTAAGGATGTGTCCATGGCCCGACATTGTCAAAAAGATCAGAGTTGTCGCGGCGACTCGGAGAAGCAGCCTGCAAAGTGGTCAAAGTCGATCAGTGATTCAAAATCTCGATCCATACCTTATCTAGTAGCGAAACAGTAAGCTAATCACTCCGCGATGCTCACCTCACGCACCCTCTCAGCGCTCAGCTCTGAACAGTGGCAGAGCACATTGTCAGTGTTTTCGGACATTGACAGTACTGACAAGAATGTGATAACCCATGGTAGCCAACAACAGAGCCTGTCAACAACGTCCTCGGTTGTCGTCCGATCATTAATGCAGTAGATTTGTCGAGTGTGGATATCATTGAAGACTAGTATGCAAACGTTTAAATTTGTCGTAACTTGTTTCTGCGGTGTGCGTTCAAATTCGTACGTGACAAGGACACGACGCGTTAGACGTGGCAGTGTTGGGTCACATGCGCGGGATTTCAAATGGTTCTCTTTCTTCCCGCACGAATGTTCCTTCTCATGATCAGACAACGCCGGCGGCTGGTTTCCAGTCTTGCTGTCGTATCATTGTCGTATCAAGTACTGGCATGTGGCAAACGTAAAAGTCGACAACGGCGTGGGCCAAACGTGGGCTCTGAGCCATTGCTCACTTCCTCACCAGCAGCCCGATTTCTAGAATTAATAACAACTCCACTGTCTGCGGTCGTGCGATTCGTGCCACAATCACCGTCGCTGGCATACTAGCCTGTCAGCCGTGAACGAACTCTCGCTGATGAGTTCTATATGGTCACTGGAGCCGGACTTGCGCAATTCGATTATGGCACATCCTTCGGTCATTGTGATCGCGCCGCAACCATCATCAAACCAACCGCCTCCTTTCACAATTCTGTGTCAAGACACCTGAACGTCCGGTGCAGTTGCACAGTCGGCCGCCGCTAAGGTCCCGCGGCCACAAGGCTCCAATCCTAGCTACGCCGTTTTAACCGACCCGACACGCACTTATTGGCGATGCTTCGTTGCCGACTTCCCATCTTGAGTTCATTTTAGGCAAAACCGTTCTTATTTGGAGTCATCGCATGTGTCTTCAATCCTCGACGAACAGTCTCTGCTCTGGATACCGCCGTCGTTACTTCAAATGACATAGCTCAGTCCAATGACTCGATGTTGTTAATCCCTCTTGCGTGATTTTGGAATGCATGACGCAACACTGACTTGGTGTCCGTGTGGGTGTGGCGGTCCAATGCAACACCGGAATCGTCATCCCGACCAGTGTTTTCCTCAGGTCTGGTCAAGAAATATATTTGTTTTTGGTTGCGAGCTAATCCGTTCCATACTATTTATTCTACCAATGCCAGTGTGTACAATCTTGCAATTGCCACACGATAAGTGACCGTTGTGTCAGTATCTCCGAAGGTCTGCAGCAAGCTGATATGCGCATCTAAGCAGGTAGTATTGGCGCTAAGCATGACTTTAGCATCGATGTTTCTCAAGTTGACCTATCCGTAATACGAGAAGCTCTTGATCATTACTGAAAAGAGAACGAGGCCACAAAGTATGCACAGCATGCTCTGTTCCAGGACTCTCCCGCGTCACTGCCTCAGGCTGGTCCCGCGTTCTGACAAAATACACCACTCGCCTTTCCTTCGCATCACAGCGACAGTGTCGGTTAAATACCGGCATAAAACATCCGTGATTTCGCCGGAACTTGCAAGGTGATCATTTTTATACATATTGCTTAACATAGATGCCATCGATATTTGCTTTGATCGGTTTCAAGACATGAAGAGGTCGGCACGCAGCTTCCTTGCAGCGTGTGACCATTCCTTCCAGACAAAATCTAGTCCGATTCTCTCGCACGGTCAAAACCAGCCATCTGCATCCTTCTCTTCCTGTGCTTGAAGCGTTCCCCCAAACTGCTGTGGCATGTGGCCGTTCTGGCCGCCTGAGTTATTTTATGTTATGTCCAAGTCGTGTTTTCGTGGTACGCCACCGTTTTTCGACGCGCCGGCCGATAGTTGCTAACTCCTGGAGCAGTACACTATCGATATTCAGATATCCACTGCGCTGTAGTCACTGAGCAACTGTTTGCGTGAACACACGCTGGTAATGATCAATCGAGAAACACTAAAGGCTGCTGCAAGATAAAAGCTACGAAGAGCGATGTGTCGCCTCGTTATAATCTTACCCTATACCCCACTACTCTCCTGGCGAGAGCCCTGTCTATCATGATGTTTATTCCTATTCTTATCGCTTCTCTTATTTCATCGATTAATGCTGCAGCTATAATATCTCGTTCCCAGTCCTACCCATTATCTCGGCCCGCTGTGCTCGGCTCAAAAACTAAACTGACCGTAGCTAATAAGGTCGTCGCTCCCGATGGCTTCGAACGCTCGTGAGTCTATTGATATGGCACTCAGCTGAGCTCATTCCTGATCTTTAATAGAGCAACTCTTGCTAATGGCGTATTCCCTGGACCCTTGATTGCAGCTCAGAAGGTGAACTTATATCGACCTCCTTGTCGTTCACCAGTGCTGACCTCACAACAGGGAGATGATTTTGCCATTGAGGTGGCCAACGAGCTCCAGGACGACTCAATGTTCAAGGTTACCAGTGTCGTAAGCAGCGTCAAATCATCGACGTTTGTTTACCTTTTAACTTTGTTTGCTGCAGCACTGGCACGGTCTCTACCAGAATGGAACGAGCTATGCTGACGGGACTTCCTCCGTCACACAATGCCCCATTGCGCAGAACCACTCTTTTGTGCACTCTTTCTCCGCCCCGAACCAGGCAGGCACTTACTGGTATCATAGTCATTATTCCGTTCAATATGCGAGTATCACTCGAACCTTGATCGCGCAGTGGAGAACTAATCTATGCAACAGTGTGATGGTCTTAGAGGACCGCTGGTAATTTATGATCCTCATGACCCTTTGGCATACATGTACGATGTCGACGATGGTGAGCGAGCAACCGGTTTGTATTAGCCCTCTGACCACCATGTGTTTCCAGCAAGTACCGTGATCACACTTGCCGACTGGTGAGTTTTACAAATGTTGGTAATCTGTCCGACTAAAGTAGTATCACTAGGTATCATACTGCGGCTACCGTCTTGCGCTACGTCATAGGTAATACTGCCAGCTCTACGCTCGTCAATGGACTCGGTCGATATGCTGGCGGACCCATGTCTGATCTTGCTGTAATCAGTGTTGAGCAGGGAAAGCGGTATCGCTTGCGCCTGGTTTCAATATCATGCGATCCCAACTTCCAGTTCTCCATCGATGGCCATAACTTGACCGTCATCGAAGCAGATGGACAGCTGACCGAACCTCTGGTGGTAGATCAGCTCCAGATTTTCGCGGGTCAGCGCTATTCCGTGGTTCTGGTAGCCGATAAGCCGACAGATAACTACTGGATACGCAATCTTCCTAATACGATGAATGCAACCTACGAGGGAGGAACGAACTCTGCCATCCTGCGCTACAAAGGCGCCCGAATGGCCGACCCGACTACAGTCAATCCTGCACCCAAGAACCCATTGCAAGAGACCAACTTGCATGCTCTGATGAACCCTGGTGCTCCTGGCATTCCAGAGTATGGGAAGGCAGATATCAACCTCAACCTCGAGGTTTCCGTCATCGGCGGAAACTTCTACGTCAACAATGTCACATTCAAACCCCCCACCGTTCCTGTCCTACTCCAGATTCTTAGTGGAGCTCAAGAGCCATCTCAACTGCTCCCGAATGGCAGTCTCATCGTTCTCGAGGCTAACAAAGTGGTAGAGTTGACGTTGACAACAACCGGTCCAGGTGGTCCCGTGCGTCGTTTCATTTCTTCGACGGTTATGTGCCTGATATATTTTACCAGCATCCTATCCACATGCATGGCGTAAGTTCGCTGTGACTTCAATGGCATGTTTGGTTGGTACTGATACGATCATTAGCATTCCTTCGATGTCATACAGAGCGCGGGCTTCGCAGGAAACAGTACCCTCAATTATGCGAACCCAGTTCGCCGCGACGTGGTCAGCGCTGGGAGTCTTGGGCAACAAATGGTGATACGATGGGTGACCGACAACTCTGGCCCCTGGTTCTTGCATTGGTACGACATCATTCTCATCGAGCTTTCAAGAAAGGTACTGACTCTGAACCAAAAGTCACATTGATTGGCACCTCGATGCGTATGTGTATGAATCTCGTCACGAAAGAAATTTCTAATCCCTTATATTCAGCGGTTTTGCCGTGGTCATGGCTGAAAGTCCCTCAGATACCCGCGCACATGTGAACCCTGTGCCAGGTGCGTCATCCGCGAAGAAACTAAACTTTTACACATAGCTGACCTGCTTTCCAGAAGCATGGGATCAGTTATGTCCGACCTTTAACTCTCTAACACCCGAGCAGTTAGGAGGCGGGGGTCTTAAGTCTTACGAAGCAGCAACTAATATTTCCACACTCCTTTACCCACCACCACAACCACTCCCTTCATTGATATGATACTGGATATCCCCATCATTTTCGTTTGCATGCGAACGAATTTCTTACAGAAACCTGGTTATAAGTACTGCTATAATGCACTCATTGCTCCATCATAATACGGTACTGGCTGGTACTATGACCGTTAATCTTAGTTATGTCCTTACTACGTACTTAGTGCAACAGGATACTCGAGCGCCAATTAAGTTCATATTTCATCGATACTTGAAGCTCATCACATTGCGTTCTAGTGCGCCCTCGACGTCGAGACGGCCGAGCATATCAAGGACCCAGCTCTTACCGGACCTATTATCTTTTGAATTTGAGCACGAGAACCTGATATGGCTGTAAGTACTAGATATTCAGTCACCTTGTACACAATTGTACGTCGACGCAGATCTTCGTGTCAGCCTCCAGTCCAAAGCCATATTAATCCACGTCACCCACCACCCACCCTTTTCCTTACACTCCACCAAGGTATTCAAGCAGGACGTCTTTGATTGCCAACTTCCAACTTGCCAATCCGATCTTCCCTACCTAACGCAATACCATGGCCCCTTCGAGCAGCACCACTTCCCCTACCGCGACTGCCACATCCTCCGTCACCGTGGACGAGCCACACAAGCGTGTTTTCCCATTCGCAGCCCTCGTTCTTCTCGCCTTGTCCGTCACTTACATCGTCAGTTACCTCGTCTACCGCCGCATCCTGAATTCTTGGACCGCTAAGCAAAACGCGCAGGAGAAGTTGCAGAACTTCCCACACGAGTTTTTCCAGAAGAGACCGAGAGGTGTGTTCGTCGTTTTGTCAGCCGCTTCGTGTCGAACTCACGAGATGTGATAAACACGAAGGATCGCCTCGCTTCACATGGACCCAGAGCATACGGAAGAGCAAGGCTATCGGGGAATACGGAGAATCAGCACCATATGTGTGTAGCAGCCTGATCATGCCTGCATTTACTCACCGATTCTGTTCCAGAGTTCCTTTTTGAGCTCCCCTGACGGAAAACCCCTCCTTTCGCCACCGCCTGTAGCCGTGATCAAAGAAGACACATTCGGTAATTCAGCTATCACCCAATCGCACAGGGATATCCGCGCTGCATTTCCCAAGCGCATTGCAAGAGCTGCTAGGGAGAAGGGATCACGGGTGCTCTCGCGCGGTCGTGTGACAGAAATCAAGGCTGATCCAAAGCTCGCACCTGTGCAGGGGCCACTCAGGCCACTCTCTATCTTACTGTCGAGGAACAAGGAGTGAAAAGTTAGAACGGATTTCATTGAATTTGGCATAAAGTCTTGGATGAAGTCGACCTCAAGTCGACCTGTTTGTTTGTTCGTTCATTTGTTGTGTTTTGTTTGATTTTATTTTGTTCTTGGGTACCTCCCGCCTCCCAAAACAAGTTGACTCCTTTTACATGTACAGTTGAGGCTAACGTGTCTGCCAACTTACTGAGCGGGACAACGCATCAGCGCCAGGTCCATTGAATGAGCTTTGGTTTGTCCACCACTTCAAAAAATTGTCCAGTGGTTCTACATACAAGTCCAGTACAGTGGTTTCAACTCATACGAAGGTAGTAATTAAATTCATACCGGATGAATCATTCAAAACTAATGTGTGTATCGATAATAGGCAATGACAGAAAGGACGATGCAGTAGAATTCGAGCGACTCAACTCTTTCTCATCACCTTCACAAGTCGCATACGATGCGGGACTGGAAGTGTGATCGTCGAGCAAGTGGCGTTTCTCATCATCCTCCCACCCGCGAGGTGAACTTTCCCGAGGACGCGCGACCTCCGAACCCCTTCGGATCTTTGATAGCGTACTACTCCGGGTCATCCGCGCGATATCTTGAATGGGAGAGTCGGGCGCAGAACTTGAGTCCTCTGCGTTGGTGATGTATTCTGGGGGGAGGAAATCGTCGAAAGTCTTTGCGAGGCGCTTGACAGAGCGAGCACGGATGAGGGCAGGGTCTCTGCGTTCTACGTATGGAATTATGTAAGCACTTGGCAGTTGAGCCTGGGGGGTCACGAGCTCGCCTGTTATGGTCACCCTGCGACGAGGAGTGGCGGGTGCTGATACAGGTTTCAGGACGCCATATTTCTCTCCCGAGGAATTCTGGTAAAGTTGACCGGATTGGTCGCGGAAAGTGTACTTCTGGGTGTCAGCATCATACGCAATCCGCTTTACACCTTCTGGAAGACGGTATGAATCCTGGATCACGCAGATTAGTTGTATATCTATAATGATAATAATGTGGACTGCTAGTCCACCACCAACCTCGTCAAAGTAAGACATGAGATGGTGGAAGTTGAGAATAAAGAGGGAACTGACCTAGTAGCCCCAGATACTCCTATATCGAGCACCGCAGTCGGCACGTGCATGCCGACGAATGAAGTGGGGCTGTAGGTCACATCAAGTATGTCAAACTTTGGCTATGCTGATTCCTAGAGACCAAGGGAAAACGAGGTTGGTGCGTGACCATTTCGGTTTCTTATCTTTTCAGTTACCATGTTGGCACTGAGTAAAGCCCAGTCAGAAATGGATCCTTGGCGTGGAGCTATAAGTAGGATGTTGATACCCCGCTCAAATATTGGTAGGCCGACATTTCCTTACCCGGATACGCTCTGAAGGTGGTTTATCTCCGATTACATCAGGCCGCTCTTTCTCGGCTGAAGTTCTTGGATTCGCACTTGGTCTGGCAAAAGTCTGATTCGATTCTCGCAGTCACAGACCCACGCCGTGCACACGCAGCATGACCTGCGACTGCGGTACGAGCAGAAGCTTAGCAACGGCGTTAGATGTGACCACAGCCCTTGCATAGCCCTGCGAAGTTTTGCGGCTGCCCGACTGCGCATGTCTGAAAAAACTGTTCAAATATCGTGCGCAACTTGGCTTGATCTTCAACAACCATCAAAGACTATCCTTAAACAACAAATAATTCACCATGGAAGAAGAAGTAGCTGCCCTCGTATGTTCAATTCCGTCGTCGTCGTCTATCAAGCTCATGATCAAACTTGTCAGGTTATTGACAATGGTTCCGGAATGTGCAAGGCTGGTTGTAAGTTATCCTCGATTTCATCTGTTGCACTGTCTGATAAGCCTTCTCGCAGTTGCTGGTGATTCAATACGATTCGCGGTGCTGTAGGCATACCCAACTGACTGCGTTTTTCAGGTGACGATGCTCCTCGCGCAGTCTTCCCGTACGTTTTACCTTCTATATTACCATCTTACACGGGACACTCATGGTAAATGCACAGCTCCATCGTTGGTCGTCCGCGCCACCAGGGTGTCATGGTTGGTATGGGACAGAAGGATTCTTACGTCGGGTATGTTTCGCCGCGATTATGGTCGCAATCAGCTCACATCTACCCAGCGATGAGGCTCAATCCAAGCGTGGTATCTTGACGCTCAAATACCCCATCGAGCACGGTATCGTCACGAACTGGGATGACATGGAGAAGATCTGGCATCACACTTTCTACAACGAGCTTCGAGTAGCCCCGGAGGAGCACCCCGTCTTGCTTACCGAGGCTCCTCTGAACCCTAAAGCTAATCGTGAAAAGATGACCCAAATCATGTTTGAGACATTCAACGCACCTGCATTCTATGTTTCTATTCAGGCTGTCTTGTCATTGTACGCTTCCGGTCGTACTACCGGTATTGTCATGGACTCTGGTGACGGTGTCACCCACACTGTGCCTATCTATGAAGGTTTCTCTCTTCCACATGCCATCCTCCGTCTCGATCTTGCTGGTCGTGATCTCACGGATTATCTCATCAAGAACCTGACCGAGCGTGGTTACTCTTTCACGACGACTGCCGAACGTGAAATCGTCCGCGATATCAAGGAGAAGTTGTGCTACGTCGCTCTCGATTTCGAACAAGAGATGCAGACTGCCGCACAGTCATCAGCTCTCGAGAAGAGTTACGAGCTTCCTGATGGTCATGTCATCACCATCGGTAACGAGCGGTAAGATGATTTCTATCGACCATGTCATCACACCTCATATAATCACAAAAGGTTCCGTGCACCTGAGGCTCTCTTCCAGCCCTCATTCCTTGGTCTCGAATCCGCAGGTATCCATGAGACAACGTAAGCAATCACATCGTGTATCAGGAACTGTGTCTGACTTACCTTCCCTTCTAGGTACAACTCGATCTTCAAGTGCGATCTTGATATCCGTCGCGACTTGTACGGTAACGTTGTGATGTCGGGTGGTACTACCATGTTCCCAGGTATCGCCGATCGTATGCAGAAGGAGTTGACATTGCTCGCACCGTCAAGCATGAAGGTTCGCGTCAGACTTTAGCGTGAAGCATCATTTTTATTCATCATCGCTTCTAGATCAAGATCGTCGCTCCCCCTGAGCGGAAATACTCGGTCTGGATCGGTGGTTCGATCTTGGCTTCGCTGTCGACTTTCCAGAACCTGTGGTGTTCAAAGCAGGAGTACGACGAGTCCGGTCCTGGTATCGTCCACCGCAGTGCGTATCTCTCGCTATATTACTGCCGCTTATTCTCAGTGCCCCTACCACAGAGTGCTTCTAAACATGATGAAAGAGGGAATGAAAAGAAATCGTGTTCTAGAACGGCAATGCTTCTGATTTCTACGACCTTGAGACGCACTCACATACATTAAGCCTGGACGTTACAGTTTAATTCTATTCTTCAAGTTTGTCGTTAGTTATACGACATATGCATGTCCTTGAGTGGACATCTATGAGTTCTTGTCAGTGCAGCATTAGGCTGCAATGCTGCTGGCACAGGGCGAACAAACAATGACGAAATATTTTTTTACGTTAAGGGTGCCTCAAAAGGTGCCTGGCCCTGTGCAACCGAGACTGTTCAAGTTTTCACCAACGTCATTTGTCAAAATTTCAGAGTCTCGCAAAACAAGCCTTGGTGGCTCTCAGAGCGTCCTTTTGACGCGACCTGTTGAAGCAGCCCTGCGGGTGGAAACGCTAGGGCAGTTTCTTACGACTACGACACAAGCAACGTCACCAACTGGCAATTCTATCATCGTCCCTTCAAGTTCAACTTGTTGTCTCTAGTAGTGGTCAGCGATTTTCACCATCCACCGGCATCTACTTCGTTTAAATTGTGCTGCTGGTTGAGTCCATTGCTGCAATTTCGACGATGCAAATTCCCTGTTGCCAGGTCATTCGTAATGCGACCGTTGAAGCAAGCTGCATTTTTATTGTTCACGACGATCTACCGTACTTGCACTGCGACCGAAGTCTATTTGCAAGCTGCCGACGGCTCGCCGCTTTGTCCCCGCCATGCGCTGCGAACGGCGGTGGAATACCATTAGGTGGAACCTTTCTTTTGACTGAGGCATGTACTCAATACTAATCTCAAATTAGTCTCAATCATGTAGCTCATCGTGAAACTCGAAACACAATCTTAAAAGTTGACTAACTGCTGGTTATGTTCTTTCGTCATGCTCTACGTAACGCGCGTCCTCGACTGTTCGACTGTCAGTCTTAGGGACTGGAGGGTTGTCATGTCCTGTGATCAATCTGTCACAGACAGTGAGTAGGGTCGTCTCGGACTCCGCTCATGCGCAAGGTTTATAACGCGGTCCCGCGATTCCATCAGCTTCGCATCTATGGGATTGAAAATGTTGATCAAAGCTAACCTACTGGCCATTTTCCAGGCTTTGCTTGCGCTAGAAGCATTGGCGACGCCCATCGTCGACTTGGGTTATGCTCAGTACCAGGGCTCAGTGGACACAGTCACAAACACTACCAGCTTCCTTGGAATACGGTATGCAGCTCCTCCGCTTGGTACGTCCAGTTCTGTGTATTTTACAATATCAGCCCACCCACTAAGCACATAGGCGGCTTGAGATACCGGATGCAGCCGCCAATCATAAATGTCAACGTCATCGTTCCAGGCAGGGCTTACTTCAAAAATAAGCAATCTTCTGACTGGCTGACATCTCTCTTGCTCAGAGAGGTGCTTTCGAAAGGATTTGTTGAAGCGTTGCCCAGGGGTGCTTGATAACATTCATTTGGTTGCGTGGTAGCTTGCTGAATCCCTGACATGGTCGGTGGAGGCTGCGGATCTGCAGCCAGGCAACAACAGGTTAGACGCGCTGTCGAGATCGCTGGTTTCATCTCATCTGAGGAGGAGCAATCTCACGTGCACCTCTTGACTGCTGGCGAAGTAAGTCTTCATTTCTGTTTTACCAGCATGATTGCGTCGAATATGTTCTCTAAAAACCTTATAGATGTATCAGATTACTCGGACGAGGAGGAAGATCAATCTAACCGCCAGAGAGTCATTGTTGTTGATGCCGGAGGCGGAACTATCGATCTCAGTACCTACTCGATGAAGTTATCTCCGACTTCGTTCGAGGAGATTGCCACAGCTGAATGTGAATCCCGCTTTCCTGCGTTATTAACGGTGTATAGCTCGTTCAAATACTATGCTGTATCCTTCGAAACGTATTCTTAACACTCCGGATAGATCAACATTTGAATGTCCAACTGCGCACAGCCCCTGGAGTGGTGAAATCTTTTTGATCAAGCTATCCACGTTCTAGCACAGAAACATTCCTATGACGATTCACATCGATCGGGACGATGAAATCGTCAAAGACCAAATTGGAGGCTAAAGACAAGTAGGTTCTTTAATGCTGTACCATCAACCAATCCCACAACTTATCGTCCTGGTTTGATCCTGTTACACCCGCCAGGTAGTAGTGATATCCACCAATCACCTCTCCGTCTACAGCCTCTGCATTCTCAAATCTTGATCTTTAGTGGGTGTTCTGGGGGTGTTGGTATACTATGTAGTCCTGGTGGTAACTGGCTCACGTGAGATATTGACGGTATTCCATACCAGGCTACCCTACGAACAGCGAATGAAGAAGTCGACTTCATCACTCCAATCGGCATCGACTACATGATGGATTTAGTGTGGTACGTTTCGCATCGGGCTTCATTGTATTCAACGTTGAAGGTGTGCGCTGGCAGCTAGGTTGAAGAACAACAAGTCAGGCTTGATGCGGTCAGTAACGGTGGTTCCCACTCTTCTTTTCCCCCATGTTGCTATCTTGAGCTAGAGATGGTGTTGTATCTTCACCAGATATCAATCACGGAATTCCAACCATGATGTCTCTGGCTGTGAAAACTGATGCCTGTCACCACCACACCAACTCCATGATGCAAATTCGAAAATACTGCGCCCATCATGACCAGCATGTGAGAATGGCATCAGAACAAAGGTGACAAAATCACGAACAGTTTTAGATGTTCTTTCAACTTTTGCGGTGTTCATTGAGCCCCAGATCTTTAAATCATTATTTATTTGCTGATTAAGTACAGGCTGGCAGCACTGGCTATGCATGTAGCGAACGACTTCGATAGAAGGGAAGACACTGCCGCACCAACACTAAACGATTCTGCCGTTGGCGTGGGGTGCGGTGATCGCTGGCATCGAACCTTCGAAGCTTCAGTACCCGAGCACCTTCGCATGACCGGCATTTTATTCAAGGCCCGCTACATCACTTCGAACGTGACATCATATCTATTGACAGAAACGAATATCATCCCTCGATCTCATTTTGGTCATGCAAGCACTGTATAGTAGTATATCTAGCACGAATATCATCGTCGTATGTCCACCAGGTTCCCCGCTCTCTCACATCCATCCTCTGACAGTATGACCCTAGTCTCAGACGATCCTAGTTATTGGCCACTCATCAACTCTTGGCGTATTGGCAGCTATTTTGTAGGTTCGTGAAGAGCAGTCAGATTTCGGCGCTCATGTCTCGATTTAACCTTGATTGTGGTTTTCCAGTTGCCGTTGGTGTTGGAGTGGTATATGATTGGGGTGAGCATCATAACATTAGAGAATTGCTGACTTCTCACAAGTATTTCCAGCCCTTACGTTCGGACAAGAGGTATGTTGATGCTATCACCGGAGCAGCCATTTCGCTAAGATTTGATTGTAGGTCGAACTGATCTGGGTGAGCACGGTTCCACATCAGAAGAACAATATTGATTTGCGACAGAGACAACGCTGGTCCCTGATGACCGTTCTCTATCTGAGTGTACGTAGCTTGCCTGTTGTGAATTTGTGCTGACTTGATAATATCCTAGGTGCGCTATCTTGGAATCTTCTTTGTCATGTATGTTCAGAAGGCTTGACAATCGGTGTCGTGCTAATCTATTATCTCTCACAATCAGCGTGAACATACTGGGTATGTCTTCTCGCATTCACAGTGTTTGTTTTTCTGACCAGTGGCATACAGTCAGTGTTCCGACGATTGTGTTGACAGATGCAGTGAGTCTTCTGCACCGATGTCTGCTATTCCCATTCAATTAAACGTGACGTATTGCAGGGGTGAGTGTCATTCTTGACAAGCTTCTTCGTTTACTATCATGACTGCTACAGATGTGAGTCTGTTTGTCGTGTGTGATCCACCCAAGGCCCATCACTAACCGGATTTCTCAGGCCGGATTTTGTTCCTCATGTGCAATTGGACGAGTTTTGTGGCATTTCCAATGCTGTGTGGTGAGTTGTACAGTAACAAGACCTATGATATTGACTTGACCGAAACATGTTGCAGTCATCATGACCGCTCGGTTACATGCCATGTATCAACGATCCAGAAGGATCCTGATATCTCTCGTCGTCGTGTCCTTGGCTATCAACATATTCGACGGAGTGGTCGTGGTAATGATAACGAGGATTACTTCAGGGGGTACACTTAATTGTGAATGACGACTGTGCATGGCGCTCATTGATGAATACCAGAGGAATTCATTCTCTCTGGCACCTATGTGTGCACGGTTGGCTATGCGGACAATACCCCACTTCAGAGTGCCATGACTTGGATCCTTGGCACTGTCTGGGAGGTCCTCGCACTGTGTCTCGCAGTCTGGATTGCTGTAAAACACTTCCGTGAACTGCGACAACATTCGGCTAGAGGGATTATTGGCGACTGTTTCACGGTGTTGATAAAATCCCACGTGCTTTACTTTGCGGGGTGAGCTCATATTGTGAATATGCTTCCCTTTTCCGCCGAATGATTGAACACGCTAGTTATGTTGCCGTGTCTTGCTTCAGCCTCGTAGTCAATTTGTCTCCAACGATCCAAGCGGTATGTCAATCTTTCACTGACCATGACTGCGGTTTATCATTTCTATAGGACCCATATTCCATCCAAACACAGATTTTTCTTGGTTTTCTTCAGATTTTTACAGTCACACAGTCCGTTGTGCTAGGACCACGCCTCATCCTTAGCGTTCGAGAATATCACGCTCGGCTCGTGGCTGACTCTGATGCAGCAACCGGCATGACCTCAATCGCTTTCCAGGAGCGCGTGCAAATATCGACAGGCAGTGGCGTATAGTACGGGAGATGCTCAATGGAGTTAACGGTAATCTGGTGCTATGCAGGGAGCAGGAGAATTTGGCTTTTTCTTCTTGATTTTCAAGTTTCGTCGTGGTACTTATTTATTTGGCGTTGCAGAGCGGATTTCAAGGAGATCTAGACATAGGTCTTTGCAAATATTTCGTCGTAATATGCATTCAAGTTGTTTGTTCTGAAGAACGCTGAAAGAGACATGATGGGGTGTCGAGTCAGGCCGACCGAAAACCGAAGCGGGGGAGGCCTGGCTGCAGATGTGGGGATTTGAAACATGCGCATTGCGTATACACTCCTGGAAGTCAAGTGGTGGCCACTGCGTCAGGTGGGCTCCCAGTAATCGTGTATATTCACGGAGGAGGGTAAGTAACGTGGGAAATGATCCCCTGTTGATAAAATTGATTTTCATTATGTTACAGGTAATAGTATACTATTATTTTGCCTCAAACCTTGAGACGCACTCACATACATTAAGCCTGGATGTAACAGTTTAATTTTATTCTTCAAGTTTGTCGTTAGTTACACGACATACGCATGCATGTCCTTGAGTGGACATCTATGAGTTCTTGTCAGTGCAGCATTAGGCTGCAATGCTGCTGGCACAGGGCGAACAAACAATGACGAAAATAAATATTACGTTATTAAAGGGTGCCTCAAAAGGTGCCTGCCTGTGCAACCCTTGAATTGCAACATCATTTGCCAAAATTTCAGAGTCTCGCAAAACAAGCCTTGGTGACTCTCAGAGCGTCCTTTTGACGCGACCTGTTGTAACAGCCCTGCGGGTGGAAACGCTAGGGCAGTTTCTTACGACTACGACACAAGCAACGTCACCAACTGGCAATTCTATCATCGTCCCTTGTTGTTTCTAGTAGTGGTCAGAGGTTTTCACCATCCACCGGCATCTACTTCGTTTAAATTGTGCTGCAATTTCGACGATGCAAATTCCCTGTTGCCAGGTCATTCGTAATGCGACCGTTGAAGCAAGCTGCATTTTTATTGTTCACGACGATCTACCGTACTTGCACTGCGACCGAAGTCTATTTGCAAGCTGCCGACGGCTCGCCGCTTTGTCCCCGCCATGCGCTGCGAACGGCGGTGGAATACCATTAGGTGGAACCTTTCTTTTGACTGAGGCATGTACTCAATACTAATCTCAAATTAGTCTTAATCATGTAGCTCATCGTGAAACTCGAAACACAATCTCAAAAGTTGACCAACTGCCAGTTATGTTCTTTCGTCATGCTCTACGTAACGCGCGTCCTCGACTGTTCAACTGTCAGTCTTAGGGACCGGAGGGTTGTCATGTCCTGTGATCAATCTGTCACCGACAGTGAGTAGGGTCGTCTCGGACTCCGCTCATGCGCAAGGTTTATAACGCGGTCCCGCGATCCGTCAGCTTCGCATCTATGGGATTGAAAATGTTGATCAAAGTCAACCTACTGGCCATTTCGCAGGCTTTGCTTGCGCTAGAAGCATTGGCGACGCCCATCGTCGACTTGGGTTATGCTCAGTACCAGGGCTCAGTGGACACAGTCACAAACACTACCAGCTTCCTTGGAATACGGTATGCAGCTCCTCCGCTTGGTACGTCCAGTTCTGTGTATTTTACAATATCAGCCCACTCACTGAGCACATAGGCGAGTTGAGATGGGCAGCCCCGCAGCCTCCACCGACCATGTCAGGCATTCAGCAAGCTACCACGCAACCAAATGAATGTTATCAAGCACCCCTGGGCAACGCTTCAACAAATCCTTTCGAAAACACCTCTCTGAGCAAGAGAGATGTCAGCCAGTCAGAAGATTGCTTATTTTTGAAGTAAGCCCTGCCTCGAACGATGACGTTGACATTTATGATTGACGGCTGCATCCGGTAGCGTATACACTCCTGGAAGTCAAGTGGTGGCCACTGCGTCGGGTGGGCTCCCAGTAATCGTGTATATTCACGGAGGAGGGTAAGTAACGTTGGAAATGATCCCCTGTTAATAAAATTGATTATTATAATGTTACAGGTATATTTTAGGAGCTGCGAGTTTATACAATGGTGCAGAGCTGATTGTGGAGTCGAACTACGGTGTCATCACCGTCGTGCTCCAATACCGCCTCGGTTTGTTCGGTATGTTTTCATTACTGCTCCTGATTGTGAAACGTACTTAAGCTAGCTAGGTTTTCTGGCTGGAGAAGCAGTCAAAGAAGGGGGTGCGCCCAACGCTGGACTACGTAAGTGTGCATCAAATTTTGACAGTCCTTCAGCTTGGCTGAACTTAAATTCCAAGTCGATCAGAATTATGCTTTCCAGTGGGTCCAGGCACATGTGAGCAACGTCCTCTACTTGTGTGTTTTGTACCCTATCTGATAGGAAGATAGATAAGTAGCTTCGGTGGCGACCCTACGAAGGTCACGATTTGGGGACAGTCTGCCGGTGAGCCATGTTGAGTACTCTTGTCATCATTAACCTCGCTTACTATTTGTGTTTCAGGCGCCGGTTCTGTGATACAGCATGTTGTTGCTCACGGAGGAAACACGCAGCCTCCCCTCTTCCGAGCTGTCATGACGAGTTCCACGTTCTTGAACTCACAATACAACTATAACGACCGAATTCCGGAGGTAATTCTATTCATGAGATCCACGTCTATTGTGACCTGAATGCCACTACCAGATGCTGTACAGTATGGTTGTGGACGGAACAAAGCGAGTGCTTTCAAAGTTTACATTTTGCCGTTCCCGAGCTGACACCCTCAACTTACAGCTGTGGCTCAAATTCGGATACCCTCTCTTGTGTGCGAGCTGCAGACGTTAATACGCTGCAAACTTTGAACTCGAACATCAACCTCGGCGGCTATTATGGCATGCTCACATTCGTCCCTGTTGTAGATGGCACTTTCATCGTGGAAAGGCCGACCGTAACGCTCGGCAAGGGTCGTCTGAATGGTGTATGATCCATGAAATAATCTATCTTACAGCAATACTCATGCCCTTCTTTTAGAACTTCCTTCTTGCGGTAGTGAATACGCATGAGGGCAACATTATTGTGGACCAATCAATAACATTAAATGTTACTGATTATATCAGCACGATTTACCCGAACTTTGGTCCCGCTCAGATTACTGGAGCAGCGACGTTGTACCAGAACCTGGGAAGCAACGTCGATCAGGCAAATCTCGTGATGGGTGAATGTGCGTATGTCCTTCGGGGAATTTATTCCTGTGCCTGATTTCATGGGTGGATTCAGCAATGTTCGTCTGCCCCACTTATTATATGCTCAAAGCATTCGGAGAACGAGCGTGGAAGGTAAGCTCACTGTAAGTCGTAATTACGTATGCTTAACAGAAGCAGGGCACATTTGCCATTCCACCTGGTCTGCATGGAATTGATGTCGGAGAGTACTACACTTCGTATTTGTAAGTCGTTGTGTAGGGTCATTTCACTACCTACGCTGACACATACTGTTTCAGGACTGGTCCTATATACAATAATTCTCAGTTCATCACCGCGTTTTCGAATTCCTTCATGGCTATGGCCATATATGAGACTCCTAACCACCGATACACCCCAGGGGATATTACGCCTTCCTGGAAGAAATGGCGACAACATTTCACAGAAATGATCTTTAACAAGACTTCCGAGGGAGTGCCTCACGTTTACACTTCCACAACCGACATGGCCTTACTCGGACGTTGCGAGTGAGTACTGTGTCATATGTGCTATGAATATAGGGTGCTGAGCCAGACACATGTAGCTACTGGCGAAACGTGTCGGCGTATTCGGCGCAGTGAACGGGAGTGAAGCTCTGCTATCTGCTATCTAGGTTACATACTTAATTCGTATTGCTTCTAGCGCTGGTGGCCAGGCGCGTGAGCAGAGTGACAAACCATCGCCACTGCTCACATTCTTCTACATGTGTAACTATTGGTTTTCAGTGTCCATGGGGATCTACTTTTTCTGGATTCCCGACTTCTGAAATTTCGGTAAAGCAGATTCACTGATGGGCCAGCTGATTATTGAAGTCACAAGTGCGACCGCAATCCATTTGCCAGCAAACTGCACCTTATCGCTGAAATTTCGGAAGTCGATGCACTATTATTGCCAAGTCATTCAAGTGCGACCAAAGTGCATTGGCAAGCTGTTACTACGGCTCCCTGCCTCTCGCCACTCTTCCTTCATGACGGCACTGTGCTACGAATACAATGCTCAAAAGCCATCTTCTTTGCGCACTGCAGACATCAATACGTTGCAACTCTTAAACTCCTTCGTCACTGTTGTAGATGGCGATTTCACCACGGTGAGACGCTCCATGACGATCAACAAAGGCCACTTGAACATCGTATGATCTTTGACTACTATATCATAGCGCAACTAAGTCTTTCTCCAAGATCTATAGAATTTCATTCTTGTCATAAGCAATTCGCGCGAGGGTAGCAACTTCGAGGAGCCTCGTGGATCAATTGATGATATTGAATATTGCAGTGTCGGGACGCTTTCCCCATACTTCGGTCCTGCTCAGATTGCCGGAGATTAGTACCAGAACAAGGGAAGCGACGTCGACAAGGCCAATTTGTGATAGGTGAATGTGAGTATGTCCTGCAATTTCTGTTACTGATGCTCGTGAGTCGATTCAGCGACATTCATTTGCCCTGCTTGTCATCTGCTCAGTGCTGGAGAACAAGCGTGGCAATTTGCAAATAAGCTCGTGGTTAGACACGATTTAGGTACGTTTAAAAGAAGCAGGGCGAATTTGTAATTCCACCTGGGGATACCTACTTCACTTTGTATTTGTAAATTCTACCCAATGGCATACTGGCTCACACTAGCTCACACTGGATGAGAGATTTCTCTTCTCGTGATCATTGTCATGGCCCTCTATGAAGCATCTGACGACAGATACACTCATGGAGATATCACACCTTCCTGTAAGTCTTGGCGACATGGATTTACAGATATGTTCTTCGACAAGACATCCGAGGACCGAAACCTCACTTCCAAGACCGAAATGGCACTGCTTGAACGTTGCACATGAGTACTGTACCACGATGAGCACAGGTTGCTGATGTAGCTACTAGCAAAGTGTGCCGGAGTATTCGGCGCAGTGAATGTGTTGAGGGAGAGGACCGTGCTACCGATAATTAAGAATGTCAGGAAGTCAATGAGGATAACGTCTGTGACCCCGGTTGCGGAACGCTCCCAAGCAACGCGTTCTGAGGTAGTAAAATGAAAGGGGGAACGTGACTTGTACCTAGCCGCTCGCAACGGATAATTTATCACGTTTAGAAGGCATTGCACAACAAACCTTGCAGAGCAGATGGCGCTAACTTCTTAGAGCAGTGTGATCATTAGTAGGTCCAAATTTCAGCGAGTGTGCGTGACCAAATAGATGCGCCACTAACAAATTTGTTTCATGAAGGAATAACGTACAGTGATGACATCAAGGATTGCTGTACCTCTTTCCTCAGGCTCCGGTACGCCAATAGTGGTATTGTTGCGTACAGTCCTTCGCCACAGGTGGCCGCAGGTCCCCACCTGCAGTAAGTAGACATTACAATCGCCGCCGACGATTAATTCGGAGCCTTCCAAAGAAGAGCGAAGATGAGTAGTTCTCTTCTCCGAAATTATTGCACCGACGGAACATTCAATTATCCGTGATTGCGCAAAGGGTATGATGTAATTTCGTATAGACGGAGGACCTTATACCGTTGTGCTGAGGATAATAGCTGGCTGTTTCTCTTGAGTGGTATGAAATCAACAGGTACCGATGTGAGCTGTGTGTGTCGGTAACGTTGAGGTCTCATGTGATGCGCGTTAACTGTCAAGCTTTGAAGGAAATAGGCCCGTTGGTAGACCTGTGAATAACAGCGCTAGTAAAGGTCTTACAAGTTACCTGTCATCGGTTGTGTGTGGCGCCGCCGCCGCCTACGGAGGTTCAGATGTTCAAGTTTGTGAACAGCCGCATGCTAGTAGCTTCAAAGTACTTACATACACACTGCGCCGCAGCGTTTTCGGGGATCGGCGATCAATGATGTTTGTCAAAAGGAACATGGTAAGCTGCAACCACACCGCCAAGTAATAGATCACGACGTGTGACCCTTCGGTGCTTTGCATCTCCGGATTATTAATATTAATATCTCACATGTACCCGCACCGAACATTGTTGCGGAGTTTTAAACATTAAATTTTATTCATTTTCGTGCCGGCGGGTAACATCCTGTGACAGTCAAAATTTGTAATCTCCTCATGCACCTGCGCGCCGGCGGCCCCAGTCCTCGGCTTGAAGCAGGTGGGATGATGAAGCCAATTCAATCGTTCTTCAACCGGAACCACATACGAAATCAGTACATGTGATTCTCCCAGTCCCAGCTCCTACTATAAAGCTGGCAACTCCTTTCAGATCAAACGCACTTTGTACCATAATGGAATTACCACCTGGGATCATCTACCTCATCAGTTGCTTGCCACAACTCCTATTACCACCCGCAGTCGTTTATGGTCTAAATCGCATCTGCGATTTTGCATTTAGCGTCTCCTTGCCAGGATGGTCACAGATTCCTGCATATTTGTTATCTTTCCCTGCCATCTTCACTTGCAGCGTGCTCGCAGCAAACTATCGCGATAGGCGCCAGGCTGCGATGCATGGTGCCGTCCTCGCGCCCAAGTTCCCCAGCAAATGGCCTGGCGGTCTTGATATCCTCGCAGCCTTGGTAAAAAACTTTAAAGTCGGATACATGGGTAAGTCACTTAGCAGCTTCACATTCCTCTATTGATACTTACAATCGCAGGTGACTTAATGGAGGAGCAGTGTAACGAAATTGGACATACGTTTAACATGCGAGTCCTCTTCGAAAATAGGGCGAGTGCCTTCTTTCACACCCTGATGTTTTCCCTGACTTGTCACGATCAACAGATCTTCACCGACGAACCAGAATATACGAAGGTGAGTTCATCGGAGTGTTGTAACCCCAGATATTCATGCGTAACAGGCAATTCTGGCATCAAAGTTCACATCATTTGCGAAAGGTCGGCGATTTGATATGCGGAGTACTGTCCCGATCTGATGGAATAATTTTTTCAATCAACAGGGCCCATGTTTTGGGACCAAGCCAACTCCCTCCTTGGCACCGGAGTGTTCAATTCCGATGGTGAGTCCGTTTCCTGTAATCTGTCGTGTCAATTAATTTACTGTCCATTTTAGGGGATGTCTGGAAGTAAATCATCTATTTTCGTTCATCGTTCAACAGGCTCAATCCAGTGACTTACAGATTCCACCGCTCGATGACACGCCCGTTCTTCAGCAAAGACCGCATCAGTCATTTTGATATATTTGACAAGCACGCGGAAGACGCAATTAGTCAGTTGAAGACTAGACTCAGAGATGGTTACCCCGTGGATTTCCAGGTAAACATTATTGACTATTTTATTCTTCGTTCTTACTGACGTCACTTCAGGACATGGTCTCTCGCTTCACCCTAGACTCTGCGTCGGAGTTCCTCTTCGGAAAGAACGTCTGTTCTCTCTCAGCTGGGCTGATATACCCACCGTCATCGCCCCTTTCTAAAGACATCGCGTTTGAGAATCACCCAGCCAACAAGTTTGCGCATGCATTCAGTGAGGCTCAGATTGCTACCTCCTACCGCGGCCGGTTTGGCTCAGCGTGGCGCTTGTTTGAATTCTGGAGTGATAACGTTAAGAAGCACATGGATGTTTGTTACCAGTTCATCGACCCCATCCTCAAGGAAGCATTAGAAAAGAAAAAGGCGCTCAAGGAAAATTCTAACGAGAAGGTGGACAAAGAGGATATAGACGTCAAAGAAGGCGAAACGCTACTTGGTCACTTGGTAAATTACACAGAAGGTACGCAATGCAGTGTTGACGTGCCACCTCAACTGACATTTGTTTCCTCCCAGACCCCATCGTCATCAGGGACGAAACTCTCAACATCATGATTGCTGGACGCGATACAGTATGCACCTCTTGTGGACAGTCATTGTCAGATGCTAAGATCGCTCTTTCCAGACTGCAGCTACTCTGACTTTCGTCGTCTACATGCTTGCGCAACATCCCGATGTCCTCCTCCGTCTTCGTGAGGAAATTCTCGGCAAAGTAGGTAGCTCGAGGAGGCCTACCTACGATGATATGCGCGATATGAAATATTTGAGAGCAGTCATCAATGGTGAGTCCCATCCATAGGCCACTTTCACCGTTGATGTGACACGGGAATTCCAGAGACGCTTCGACTTTACCCGCCTGTGTGAGTATCAGGTTCGGTCACTTTCTTGTACTTTCTCTCATCGAATTTCTATTTTTCCCAGGCCATTCAATGTCAGGTAAATACTAGCTCCGCTAATGCGTGCGTCCATGTGCTCATGAACGGACTAGGACCAGCACAGAACCAACGGTGTGGCCGGGGGTTGACGGGGGGAAACCGATCTATATCCCTCCAAACACAAGGTGATCATTCTGAGAAACGGGCTGTTTGTTCAACTGACGATGCATCTCTCAGGACTCCTTACTCTGTATTCTTGACGCATAGACGAACGGACTTGTGGGGACCAGATGGTAAGCATGACTATCTTGTTTTCATCGTAACGAATATTTACTCACACATTTCTCGACCAGCTCAAGAATTTGACCCAGATCGGTTCCTTGACGAGCGCCTCCGTAAATACTGTACACCCAACCCATTCATTTTCGTGCCTTTCAATGCAGGGCCTAGGATTTGTCTCGGGCAACAGGTCTGTCGGCTACTCTTTCACAGTATTCATGCTGATATTCATTTTTCTCCAGTTCGCATATAACGAGACTTCTTTCTTCCTCGTACGACTTCTCCAGCAGTTCTCTTCATTCTCCTTGGCCACAGATGTCCAGACCCCCGCGCCCGCGGAGTGGGCCAAGTGTTCTGGCCGCAAGGCCATCGAAAAGATCATTATCAAAAGTCACCTCACCATCTATGCACATGTAAGTACTCTGCTGTGATTCTTTGACTCGTTGCTCATTTCATGTATAGGACGGGCTATGGGTTAGGATGGAGGAAGCCAGCCCTGTGGAGGTTGTGTAAATATAACGGACAGCGTATGATCAAGACGACAAACCATTTAATTATCTGTACTGTAGCTCGCCTCTGGAGGAAATTCGTACCTGCTGCTCTCTGTATTGGCCGTGGGGTTTGGACCATAGGTGATTCTTTGTCGGAATTTTGCAAAGCGAGGGACGATCATCATCAACACGAAGGGACTGTTGCCGCACATACGAACAACAACGCGTCGATCCTCGCTCGTGTCATTCTACTGAGATCGTAAGGCTGGACTCAGTCACGAGACAAACAAAAATAGGTTACTGATCGCAAGGGTTCCTGTCGTCCTGTCACGGCAGTGTGTTGGCTATTGAGACAACCAGACCCCCATAAATATAGGTTTCAACTCTGAGTGATCGACTCGGAGACAATGAGAATTACGGTACTAATCATGATATATCATAAGGAAAAACCTCAGCCCCGTTGAGGTGGCCAGGAAGTTTCAAGAGAGTAGTAAAGATACGATGCAAAACGGCTGTTTGAGACTTCCCGGCGCAGACTTTGGGCAGACTTGTAGTACCCCGTACGAACCAACTCTAAGAGATGGGGTTGTAATATAATAATACGGTCTCACAGACCTTTATTGATACTGAAAACTGAGTACTGATGTCTGAGGTGGTACGAACAAGTCACGGAGTCTGGCGCCGGCCCGCCTGCGTCCACAGTACTAGTACCGTGACACACGACGGGAACATCCCGGAAACCAACCGTACGGCGCCAAAAAGTACGGCCCAAAGTGCGGCGGATTCGGCGGATGCGGCGGCACAAGCAGTGACTAACAGTCGGATTTTATGTTCTGAGCCGTAGGGTTGGGTTTGGTGACTTTTACCACACGACGTACGTACATAGTGTACATAAGCGAGGACGAGTCTGAAATGGCCGGTCTGGGTGCAGGTCTGCGCAGACCTGGAGTCTGCGTCTGCGACAAAGTCTCGGTGTACACTTGGCACGGTTTGCGGAGTTTGAAGTCGCCAGCGGATGAATACCGCCGTATCACTGCCACAACCACCTGCTGCCCGCCGCTTCCCGCCCCTGCCCACACGCTGAGCACGGACCATGGACGTCGGGTCCATCTTTGTAGCCATGCAGCGGCCAAAGTCGACATTCTACAGCCTCAGCATCACACCATATTTGTCGTGGTTGCCCCTGAAGTCCTACCCCCCTCCATAAACACATCCCACAATCAGCATTCCTTTCGATATCGATATCGTGGGCGGCGGGGAGCAGGCAGGCGGGCAACGATGAGGTGGTGGGGGTGATGAGCGCATAGGAGTTTCATAATAACTCCGCTTCGATTTGCCGACGGCACCAAGACTTGCCGAGCGTGCACCCAGACTTTGTCACAGACGCAGACTTAGAGTCTGCGCAGACCTGCACCCAGACCGGCCGTAACTTACACATTCACACATAAGCAAGGTTTCTGTGCGGTGACTCTTTTCCACCAATCAGATCTGGGCTCACTCAATGGTTGAAGCCTGCAGCCGTTTTCTACGTAAATCACATACTGGAATTCATCGCCAACGCCGCTAGATTTTTTCCCTACGCTCATCGCAGTGCGATAGACGCAGCTCATACTCAAGCCGGAGAAAGTCGGAGTGTGTTCTCGAGAGCAACCTGGATGTGAAGTCGAGATAACATTTAGCTGCGCAGTAGCCTAGTGCGTGAGCGGTTCTCATCTCTGAATCCACAATGACGGGAAATTATAGACTGACGTAGAGTATGCTCCTATAAGAAAGGTATCGATCATGATGCATGATGCATTGATGGCTTGCCACGTCTGCGTTTCCCACCAGGTCTCAAATTGAATCAGTGCTCAGAAAATGACATTTGACCCTGGCCGGACCCCAACCACCTTGCTCGTGTTGATTTCCATGCTGTTGGCCTCTGCAGGCTTGCCCTCGTATCAAGGAGTATTCAGGTCTGTCTTTGCCAGCTCTTTCTCCTTCCGTTATGTATCGCACGATGTAATGCACGCTCCGCGTGATTCCGAATCTAGTGTAACCAATGTATGGGCTCTCCACAGTAGTACTGCTGCTGCACCTGGATGTCTGGCAATTATAATCTGACTGCTACAATGTCTTGCCTAGATAATGATTGGACAGCGCGTGTCGCCTACCGGCGGCCTACGCAAAACATGGGTATGTCCTTACCTTTGTCAACTTTTCCTCAAAAATCTTACCAATGTCTTATCCAGCCCTCGACATCCGTCCCACCGCCCATCCTATGACTGTGTCAAGCGTGCACAGCGAGTACGGTCTCGAGATATCTGTCATTCAAATCAATCAAGGGCATAGGTGACGCCGCACGGCAATTTATTTGGCTTGCCTGATTTACGTCCAGCACATTTCCCATAAGCCATCGTTCTTCGAATCAGCCCCGAGTCGTTGCTCATTAAAACATTAATTTTCGGGTCAGTGCGCTGGTGTGCTTGTACTTATACCCCCGGATAAAGCATTGTACAATTGATGTTGCTGTACCGCACGAATACGGGATTTTCATCCCATGTCCTGATTATAAGTTGAAACTCACTCACCATGCAGATTTTTCCTCGCAATAGAATTTATTACGGCGCTTTAATAGTACGAATTTGTGAGTGACCGCCCCGTTTCCAAACCATGAAATGATTCACATCTTGCAGGGATGTATGTCATTAGAATGACCGCATCGTTGAACACAATTCACTTCGATATGAATGGGCTCCGCGCTGTCACGGTTAACCTTGGCGTGCAGGCGCACCCTCATCAGTTACGTGAGTGGATGGCTGGTCCACCTGGGTAAAAAGGTTCTGTTGTCAACAGTGATCTACTCGAACAGACAACCACAATCCCTGGCGATCAACGACGCAGGACCTGCGATACTCTCCACCCGCGTTTGGGCCAAGACTTAGCTCGGTGTACATATCATAGGCTTCCATTGTCCATCTATATACATAAGTAAAATCGGCAACTAGGATGTTTGTTTTTATATGCCGTTGTCAGAACAGCCAAGCAGTGGTCGGGGGTCTGACAACTAAAAACAAAATGGGGATCCAGCTCAGATTGATCGCTCATCGGAGTCTTTCCATTGATTTGGGCCTTAGTGACACTGATACGAATGGCATTAACTTGCAAGAAACGGTTTTCGATGAAATGCAGCCTATATAAATATACATTCGAATGTCGAGCTCCTCAGTTTGAACCGCTCGGATGGAGATCCCACCTGGATTCATATTCCTCGCTCAGATCATCCCTCGGGTTGTGCTCCCACCTGCTATAGCCTTTGGGGCCAGCAATTTGCTTATTGGCAATGCGATTCCGCGCTGGCTGAGGATTACGGCTTGTCTCCTGGTGCCTCCTGCAGTCGTCTATCTTAAGGTCCTCGTCGTCCGGTACTCTAACCATCGCCAAGCGAAGAAGAGAGGCGCTGTTCTTCCTCCCATAGTACACAACCGCTGGCCTGCTGGCATAGACCGACTTGTAGAGCTCCTTGACAATATCAAACATGGTTATATGGGTTTGTCTCTCTTCTTGCCAGCTAGTCAGTGAATGCTGATTCGTAAACCCTCTATAGGCGAGCCACACGAGAAGCTTTGTCAAGAATATGGGCACACCCTCCGTCTCAGAATGTTGTTTGAGGATAAGGTGTGTATACCTGCAGTGGAGACGCATCTTTGAATTTCATGGTTAATCATGGTAGCATTCAGATACTCACAGCAGAGCCGGAACATGTCAAAGTGAGTTATAATCGTCATCTTGTTTCGTCGACGTTGACACCAGTATCTCCCAGGCAGTCTTATCAACCCAATTCAACTCTTTCCAGAAGGGTGAGTACAGTTTATTACTGCTTTTATTGACCTTATCATTCCTGGTTTGAAGGGGCTGTATCCTTCGACCAATTTGAGTCCTTGCTGGGCTCGGGGGTCTTCAACTCTGACGGTGGGTGCAACCGTAATGGTCCGTTTTTACCACAGCTCAATCTTCGATGACAGGTGACGTGTGGAAGTGCGTATGACGATTTGCATGCGAATATGATCCTTGCAGCTCATTAAGTGTTAGATTTCACCGCTCCATGACTCGTCCTTTCTTCAGCAAGGATCGTGTCAGCGACTTTGACATTTTTGAGAATCACGCAGACGACGCTATTAGTCAAATCAAAACCCGGTTGAGGGAGGGATATCCCGTGGACTTCCAGGACATGATATCCAGATTCACCATGGACTCTGCGACTGAATTTCTGCTTGGAAAAGATGTATGTTCTCTTTCCGCAGGCCTGGTCTATCCACCGTCGTCGCCCCTCTCCAAGGATCCGGCTGTCCTTCATCATCCAGCAAATCAATTCGCCCACGCGTTTCATGAAGCTCAGGTTTTCACTTCACCTCGTAGTACCGTCGGCCCGTTTTGGAGGATGTCAGAATTCTGGGGGGACAAAGTCAAGAAACATATGAAAGTCTGCCACAGCTTCGTCGACCCTATCCTGACGGAGGCACTGGAAAAGAAGAAGGCGTTGGGCAATACTAAATCTTTGACTGGTAGCTCCCAGGACAAGGACGTACAGGAGGGTCACACTCTGCTTGACCATCTAGTCAGTTGCTCGGAAGGTGAGGCATTTTGTTAATATTTTCTCCTGGTAAATGCGAATGCTCACGCTGTACAGATCCTGTTATAATCAGAGACGAAACCATAAATATCCTGCTTGCAGGCCGTGACACAGTAAGTGATCACAACTTGTCATAATCTCAGGCATTTAATAATCAATTATTCTTCAAGACCGCAACAACCTTGACTTTTCTCGTTTACTTGCTATCTCAACATCCCCAAGTGATGGACCGTCTTCGACAGGAGATCCTGAGCACAATCGGACCCTCAAGGAGACCTACGCATGAAGATATGCGCTCCTTGAGGTATATGAGAGCGGTGATTAATGGTGATCTTGTTTCCTTTCGAGAGTGCGACATGCATGCTGAAGCTATATGCAGAAACGCTTCGCTTATATCCACCTGTGTGAGTGAGTTCCAGTGCGCCATTTGCCCTGACACTAATTATTCGGGTTATACAGTCCTTTCAACTTTAAGTTAGTTCAACCAACGCTCTCGCCTTTTGAATTGTTGACGATAGATTTGAAGGACAAGCTGTGAAGCAACAGTGTTGCCCGCTGTCAACGGCGGTAGCCCTATGTTTGTTCCGGCCGATACTCTGTATGATATTCCTCACTTTGATTTAAATGTGTACTCATCAAATCCACGCAGGGTCATATATTCTGTGTTTGTGATGCATCGCAGGAAGGACCTTTGGGGGCCTGATGGTACGAAAGTTCTGAATATCTGAAGTACCTCGCGTCTAATGTTCCCTAGCTCTTGAATTTGATCCTGATCGGTTCCTGGATGAACGACTCCAGAAGTATCTCAGTCCCAACCCATTCATTTTTCTTCCTTTCAATGCTGGTCCTAGAATATGCCCTGGTCAACAGGTAATCCCCTTCGCGCATATTCTACCCTATTGTTTCTCATGAACCAAAGTTTGCATACCACGAGATGTCTTTCTTCCTTGTTCGGTTGCTTCAGAGCTTCTCGTCAGTATCACTGGATATGAAAATGCAAACCCTTCCACCGACGGAATGGGCCAATGCTCCTGGACGGAAGGGTGTAGACAAGGTTGTCTTCAAGTCCCACCTTACAACTTATGTTCAGGTGAGTCGCTCCTGATGTCGAGCTATTAACTTATTGCTCACATGTCCCTAGGGTGGCTTGTGGGTGACAATGGAAGAAGGTACACTTGCATAAGGAAACGTGTGGGCAACGCCAACATACCAAAGTAGTCCATGCACTTTGTGTTGGAATTGGGCAAGTGCACAGCGCCTACAGAGAACAACTTGAATCCGTTCTTTGTTGTATTCGAATTTTCAGCGATTCTTGCGACCACAAGTCCCAAATACAGCTGTCGTGTCTTGTATTTCTGTACGAAGAATGTTCATTATGTGTTGTATTTATGCACTCGTTGAGTCAAACGCGTACGATAGCGCTTGCAACAACTGAGCGAGTCGACTGACATCACTAGTGGGGTCCGACATTCTAGTAGGCGAGTGTAGCTGATCAACAATTATATGTGCAGACTACTCGACATTCTAACAGCGTCATGGCGTTAAGCAAGCATCCACCGCCCGTGATACGCGGGCGCAACTTGGCTTTGACAGTTAAAAATGGGGTTTGTAAATAATGGAACGGCATTTTCCGCATCTGATCTATTTCTCGTCATTTTCGGGATCAGTAGTTGAACCCTTTAAATTTGAGCCAAGCCTGACAGTTTCGCTTTACGCTGCTCTACAGAGTCTACACTGCTGGTCCAGCACGTCATGGGGTGCGTGTCTGGTATTAGTAGGCCTATCGACATTGGACCATATCTAGATCTTCATGATATGGCCGATGACGGTTATGATTCCCCTTTAACGGACCTGGAAGACAGTACTAGTAGTAGTAGCGGGTATAGCAGCCCAGAGGAGACGTTCAGTGAATCAAGCGGTAGTGAATATGGCGGAGAGACATATAGTAATTCTATCTTTTATTTCTCCAAGTGTCATTACTCAAGGCTAACTTTTGCTTTCAGAGCAACAACCCGCGAAGAAGCGCGTTAGGGCAGCTAAAGCTCCCGTCACGAGAGTAGCATCAGCAGCAAAAGGCTCTGGCAGAAAAAAGAAAACTCTTGATCTCATTGTCACTATGCCGATTGACATTCTCCTTGAAGTTAGTCAATGAGCGTGCACCTTACTTGTTATCTGACTTGCACTCCCA
Source organism: Suillus clintonianus (assembly GCF_016758775.1). Classification (NCBI taxonomy): domain Eukaryota; kingdom Fungi; phylum Basidiomycota; class Agaricomycetes; order Boletales; family Suillaceae; genus Suillus; species Suillus clintonianus. Next base: position 225,705 of record NW_024539253.1, on the reverse strand, counting down.
ATTAGATCTTTAGCCTTTTGGATCCGGCAGACCTCTTGTTTCTGTCACGCACGACCAAAGCTTTCCGGAAGGTTCTCTTATCTAAAAATGCAAACTCAGTCTGGAAAGCTGCCCGCGTCAATCGTGGCAATGTTCCCGACTGCATGCCTGGCATGTCCGAGGTCAAATGGGCTAACTTGCTTTTTGGTGGTTCTCAGTGTTGTGTATGTATAGTCTCCATTCTCACCTTTCGCACTTTCATGACCACAACCCAGGTGTGTGGCACCAAGGGAATTATGCGAATAGACTTCGGCATCGGGCGCAGAGCATGTACCTCGTGCCTCAAGAAGAAGTGAGCATCACTTTATGATTATACCCGTGTGTGTCTAACGATTCGTCAAGCCTGGTCTATAAGCCCAACTTTCCATCAAAATTTCCTGACTTCGATCCGGTCATCATGGATTTAATACCATTCACTAATAGTGGGTGCTTTCTTACTGTGATTTGTCAGTATCTGATCATCCTGAGTAGTCGGTGGATGGGCTCATGGCAATGCCAGTGGAAGCAAGTTTTTTTGGTCAGACGACGTATTGAGAATGGCAGTACAGTTGGGGGTGTACCAGAAAGGTGTACACATGTTCAAACCAGGTGCCAAGAAAGCACTTGAAGACTTCAAGCAATCACGCAAGGAATTCGTTAATTCTGTTGTCCATGTAAGATTTCTGCAAGTGGTTTCACTAGATCTAACACCCTAGAAGCACACTGCGTTCTGTAATGCGTGGGCCGATAGGGACCGCAACCGCCATCTCTCGTCGGCTATCGATATTCGCAGCCAAAACAAAGTGCTGTAAGTATATTTTATTGACTCGTCATCTCATCACGTATTGATCCTATCCCAGGATTAAAGCTAGATTAGTCCATCTCGGCCACGATGCTGAGGATGTGAGGCGCATGTTCGATGATCGTGACTATCGTAACCATGGCGGGTGCAAGGAGCTTACCGATGCACGTCAGTGCTTCTACCACCATCGTAAAGATTTGTCCTCATACTTTTTCAATTTCCAGGGTGGAAGCGTTTGCTCCCAAGAATCGAGCGTTCACTTGCTGAATCGAAGGAAAAGTGTCGTCTCGACGACCAAAGATATGCATCGTCTCGCCGGAAGGCATGCCTCCTGGACATGTACGACGGCTATGTGCGTTTGCGAAGGGCTATCGCACCTCCTTCCAAAGGCTTCTTGGAGCTATGTGATGTCGCGGACTTTATCAACAGTCCACCTACTGTGGAACAAGGAAACGACACCGAAGCTTGTCGTGCTTTCGCCGACAAAATTCCCGAGTTGTGCGCCGGATATATCCATGAAACGAAGCTCGCGCTTACTCAACTCCTTGGCACCTCCACCGACGTATTGCAAGATACCCTGACGCTACAAAATCAGGGTGCTGACGTCCCTGACGAGACATCACTACAACTAGCCACTTCTATTTTCCGATGCACTCTCTCGCACCTTGTCCCTCTGATCACATGGGACAGTGTGCAGAATCACAAATGCTATTCTTTCGGATATCGCACAGCGTCTTGCACATTTTCGATCTCTCAGCCCGGGATTGCCGCAGCTCGCTCTTTATTAAGCTTAGTTGGTCTTGATGCCAAAACTACGACTGCAACCACAATGGATCAGCTCCAGTGTCACTTTTTTTGCTCCAACTGTCCACCCAAGCCAGAGAATGGAGGATCCTACCGAATGGCGATGGACTGGCGTCGGAGTGTTCGTTCCTGTTTTTGTGTCTTTTGACATTGTGCTCAATATTTATGCTGTATTCTAGGTCATCCATCACGTCGAGCAATCGCATGCAGAGCCTCGTTGGGAGCTCTTGAGTGCTGCGCAACTAAAAGACATCAAACATCCCGAATATCCCAGAGCTAGTGATCGAGTGTGGTGTTGTAACAAGTGCGATAGACATCGCGAAAACCCAGTTAACAAGGCTAATGTCATCGACCATGTCCGATGGTAAGACAACACCTTTTCTGTTACACTCGCTTTACTAACACCTCTGGTAGGCATGGAATCACCACTCCGAATCAAGGAGTCGACTTTAGCTATGACCAGGCTTCCGTAGGGCTACCGCCACCAGGAACGAAATTCTTCGTTACCCCCCCTCAGACTAGGCCAGCCTACGACCACAATAAATTGTCAAAAAATAAAAAAAACCCTCAGCCCGGCCAGCAGTATCGTTGCCAACCTTGCAATCGCCCGCGAACTTTCTTGTTGCACGGTATCCAGCAGCATCTCCAAGCCAAGTACAAAATGCATTCTATCAAGTCGTACCCTATTCATCGAATTGTCTTCAGGCACAAAATCAGCTCCCCAGTCGAAGGGGAGCACTTCTCTAAAGTCAATTAATCACTTCGTATATATCTTCATCACATATTGACCTTCAACACATCTCCAGCGGTCACGTACGCCGTCTGCTATTTGCATCCCCAACCCTAATATATCTGTACCTCGGTGTTTGATCTACTGCCAATGAATAAGAATTGTTGAATGCTGAAACGACAATCCATTAAGTATGTTGTATACGTAGATTACCGCCAGAGCGTGCCCGCCAGCTCGCTACCAGGATATCTATCTCTAGGCAACACCATTTCCTGTCTTCTCACTCGGGTTCCATGGTCCTGCATCGCTCAGCGAGCACCCGCCTGCACACTTGCACTTGCCACCTAGATCTGCAGGAAGATCCTCCGCACGAATGTCCTGCAACAACTTCTGCTGGTATGAACTCCCAAGAATTTCTATCTTCGACACGGTCACTTCATCCAACCAGGGTTTGATCAACGACCACACGGCAGAGAAGCCCCACGGCGCATTGATGATGTAAAATTTGCCCATGCATTCCGGATATCGGTCCTGTCCGATCTTTGAAGCGTCGTTCACGTAGTCTCTGACTTGGTAAAAGGAAGAGAGGGAAACGCCTTTCAGATCGAGGATGGTGCAGACTGTCTCGACGGGGTGACCAACAGCTGCAGAGCTTGCTGGGAGACGTTCTATGAGAAACTTCTCGTACTCGAGGATGAGGCGCTGGAGCAACCGTTCCTTTGTCGTGATGCCGTAGAGCGCTGGGACATTGAGTTTGCCGAGTCGCTCGATATATACCGGTCTGCCATCCTACAAAAGAATAGAGCACAACAGTTGGTGAGAGAACGCGTCTGATGGTTGTGACAGTTACCTTGTCTATTTTATGGTAGTATTGAGGATAGTATTGATCGACCTGCTCTTTCTCAGTGAAATCAAAGTTCCTGCGTGGGCGAGGTCAGGTTAATCGGCCCAAACCACAGGCAAGCGACGAACCGCACGATGTCATCGACTTTCATGTCCTGCCTCCACTGCTCAGCAGCCAACAACATCGCCTTTGCCTTTGGGACATCAAATTTGCGTGCCCTCAGAAATCTGCAGGCTGGGTCAACACAACGGCCAATCTGACATAAATCGCGGGTTTGCGACACAGAACGTATCGATAGACTCCCGGATTGCGGAGGTAGGACATACCGTAGCAGCATCGGATCATCCATTCTCTCCTCGACGAAATGACCTTCGTCGCGGAGCTGATTCTTCAAGGTCTGAAGGGCATGTTGTTGCGGGACGGTGAGATTTCCAACCCGCCCTGGCAGAGGACGGAAGTTAGGATCAGTGATGCCGTCTGGCATAGGGCTGGCGCTAGCTTGTTCGAGTGTAGACATGGTCAAAGGTGAAGTACAGGCGTTACTTAAAATTGGGGATCACAGTACTGCAACAGCCGCCCCACTATCACGGTGGCTATTACACCATTCCACAGCTTCGATGACATACGAGGAACAAAAACAAGACAAAGACCATAAATCAAGCAGCAATCGCATCATTATTTCCAGAGCCCAGAAACACGAGTTGAGTCGTGCTCCTAATGCGAGGGGGCTTGGGGGTAATCCATCTACTAGTAGTACACGATGCGGCTCAGCGAATAAATTTACGGAGCGACGCAGGTTGAAATGCTACTGTGTGTGTGAGGAATGCGGTAGAAAGTAGTATGCAAACAAAAATAAAAAAGACCGGAATGTTTTCTAAGGTACAACCAACCTGACAGCCAATATGATACAACATATCGATAGTTTTTCAATTTTTGATACCAAGAGATTTTGGAGAGGATATCAAACGATGTCCCAGAGCTCCTCCAGAGCACAACATAACTACCAGAAAATGAGAGTCCAGTTTAACATATTGCCACAGGCACTCACCTTGCCACAAGCGACGGATGCGGAAAGAGGATAGTCACTGATACTGATCTTTTCGTCTACAACATGATCGGCGAAGTCGTCGCGGCCTCGAGCCATAGCGCCCACAAAGACAGCAACCGAGTGCGTATCCGGAAGAGTCGGAAGATAACGGGAGAGTCTGACAGTGGGAGCATCACCAGAAAGGGCTAGATAAGGTATAAGGGGTGAGCGGGCATCCACGGGAAGTATGAGTTGACTAACTGAGTTTCATGGTATTAGCAGGAAGGTGGTCGGTCACAGGGTTCTGAAGCACAAGGTCAGGGGACGCTTGAAGGTCGGAGAGGATGCAGAACATACCTTAATAACCTTGAGTAGCTTCTCTGGGCCGTTGACACCGCGAATAGATAATTTATGAAGCAGTTGAACTCCAAACAAAATGAGTGACGAGTACAGATGAACAAGCGTAGGACAACTTACCCATCAATCCACTGAATCGCTTAAAGGTACGAGGAATTCTCACATGAGGGTTGACCTCAATGAGAACTCCTTTTGTGGTGTGGATGTACACCTGCAGCAGACCTGCCTTGTTAAGAGGCGAATCCAAAAGCGTCAACAGGCACTAAGGAACAAATTTAGTATCAAGGGGTCACAAGTCGTATCCTGATAGCGCGCACCTGATGTGTAATGTCCGGACGAGCATCCGCAATATCTCTTCCGGTTTTTGCGAGGATGCCCTGATGATCGTCGCAGTTAAGAAGAGTGTATTTGACATCGCCCTCCCTGCCGCCTTTGCCTTTGCCTCCACTTGACACTCTGTATGCCTCCAAGCAAGCTTGCTCTAGGATGACAAACAGCCTCCTCTGGCTCGATGCGATACCACCACGGGGTACGTGAGCCTGAACTGGTAGCATAGACGGGTTCGCAGGTTGCGGCATGGGATTGTTGGATGGATTTCCGGCCATTTTCCGAGATTTGGCAGGTAGAGGACGAGTAGGACGCTCTGGGCTAGAATTTCCTGGCTTGAGCGTGATAACTCCCCGTTTTTGAGCAGAGTGTGATGGAGATGAAGAAGATTGCTGAGTTTGTTGGCTAGTTGAATCGTTATCAACTTGCATAGTGGTTGTCTCCTTATCGGAGCCTTCCGAATCAGACTCGGCTGAATCGGACCTGCGTTGTCGTTGGGGTCGTTCGTCAACGGGAGTGGATTTTGGTCGTGGTGGGGGGGCAATCATAGCTTCATCATCTTGCTGCGCTTTGAGTAGACTGGCACGGACTGGTGCTGGCGCTGTGGTGGAACCAGAATGGCGGCGACGACGAACGGAGAGTTCTACTTGAACGTCAGACATATTTTGAAGAAGTCGATGTGGGAGGAAGAGAGGTGACTAGATGTAACTGCAGGTGAACCCCGGATATCAGATACGCAAGTACTTATTCAATTTAGTTCTGAGCACTCAGTATCCGCAAGTATCCGCGTGTCCGGCACAAGCAGTGAAAATTTTCACAAGGTGTAACACACTCAGATCTCACACAATCAGACACAAATATCATGAATAAATTGGAATTTAAATTTGTTCGCACAAGAACTGTTCAAGCTTGTTAGGGTCTTAAAAGAAGATTTTGATGAGCTGGAGATAGTGGGAAATGCGTTGTACCATTGAGCCATCCTCTCAATCAACCAACCATCAACTGCCATATCTCAGATGATGAGCGCAGTCTAGATAAGAGAAGTCACCTGTACGGCTGAAATGGTAAGTATTGAGTAGCCTGTAGGCCTGTGACACACCCATGAAGTCATGGTAGGTATGGTGATCTTCATCATCGTGGAGTTAAAAGTCGCACAACCGCTGCACAAAGCCACAATTATTTACGGAGATGGTATGTCAAGCTTTGTAGCTGGACAGAATCTTAATGAAGTCCAGATACTGAAAAGTAGGGGGAGGCATGACAAAAGCCACTAAGAATGAATCTGTACGTGAGCTCGATGATCCATAAGAATGAATGAAATAGCCTTTGCATATTACATACTGTATGTGTTCCCATTGTATTTCTTCAAGCTCGTTTGAGAGATAAAATGACCACATCCATCATGTGGACTGCTTCCATGCCGTCGGGCATCAATCGGAAGTGGAGCATGGAAACAAACGCTAATGCCAGAACTAAACTCTCTTGTGATACCTTTGTAAACACGAACAGTAAAACTTGCGTGCTTCCCGGATGCTTGAATAAGGCTAATACGTGTTTATTAGTGTGGTATCAATTTAGAAAGATAGACGGTAAACAGCACCTTGTTAGGGGCTAGTCTTGTAGTTTGAGGCGGGGCATATACCACTGAGATAGATACTTGTGCGCAAAAAAAATAATCATACGAGGCCACTATCAACATCCGTTGGAACAGCAGCCGAACCGTGTATCTGATACAAAAGTAGCAAGACATGCGATCTTTTAGAAAAGCTCACTTAACCGTTCGCCTAGCAGACATGATATGGATAAGTAGAGAAGAAGACGAACCATCAATGATTAGAATAATACCGTGAAAGGACGTGTAAAATGTCGTTGCAGGTCGAAGTTCACAACGACCGCGATAACCTTGCCGGTTGGTTGAGTGATAACGCGGGAATTCGAAGTCAGATAAAATCCACCATCTTCCAGGCCAAGCCTCCGAGGGTTCACAAGGTCAAACGACCACTGCGAGGCACACCAAGGACGAACGCGCGGATGAAGGGAAGCTTTGTGGTGGGATCGACCAAGCTTAAGTATCCTAGTCTCACGTATGGAGTACATCAAAGCCCCATTCGTTAAATTCGCACCCACAGTGTGAAAATGTCGTCGCTGCAGGAGGTCTCGGATGAGTTCTACTAGTAGAGAATAGCGGTTTCTCTGGGAAACTTTCACAGACAAAACCAAGACTGACTTGAAACCCCAAAACCAATGGAGCCGGGCATCGCGGAGCATCAATATGGAAAGGAAAACCTTGATTCGAATAGGTTGCATTTTGATGAAGCCATTGACAGCGCTTTATGCCCCAGGGGATGACAGGGACGAACAATCTTGAGACGGGGTGGCAGTCTGTGGCACTAGTCCTGACTCATCTACCATAATAATGAGTATGACACTTAGGAGGTTTACGGACCTTACCTCACTCTTTGAGCGCTCGCAGCCTGCTCAGCATCGGCTCTTTCGCTCTACCCCGACCTTGTGAGTCTCGGACGTGAGGGTCCAATTGAAGTAAAGAAACAGGTCGACTACATCAAGACCACATCTTAAAGGGTAAGTAATATGGTATGCACGGGTCCAGCTTAGCCTCCCAAAAATTTCGATTCTTCTTTATGGTAGATTTGGCCGCTGGAGCCCAGCAGCACTCAAAGGAGCTAATTTGCTTGTCTTCAAGGAGCAAGTGCGGAGGCGCCACAGCCTATTGACCTAGGGAGGAAGTTTGGACTTGGTCAATGATCAAACCTTGGGCTCGGAACAAACTCGGAAAGTGAGCCAAAATCAATGCACGTGATCTGTCGCGTCAATACAAGTAAACAGGCACTAAAAGCCTATTCTATTCTGCGGTTGACACCAAACCACATTTACGATTACACGGACTATACAACCACAGCTAAGATGAAACCACTCTCTTTACCAGACAAGAACAAACTAGCTGCTGCATATGGTCATGCCCTGAGAGCAATCACTGCATTGCTCACACGGGCGGGCGTCTTCCTCATCTCTCTTGGTGTTGACGGTCATGCCGTGTCGAGGGGCATCGCCAGTCTTACTGATGCATTGACAGAGCTGCAGGGGACAGTTATAAGGATAGAAGACTGGATCGAATGCATGGCAAATAGCCAGGTAAGTACTGCCTTCAGCCATTGCAGCCGATATCGGTAATAGTATTGATATGAAATTCTAAGACTGCCCAGGCGAATCCGGTAGAAGATAGGGAAACTGTGAAGCATGACATGACCTCACCTTGCACCCCACCACGCAGCACTCACCTGAGTCAATCTCCGTGTATGGGACCTACCTCCGCCTCGCCCAGCCCCGCAGCCCCATCCCGAGCATCTACACCGTGGTTGGCGTTTCCGCAATCTTCACCTCAAGTCACGTCGCTGTTTCAACGTGACATTCAAAACACTCCTCTAGCCATTCGAAATGCGCCCGCTCTCTTCAATCACATGCGGGCAGTACCTATATACCAAACACCTCGCACGCTTGGTGTCTTCGGAAATACCATGACCTCCCGTGCAACGACGCCACTTGCATACGGAGTACATCATCCTTCCATCGATACTCCTCGCTCAATCCCTTCATTCTGGCGACCGGCACCAAAGGCACATGCGATCAAACTGATGATACCAGACAGTGCGAGGCATAGAAAGAAGCCTGGTAAAGAAAACGAGGGAGAAGTACCAAACGCCTCTGCAGTGACCATGTCAACACCACCACCCTTTGTGTAATTTTTTTTCTGTCCAACTGAGGCCCGCAGGCGCTCCTCTTAGACGACATGACTAGCACTTAGCGAACGTATATGTACATTTATCACGAGCGACTTCTTGTAAATTATTGGTCTAGTGACAATATCGCCTTTACAAGCTCACTCATTTAACATACTAAGTCAGATGTCCAGCCAGCAAATAGGGCAGGTAGTTGACGAAAAGTATGGGGATCAAGGACTTGAGTGCTTCATGAAAGTCATTCGAGTGTACGTAATTGACGTTACTCGTTATTCTTCATTCGCAATATCTAGATCCATGGTCAGTGATGATAAAAAACAACATGCGCAGCGAACGCACCTTCGTTCCCCAAAGTCACCCAGACCTGGAATAATATAGGATTTTTCATTGAGGCCCTTGTCTATCCATCCGGTGATCTGGACGATACATTACGTTGATAGTTTTGTCCTGGTAAATGCCTGCTCACCACGCGTAAAGCAGGGAATCTACCACAGAATCTCTTCAAACCTTCTGGTGCTGCAATCTAGACGACAATGAAATGCTTGTTGTCGGATGAAGCTCGAAGAATAACAAACCAAGTTTATGAAAATTATTCGCTCTTCTGGAACGCCTTGCTCCATCAAAACATCAACTGCCTTCATAGCGGAGCCTCCAGTAGCTTCGATATGTCCATGAAAAAGGGCGTACGTCGCAAGAGAAACACGACATACCCAACATTGGATCAAGGAGTAGTACGTATCGGGATGCGATGTCTTCAGGAAGCTGCAGTCCCAAAGCAGTCAACACAATGCCTGTCGCAAGTGCGCATTATCTACCTTAGAATAAAATAGCTTCGGAAGAGCAGTCTCCTCATCCTGGATGAAAAGTCGTTATTTATGACCAGACGACAAATATATGTGATCTTACTCGCTGAATCAAAATCTTCCCTATGCGCACGCTACGGCACACTTCTCGAAGACCAGCTTCCATGGCCTGTTATGTTCAGCATTACGAACTGTCAGTTCATGTGCCACTCATACAATGATGACCGACATACCTCACCAGCGCGCAGGATCGATACTCCACAAATCTTTCCCTCGAATCCAACACCTTCATAAGTGGCGCCCTTCAGTGGAAACACGTCAATATAGGGGGTAAATTGATACAGCTTCTTCCTCAACCCAGTCGTTCCAAAACAAAAAGACATACAGTTGGAGTCTTCACTGTTTTTGGTATCACAGGGAGATGATTTAAACTTTCTTCAACGAGTAGACGAATGATCCGGTCAGAGTAAAACAAGAAATCTCCTCGATTTGTGGTTTTATCGCGAATGATGGTGTACAGGGCCTCGAGTTGTGCAGTTTGGGGGAGAGTGAACACAGAAGGTGGTAGCGAAGCTGGGTGCGTTTGAGAGGTCGGCGCCGTTGACGCTGCCATTGCTCAATGCTGGCACTGATGGAGAGCTCGACGATTGTGGTCAACCTGCTTGGCGGAAGGATCTGGTCACGTGCGCGCGCTTGTGCCATATAAAAATATGGGCTACCAAGTAGTTCCTTCTCACTGTCGGCAATATTGAGCATGTGGACTTGCGCAGTTAAGTAAAATATCATGCACAGATGACCAAGCCCGCTGAACTAGCTGATTGTGCAGATGTATAATTTGCTTCATGTTACGTTCCAGGTCTGTTCTATCCGCATGTACAAGCGATGCATGTCTATCATAGACCCTGTACTGAGTCCTGACAGCAACAGCCATGATCGTCTCACATGATGGTGTGTTGTGTGAAAAGCCTACATGTCAGTGAATCATTATTGGTTCTCACCACCAACGACTCGATTTTCAGTAGTAACCGTCAGCCTCTTCGACGTCACCCGCCAGCCATCCTTGAAACCATCCCAGTTCTCAAATGAATGACTTTCATTCACCTCTCTCATGGCCCCTGCTACCAGTAATGTTCGAAACATACCTTCCGTTCATTTAACTTCAGTCGCCCCTTCGCCTACTTTTGCATCCTTCTACCTCACAGATGGGCTGTCGGGCTCTGGGATCCCACAAGATGCTTACTTCAAAGGTGGCTCCTTCTGTTTCTCTGTAGTTGCATTCTCTGCCATTGGATATCTCTACCGCTCAAAGAATAAAGCCCGAAAGCCGAGGTCTGGTCTTCACGATCTGCTTCTCCCCGCTGTCGTCACCCATGATGACTCTTTTGAGGCTCCAGCCAGGCCTGCTGCTAAACGGCTCACGACGGACATCTCTACACCCTGCCTCGTGTCTTCCACCAACGCTGCCTTGGACCCTTGTTATTTCGAGAGCCATACTCCCCATCAACTTTATTCTTCAGTCGAAGTGTCCCCCATCGAATGCCTTTCCATGGTGGATTTTTCTGATACTTGCAGCGGCACATCCGATACAGTATTCATCGAAGTTAGCCTGCGGCATCTTCATGCGGTATACCAACTTTCATAGGCAGTTGAAATTGTAGCTTACTCTACTCACTCAGTCTACGACTTCAATGGAACACAGCCCGCCGCTTCCTGCTTCAAACAGTAGGATTGGAGAGTTCCAGCATATTCCAGACATGGAGTCATTTTACAGGTCTGATTCTGCGGACTCTGAACATCATTCCTATATTCTCTCAATGCCAACCATTCCGAGGATCGCACTCGAGGACCTCTCCGACGACAATACCACGTCCGTCAAGAAAACATACGACTTCAATATCACGTCTATTGGTGCTTCTGTCCGTCAAGGAGATTTCTTGAAACTGCCCGATGGATCTTGGCCACGCGCCTCGCTTTCTCGGCTATCGTCTTCTCCTCGGGGCACTCGCCGCCGTGGTGTTCAAGTTGTCCATATTGCCAAGTACACTGACGCGCTCTCTACTCCTGTTTGTCGGCTACCTGCCTTCGAAGTGGCGCACGAAGACTCTCCGGAATCTAGGAAGGAGAGCGAAGACGAGACTGGGAACCAGGCTTCCAATACTCTTCTAGATTTCATCGAAGATAGCAGTCGATGCCAGCAGTTCGATATTAGTTGTGTGAGCAAGGAGAATGAAGGCGGTACCCGCGCACCAGGAGCCACTTCACAGTCGGACAGGGTCCTCATGAAATCATCGCCTGTTTACCCAGGCCTGGAACTTTCTCCCGTCGTTTACTTCCACGGTAAACACCGTCGCTCCCGAGCAGCTTCCTATCAGATCACCCCTGGGACACTGACCGAGCGCGGCCAAATCATCGATACCCTCCCATGCTCTAGGAGATCAGGAGACTCGCGGTGGGCGCCCAAGAATGGTATGATGGTCATCAAAGTCTACATCCCCTCTACCGACGACATTTGGGCTGCGTACGTCCCCACTAGCGTCACCCTCTCTACGTTCACGTGTCGATGGCTGTCCAAGTTGAGCCTTCACCTTCGGTTCAGCGGGAGTGCGATGGACACGCCGGAGTACCACTTCGATAGTGATGAGGTGTTTCAGTACTGGGTAAAACGCCGGGTCCGGCATGGCCGCAACCTTCCCATCGTTGGTCACTTGGACTATTCGGTCCTTCCGCTGCCCTTTGTACCGAAGGAGGCTTAGACCAATTTCTTTCCCTCTGGACATCCAAGCTTTCTTATTGCTGACGTCCTTTTCCCACTGCTCACGTATTTTCAACTCTGGCCACTACTATTTCCGCCCGATGTGTTTATCGATTTACTGTTTTCATTTTGTGGGATCTGCTCGTCCTTCTTGGTGAGATGCGAGGCCGAAAGGACACTTGAGTCGACGTGAAGACCAATTCATCATGCAGGGTTAGTACGTCCTCGCTTTGAGAAACGTGCGACATTTCACCTTGCGTTGTCGGGTAATACTGGCGCATACGTCTCCTTAGTCTGTCACGGTGAATAAGATATCGGAGCGGGCTCAGGCTGCTGTATCATTCTACCATATTATTTCCTTCCCTACAAATGTTTTCCAATCCGCAGAACGAAGCATTGATCAAAAGGGATGCGGTATTACATAATCGAACGCGATGGAGTGCGATTGACTTTAATTTGAAACTTGTCCCGCAAACACCAAAACTGCAGCCATGTCCATGCACATATTCGGTAACGAGGTAAGTCTAGCAGGTTAATGACCTCTTGTGCTCGACGTCACTAGGTTTTATACAGGCAACAGAGGAGAAAGCTGAAAATGCCCGTCTATCCTCCTTCGTCGGCGCCCTCGCGCTCGGCGATCTTGTGAAATCAACGCTCGGGCCAAAGGGCATGAACAAGATTCTGCAATCGGCATCCACGGGAGAAATCAACGTGACCAATGACGGTGCAACGATTCTCAAGTCCATCCAGCTCGATAATGCAGCTGCCAAGATCCTCGTCAACATCTCGAAAGTCCAAGATGACGAAGTCGGGGATGGAACGACGAGCGTGTGTGTGCTGGCAGCAGAGCTGCTGAGGGAAGCAGAGAAATTGATTGCTATGAAGATACATCCCCAGACGATCGTGGAGGGGTACCGGGTCGCGAGCATCGCTGCGCTTGCTGCACTTGAGAAGGCAGCTGTCGATCACGCGTAGGTTTTCATGTCTTTCGCGCCTCTTTGATATTTCTGATGGAACCGACCTGATTTGTGCTCCCAAATAGCTCTGATGCTGTCCAATTCCGTCAGGATCTTTTCAACATTGCTCGTACGACCCTGTCATCAAAAGTCTTATCACAAGATAAAGATTACTTTGCCAACCTAGCAGTGGATGCTGTGCTTCGATTGAAGGTACGTTGTAAATTGCTGTATTTGACGCTGGTATTAACTATCTTTGAGGGGTCAACGGATTTGGAGCACATCCAGATCATCAAAAAGGTCGGAGGCAAACTCACAGACTCATACCTTGACGAAGGTAGGTTGAGAGACACTACTAGTATTGCTTGTCTTACGAGCGTTCTCATTCAAGGTTTCATTCTCAACAAAACCATCGCTGTGAACTCGCCCAAACGGATGGAGAACGTGAAAATCTTGATCGCAAATACCTGTACGTGTGCGACCATCTCGCATTGATCTGGGACTAATGCCCGGTCCCTCAAAAGCGATGGATACTGACAAGATCAAGATCTTTGGAGCCAGAGTAAAAGTAGACTCGACGGGAAAACTTGCTGAGCTCGAGCGGGCTGAACGGGTACTTGCACGCTTGCTTTTCCTTCTTGATTTCTAACGACGCACGCGCTACAGGAAAAAATGAAAGAAAAAGTCGACGCGATCGCCGCACACGGCATCAACTGCTTTGTCAACCGGCAACTCATCTACAATTACCCCGAGTCTCTCTTGACAGAGAAAGGCATCATGGTGATTGAGCACGCCGATTTCGAGGGTGTTGAGCGGCTATCACTTGTCACTGGCGGTGAGATTGCAAGCACGTTCGATAGACCAGATCTGGTAAAGCTTGGGAAGTGCGACTTGATCGAGGAAATCATGATTGGCGAGGACAAGGTTAGCGCGATCGTTGTTTACTCGGTGATCCTGCGCTGACCAGAAATTACAGCTCATAAAATTCTCTGGTGTTGCTGCGGGCGAAGCCTGCACTGTTGTGCTTCGTGGTTCAACTAATCAGATGGTTGACGAGGCCGAGCGCTCATTGCACGATGCGCTTTCTGTCTTATCGCAGACAGTCAAAGAGACACGGATTGTCTTGGGCGGCGGATGTTCCGAGATGTTAATGAGCTGCGCCGTGGAGGAGGCCGGGCGGAAGGTCAAGGGCAAGAAGGCGATAGCTGCCGAGGCATTCAGCCGTGCGCTGAGACAAATACCGACTATCCTCGCGGACAACGCTGGCTATGACTCGAGCGACCTCGTTGCCAGGCTAAGAGCAGCGCATTATGAGGGGCAGTCAGATGCCGGACTCGGTATGATTGTATGCTTTTTCGGGCTGAGATTGCGAACTTATAGGGTCTTTAGATATGAACCAGGGCAGCATTGGCTCGATGAGACAACTCGGTGTTACGGAAAGCTATAAACTGAAGCGGCAGGTTGTGATCAGCGCAAGCGAAGCAGCGGAGATGATAATAAGGTATGTAGTGCACCTTCCGGATCATGAGCTGTCCTTTGATCGTGATGTGCACAGGGTGGACGATATTCTACGTGCCTCGCCTCGGAGACGTGAAGCAGTGTAACCAGAGTAATATTCTTTTCAGGAAGTAAACAAGGATGCTCGTGGTGATCATTAAAGCAAGATCTCGTTATCTCCAAAGAGCTTGTTATGAATGACCCAGAAAACGAACCCGAAGCCGATATATAAGTAAAGCACTACGAACAGGCCATAGTGCTAATCTCTGCCCTGTCGCCCCGTGGCACTGTTCAATCTAGCTTCTGCGAAGTTTGGTTGGTAGTCGCCAGGCTAATGAAATGTACCTCAACCTCAATAACCCTGGCTTTGTTTTTTCAACACACCCTTGATTTACGTCCCACTGACCCATCACCCAGCCTCATCTTGTCATTGCTCTGCTATCTCGTTCCGCGAACGGAGTGTTCACTTCACAAGGTTGCACTGGCTTTCTATCTGCGATCTCCCCACCAAAGATTCTTCCATCCGAGTGCTACCAAAGCAGTCACGCCCATGGACCATCAAGCAGTCTAAATTCCACAGGGGACACATCCCTTCCCTAGCTGTCTCCTTTGACAAAAAGGAGAACGCACGTTCTCAACGTGCGAAGAAGCCCCGTACGAGGGAACCTTCGTGGTCGCTCCTCGCATCCCAGATACTCATGCCCGACAGTGAATATTCAATGACTGACAATGTTCAACCTCTCCCCATGCACGTGCACCGATATTAGACCCAAAGATTAATATTTACGCCACGCTGATTTCTTGCACCCCATAATGATTGTCCCGGTCTGACTCGACACCCCGTCACGTCTCTTTCAAAGTTCTGCGGAACACATATCTTAAATAAATATTACGACGAGATATTTGCATAGACCTATGTCTAGACCTCCTTGAAATCCGCTCTGCAGCACTAAATAAGTAAGTACAACGACGAAACTTGAAAATCAAGAAGAAAAAGCCAAATTCTCCTGCTCCCTGCATAGCACCAGATTAACGTTAACTCCATTGAGCATCTCCCGTGCTATACGCCACTGCCTGTCGATATTTGCACGCGCTCCTGGAAAGCGATTGAGGTCATGCCGGTTGCTGCATCAGAGTCAGCCACGAGCCGAGCGTGATATTCTCGAACGCTAAGGATGAGGCGTGGTCCTAGCATAAAGAGCTGTATGAATTCCAAAATCTGACCAAAACCAAGAAGAATCTGGGTGTCCAGGGAAAATTGGTCCTATAGAAATGATGAACCGCGGTCGCATGCAGAGGTCGGTGAAAGATTGACATACCGCGAAGAGCGTTGGAGACAACCCAATAATGATGTTGAAGCAAGACACGGCAACAAAACTAGCACGTTCAATCATTCAGTGGGAAAGGGAACCACATTCACAATATGAGCTCACCTCGCAAAGTAAAGCACGTGTGATTTTATCAACACCGTGAAACAGTCGCCGATAATCCCTCCTGCCGAATGTTGTCGCAGTTCACGGAAGTGTTTTACAGCAACCCAGACTGCGAGACACAGCGCGAGGACCTCCCAGACAATACCGAGTATCCAAATAATGGAAGCCAGAAGTAGGTAATTGTCCGCATAGTCATTTGTGCACGCATAGGTGCCAGAGAGAATGAGTTCCTCTTGTATTCATCAATGAGCGCCATGCACAGTTTTCATTCACAATTAAGTGTACCTCCTGAAACATGCCCCGTCATCATGACAGCGGCCGCTGCGTCGAAAATGTTGACAGCCAAGCACACGACGACGAGAAATATTAGGATCCTTCTGGATCGTTGATACATGGCATGTAACCGAGTGATCATGATGACTGCAACATGTTTTGGTCAATTCAATATCATAGGTCTTGTTACTGTACAACTCACCACAGAGCATTGGAAATGCCACAACATTCGTCCAATTATACACGAGGTACACAATCCGGCCTGAGAAATCCGGTTAGTGATGGGTCTTGGGTGGATCACACACTACAATTAGACTCACATCTGTAGCAGTCATGATAGTAAACGAAGAAGCTCGTCAAGAATGACACTCACCCCTAGTGCAGGGTGTCGCGGTTAATTGAACGGGAATAGCAGGCATCAGTGCAGAAGACTCACTGCATCTGACAACAAAATCGTCGGAACATTGACTGTATGCCACTGGTCATAAAAACAAACACTGTGAATGCGAGAAGACATACCCAGTATGCCCAGGCTGAGTGTGAGAGATAGCAGATTAGCACGACACCAATTGTTTGGCCCTCTGAACATACATGACAAAGAACATTCCGAGATAGCGCACCTAGGATATTGTCAAGTCAGCAGAAATTCACAACAGGCAAGCTACGTACACTCAGATAGAGGACGGTCATCAGGGACCAATGTTGCCTCTGTCGCAAATCAATATTGTTCTTCTGACGTGGAACTGTGCTCACCCAGATCAGTTCGACCTGCAAACAAATCTTAGCGAGATGGCTGCCCCGGTCATAGTATCAACATACCTCTTGTCCGAACGTAAGGACTGGAAATACTTGTGAGAAGTCAGCAATTCTCATGTTATGATGCTCACCCCAATCATATACCACTCCAACAGCAGCGGCAACTGGAAAACCACAATCAAGGTCAGATCGAGACAAAGGCGCCGAAATCTGACTGCTCTTTACGAACCTACAAAATAGCTGCCAATACGCCAAGCGTTGATGAACGGCCAATAACTTGAGTCGTCTGAAACTAGTGTCATACTGTTAGAGAATGGATGTGAGGGATCGGGGAACTTGGTGGACATACGACGATGATATTCGTGCTAGATATACCACCACCATCCAGCGCTTATATGGCCGAAGATCAAGGGATGATATCCGTTCCTGTGAATGGATAGTATTACTATGAATCATGTCACGTTCGAAGCGATGTAGCGGGACTTACCGTGACGACACACATCGTCAACGTTGCAACGCTTAACCAAATGAAAACTGCAAAACAGGCGGCCGCGGAACGTTGAAAGAATGTAAAGAACTGTGTTCGTGATTCCGACACCTTGTTTCCGACGCCATACTTCCGAAGTTCCCACACGTGCTGGTGGTGGGCGCAAAGAAAATTTCAGGAAATTTGCCAAAGAACATCAGGATTCGATGAAGCGGTGCACGTAGCTTCGCAAGAAGTTTATCACCGTGATTGACCTAGCGTGTTGAATAATATTGCGACTGTACTCGCCTGGTAAGCTCTTTGGGATGCTCAATTCTAAAAGTTCGAGCGGTTTGACCCTTCTGGCGTCTCCCCCACTTCCTGAGCCCCGCCGCCCTTTTTTCATGAGTTAATGAATGAATGTACATAAAAGGGCACCTCGTCTAGTGTATATTCGGGCAGCAAAGACTGTCCGATCAAAGATGATCATAACCATTCGTGTGTATGCCCTTTTCTTTACATCCTCTACTACCTCCGCAGATAAGAAAACTGGTATGATCGATGGCATGGGAGGTATGATATGGGCTCACTCCTAAGGCCTAAACCCCTGGGTTATCTGTACGTCAATAGGTGTCATTGTATCAAGTGGATGCTGGTGAAGCTCTTTTGGGTCCCCATTGTCGACGCTTCAAGTCGATTGATTTGGAAGTGAATAGCTAAGACCCGGAGGCGGGTGATATGTGAGGCAGCCTGAGGAGTACTAGTGCTGCTCCTGGACGTTCAGTGTGCTTAATGAGGTGCAGTGGACATGGAGTAATTGGAACCATGGTTTTGATCGTAGTTTAGATAATATTGTGAATAGTCTTGAAGCTGCAGCGCATCTCACCCGAACGGCTCCTGGGCAAGTGCGGGATTGTGAGATGGAATCATCTCGATTCCAGGCCGAAGGTGGCTTCTATGGGCCGAACGGCGCCTGGGTGTGGCTGGCTCAGGCTGTTGGGAAAAAGGAAGCGAGGGTCAGGCCTTTGCCTACTGGCAGCGATCAGTCCTGCATGCGTGCCATAATAGTTGTCCGCAGTGAATCAAAATCGTGGTAGCAGCCGCTATCTTAACACACCTTTTGGGATTGATGTGGAAGTATATCATTAATATTGCAGCGCAATGCTGCCTATATCTGTTGATCGCTAAATCGGATACCATCCAGGATAGTCAGTGATTGAAGTAGCCCGGACGAAACAGAATCATACGGACTTGCCTTTTTCTGCACCGACACATTAGGACGAGCCGAATTGAGGCCAGTCACTGGCAGACATATTAGGACGTCCAGATGGCCGATCGCCGATCGGACATGGCCTGAATAGGCAACTCTTCTCAAAGTGTTGCCTAATATAGACAACGTTGAAGTATCGCACTTGAACTGACTATACCAGAAGTCTCAAGTCTGCATAAACGACATACATATAAATATGGAGCATAACTTGATGTTCTCATCAGCACCTCAGCCAGGAGCTCATCATGTCCCCCCATCTTAATCTTCCTCCGACCTCTGTCAGAGGGCCTAGTCTTGCCTACCAGTCCAGGGATGTCATGCCCCCATGGTCATCCTCATCTCATCATTCAAATACTATGTATGCACCTGCATCCCCTCCCACCATAATTCGTCGTCTGTCGCTCTATCATGATATGGACCGCGCAAAAAGAAGATTCAAGCCTTACGAGAGGGATGGTTCCACTACGTGGGCCCCCCGCTTTGCTGAGGGCCATATTACCCCAGGAAACACTGATACCAGCCTCACGGATGTTCAAAACGTATGTCAATCCATGTCCTTCCACGCATTGCTTATTGAGGGACATCATATCAGGGCAAACATCTACTACATCGTGGCTTGAGACACCTGTCCAGCGAGGCCATCGCTCAAGCCCTCCTCACGAAGGAAGCTGATCTTGAATGCAGGCGCCTGACCGCATTGTTGACCGCTTGGCGAATTGAGGCGTCCGAGCGACACACAAAGTTCCTTTCCTTCACATCGTTCTTGAGTCTGATGCCAAAACCTATGCTACCGTTGCTTCAGAACCTCTCGGAACCTCCCTTGAAACCCTTGTTGACTGCAGCAAGGAGGAACTCCAAGACCGCACGGACTTTGGTGTCGTCGCATTTAACCATGACGCGACGTCGTTAGCTGTTGCGGACGAACAGATGACTCACATGGAGAATTTCGCTTGTGAGCGCTATCACTGGGACGAAGAAGAAGCTGCTGCGGATTGCAGTCAAACGCTTTCCGCAGACTCTGACACTAGTGACACGAGTTTGGATCAGGATTTCTATGAGGATAGCTATGAGTTTAGCTCTGAGGACAGCTCTGAGGACAGCTCCGAGGACGGCTCCGAGTCCGTGCCACGTGAATTCACGTGGAACACTTTTGGGTCCTGAAGTGATTACCATGTTCATCTTCTCCTATCGCGTTCACTGATCTTATATCATAGATGATATATGCTGTACTACTAAGTTCGAGAAACTTCTTTGTTGATATGTTCACCTTTCCTTGTAGAATCACTGAAGACAACTGTATCATGGAGCACCATATCTCTTAGTCCCCATGAATCGGCAGGCTTGTCACCTTCCACCTCTCATTATTAATTGACCATGGATACGGAATGTCATTTTAGTGCCTTGCCGGGAACTAGTACTCAACACCAAACTAAATCGCACCGTTGGGAACGGCCCCCCCTCGGACGGCATAATTAAACACGTCTGCACCAAATTTCTGAACAGTTTCAGTGCGATTGGCTAACCCAACATTGATTTGATATTCGAAAGGATATGTGAAGACGGCCTTTCCGATCGAGATCAACGTCGATGGACGCATGCACCGCCGGGACTCCGTCGTCGGTGAAAATTACCGAGCATCAGGTACTATAATTCCTGAGCGCTGAGCCACGAGTCTCAGGGTGTATCTGCAATGGGCACGCAATCGCAGAGCTTGTATCTGATCTGATCGTGATGCCCAATATGAATCAAAGTGGCTTTCAGCCTCTCCCATCCGCCGCCCCGCCAACACCTCTCTCGCTCGATATGATCGCCCCTTTCTGTTTGGTCTATTGATCCAGAAGTCAAACAAAGCACCTAGTCAAGCATGATCCATACAACTCCAGACCACCCCATCTCACATCCATCCCCATCCCTACAGTGCGTGCTTTCCACATTACTTCAACCATCCGCCTATTGTGAAAGGTCATCTCGCCTCAGGCTCCTTGAAAATTAGATTCGATGGTAGCAAGTCTGCCACTTTCCCGGAAAACCCTGTCACGCACGATGACATGACTTTAGTGTGGAATATTATTATAGCAGAGCTCCCAGTAGAACAACTGCTGTCGGAGGATTGCATATGGCAAGCAAGGGAAACATATAGAAGTACACAGAGTTCTGTATCTTACCGGGCTCCCTATATCTACATCTGATCGCTATCGCAAATCATATAGCTGATGGGATATTCGATGGACACGGCGAGACACAAACGCGATATCGGTAGTGGCGGACTGTGCGTCACTGTTTATATTCCTCCACGATATTCGTACAAGCTTAATCTTCATCTGGAAGCTGCCCAGTCTTCTCGACGTCAATGAGAATTGCCTTCAACATCTCATGACAAATGGTGGCTTTGAGGAAGAGATCACATTGACTGAGAATCAACAATAAATGTATCGCACAGCTGCGATCAAAAAGGACGACATACCCGTTATATCCTGGAGGTGGAGGAGGCTCAGTTCGTCTTTCATCTTCCCACATGCTTGCCAATCGTCTATCAATCCATATTGAACTAGGAATAAACTTCGATAGCCATGGTAATTCCAGGGAGTCGGCTTCACTGTGAAGCATTGCATAACGTGGACCAAGAGGAGGGGGGAACATGGGACTGTCCGGATTGAATCGTCGAGGAGACACGAAACGGACGATTTGTGACTGGCGATTGCCGATGTAGCGGGAGTATTTTTGGACAGCCCAGGTAATATCGAGGGGCCCACGTATATCCACAGAGGCAGCAGCAAAAGAGCGAAGGAGAGAATAGGCTTTTGCGAGCTCAGCCTCGGTGTTCACGACGAGTCTACATAATGGATGCTCCAAAGGCAGCAAGTCTGGGCGGTAGTCACCAACTGAAACAAATACGTCTCGCGCCGGCACATCCATCTCGGTCCGTGACCGATGAATGGGGGAACTTGCCCATTGCAAGGCGATGAACCCACAAAATCCGAGTAAGGGGATGACCATGAGGAGTTTCTCCCAAAATGAGTGAGTTGAATACATGATAACTGAGCAGCTGATCAACCATGCGATGTACTCCAAGATCGAGAGCTCTATGGCACTCTCAAGTGTTGATGCCATATGTCTGGGCAAAACGCTTGGAACTGCCAGGAGAGGCAGCACAGTGATATGGCTAGTGAACAGGAGTACGAGCACCGTTATGATGACTGGCTGCCATCCCGCTGGGACTAGAAAATAGCAAAGCCCCGTAGCAAACGCGGCATCTAGGAGAACATCCATGCTCATCGTCAAGTTGTTTGTCCTTGCTAGAAATTGAAGGTGCTGGTAAACAGACACAAATACGTCGAGCTATTTATGTACAATAGCGTCCGCAAATTTTCATCTCTGATAGTATATCGGTCAGTACACCCGCCTGTCATAAAGCAGCTACGCGGGAAAGCGGAGTTCGATTCTCCGTCAGAGAGACATTTTTGAGTGTGCAACTTGCCATCAGGCAAGTAGACTGTTGTAGACTGTTTTGCTCGTCGTGTTGTTGTTGAAGTATGATACTTAGATGCGTGCCAGTTTTGCGGAAGAGTTTAATGAACGACGTGCCACAGGTTGGATAGCCTATAGTGTAGCACTGATGCATGCCAGCGTGACCACGACTAGGTGCTACAAAGTTGCGAGCAGGCACTTTAATGCAAGGGAGTACTTCAGTGATACACAACAATAGCCCTGATGTGATCATACAGAACAGCCAAGGAAGTTAGTTCAGTCTCTCCAAAGTAGAGATTCGTCCGCAAGATAGCCTTCCAGAGAGAACGTAACCCCCTCCTTTTCAAGCATCTCCATCTTTCTATTGCACTGCACCCCAGTATTCTTCTGTCCGCCTCTAGCGTTTGCGCCTGTGCCCCACTCACCAAAGAATCCACCAATGTACAGAGTTGATGCAATGATGCGGTGGCAGGGCACAAACGGGGCAAATGGGTTGTTTCGAAGCGCAGAACCAACTGGGAAATGAGGTGATGAGAGCAGACAAAGGGATTGTGTTGGAGACGCGCACCTGATCGCGGCGAGCCTTGCCCGAGAGCGACGGAGATGTCCTTGTATGTCGTGACACGACCACAAGGAATTGTTCTGGTGAAGTCGTATACTGCCCACTGATGCGGAGTGACGCGCTGGGAAAACCATGATGGACTCAAAAATAGTCTTGCGTAGTCTCAATGCATGTTGCTTGCCTTGCCGTCACGCGTCTTGAAGGTGTTACGTTCCTTTTCACTCAAGGGATAATGCATCTTGCCTGTGAAGACAGTTTCATGAGAGTTGTGTGACATGGGTGATGGTATCGAATGACACCCGCGCTTACAATCTGCCAGGTCCTGCATTTCCTCTCCAACTATGGAAGCCCTTGAGATTATCGTCTTATGTGTGTCGATGGCGCCGTTCGTTGAGCGCAGTTGTGTCCTGACGGCAGGCATTCTTCAACAGAGAAACTTTCAAAAAAAACTATACAATTGGGATGTGCAAAACACTGAGGTGGTACAAGAGTGAGCTCTCGTGACAGGGGCTCCCACGCATGATTTTGATTCAGGGCCGGCAAGATGGCGGCGCTCGTCCAAGCTCAACTACGTCCGCGAGATGCCACTACGGTATGTAGGGGGAAAGTATCTATCTAGGGCATGTCCCTAAAGCCCATCAAGTACTGCATTATCTGGAAGGCGGCCTGAAATCATCGGTCTCTGCGTTAGGGCGCATCTGCATGACAACATTGTCGACTTACTACTGGCGCAAATTGCGGAACCCTACAGAAGACATTAGAAACGAGACATTGTATATTGCGAAGGACTCACATGTGTCCACTCAAGGCTACTTCGTAATAGGTGAGTTTTCTCTCTGAGTGCATCGTCCCATAAGCACCCACACCATCGACAATAAAGCTGTCTTTGGCGATAGGCTTCTGGAATCCTTGCAAACCATCCCCTTAGAATATAATGAGTGACTAGTGGCGTACATCAAACATTACTAGTCACGCACAGGTCATGCTACAAATCATTCCTATCAATTGAGGGAATAGATATCACAGCCAAGAACGCACTTACTTTTGAATGGCAATTCTTGTTCTATAAAGTCATCGAGCCGCGCATCAGAATATACGAAGTGCAAGGCTTGCGAACGAAATCATACCCGTCAGCAATGAGAATGAAGTCCGCAAGACCGTGCACGATGACAGTCCGCTGATTCTTCTCGATAACCTTCGGTAATACGGTGAAGGCAGGGGGCAAGCTGCTGTCTCCGTTCGGGAAGACATTGATATTGGGGCACACCACCCAATCAGTGTCGACGGGCGCGTGAATGGCGATCTTCACATCTGTTCGGTTAAAGTATATGGGAGACTGCGTCGATGGGAATGAACCTCTGGATATGCGTCAGCTGAGTTGCATCGAGTCAATAATTGAATGGCGAACGGTAATCCTAGGACATCCCATAGAATCGGATACTTGGGCGGAGAAGAAATGAGCGAAGTACTGGTCAAATTCTGTTCGACTCACAGTATCCCAGATGCGATAGACATTAAAGGCGGGGTTGATAATCAGTGCGGCATTGAAAATGTCGTCCCAGACATCACAGCCCTCGGCCGCCTCAACCGAGTCCCCTGGCAGAGGAAGAAGGCCGGCTGGAGGGTATGTCACGTACTTATCCATGTAGCCAGTGTAATTGCACTTCGCGGCCTTCTTCTCGAGGTGTTTTGTGAACGTTTGACTGGATCCTATCAGTGAGTAACCTGCAAACTAGGTTCGAGTGAAATGAACAGACTTGAAAGAGAAGAGACCAGCATATTTGTTCACGAAGTCCACTGCAGGAATCTCCTCTTGTACCACCCACCACGAGATTAAAGCTGATATCTATGTGTAAGTCCTCGAGAGCAAAGCAAGTTAAAATGTTGCTCACGATCATTCATCCATATCCCTTGCAACGCGAGGTCTAATAGAGTGGGGTTCTCGTAGATATAGTTCGCGATATCTTTGTTGGTCTTTCAGATATGACCAAAGAAAAGTGCTGATCAACTGACAAGGGATGTATGTTCCAGCGTACTGGATACAGTGAGCGCAATTTTTGAACAGACTCTCCGAGGGAGACAAACTTACACTTTCACCCGTTAAATACAGCTTCTTGCCTTTTAGTTCCGAAAAGACCTCGAGGAATTGCTGCATGAAACCGACAAGTTGAGCAGCAACATCGTCCTCATTCTGTGCATTTGGAATGCCTCGAGAAAACCCTGTGCCAACAGGTTGCTCCACCCAAAGGACGGAAGAGAGGTTAGTCCAGCTGTGTTCATTCACCGTTGGTTTGGCTTGACCCAAGGACCAGCTGAAAGGCTTTAAGCTTCTCAGTTATACGAGTCTTTCCGTCAAGAAAGAGGCTTACTCCATTCTCTTGCAGCAAACCTTCGAGGGAGGAACAGCCCGGGCCGCCGTTTGTCCTTCAGGTAGAACATGTCGGGTCAGTGGCGAACACTACACCGCTTCTGATGACATACCAAAAAATTAAATCATCAAGACTTCCTTCGGGACCGGGAGGGAAAAACCAGAAATAGAGCTGTCGGTCCCGATGTCAGCAGAGGCCATGCATAAACCGCTCATATACACACCTGACGCGTCTCGTTAGGACTGTTGCTGATGGGTAGAAGACCTGCCCAGCTAGGACCAACGTCGAAGTCAACCAGAGGGAGTGATCTGCCATCGACGTAAAATTCTGACGAACGTAGTAGATCAGGCGTATTAGATGTCTACTTGTGGCACTTCATTCACCTGAGGCCTTTGGGTTCGTGAATGTGATATTCTGAACACCATTTCGCTTTAGGTTTTGAGGACTGCTAGTCTGCCAACGCTTTGCTGCCTCGAGTTGGCGTTCACTAATCTCATACTTGGTCATCCTACGAGCGCTGACGCCGACCGCTGCGAGCAGAGCCGCAAACACAATGAGGAGACGCATCAACGCCGAGAAAGCCAACTTGAATCTGTGAAGGGAAAATAGCGAGTCATCCGGTGTCGTACATGGGGTTTTTATTCAGATGAATCATATGCATAGTACATACAATGAGGATCACCATGGCAGTCAATGTATAGGCCATCACTTGTACTTTTAGCGCCCAGCCCATCGGATATAGTGTTCGTGATAAAATCAACCGGGCAAATATTAACCAGCTGTTTAGCCAGATCTTGTCCCCAAATTGGGCCGGGGGAGATTAGGGAACTAAAGTGGATGGGGCCGTAAATGTGATTAACACGTATGTACGGCATACCTTAGACTGAGTCCATTACTGCGGTTCCGGACTGATCCAAGGTTGTTGTCGGCCAATATTTGAGCAAACCAGTACTCATGGATGAGCTGTGACTTATTGATTGCATTTTTATTCAACGAAAGATGGACTGGAAGTGCTTGCGGCAGCGAAACGCACAATCAGCTGGCTACAGCTTTAAATTTTGCGGCGAACATAGGTTTGCGGGGCGTACAGCCAGGAACAGCCTCGTGTCTTGGGCGTCTAAAGGTTGAGGCTGTGAAACAGAACAAAAAGGCTGAGCAAGTCCACGGTTGCATTCAAGACCATCTCCCACCTCTAGCAGAATGGCGGAAGCAGAGCCTATCCTTCGAGTCACCAAGCACAGTCAGATATTTCAATTTCGTGCCAATGATGAAGGCAAAGTCTCGGCAGTCATAGTCTTCAACGATGGACG
Organism: Suillus clintonianus; assembly: GCF_016758775.1. Taxonomy (NCBI): domain Eukaryota; kingdom Fungi; phylum Basidiomycota; class Agaricomycetes; order Boletales; family Suillaceae; genus Suillus; species Suillus clintonianus. Next base: position 199,123 of record NW_024539253.1, on the reverse strand, counting down.
CCGAATGGTGACGTGCTCGTCTGAGGACACATTGCCTCGTCTGTGGAACTTAGAAACTGGTGTTGTGTTGAAGGGTATGGAGGGGCATCGCGACTCGGTACCAGTAGTTGCGGTATCGAGAGACGGGCAATTGATAGCAACTGGTGATGTAAGTGGAGAGCTCATGGTCTGGAACAGAGACGGCGAATCTCTCGCCCAACCCATCGGAGTCCACTCCGGAATGATCACATCCCTCAACTTTTCTCCAGATGGCGCAATGCTTGCGAGTGGCTCAGTGGATACCACAACGGAGCTCTGGAACACAATAACATGGCAGGTGCAAGAAAATCCAATCAATTGTCGTGGGCCAGTCAGCTGCGTTCGGTATTCCCCGTCTGGTGAACAACTTGCCATCGCTACAGAACAAATTATTCAAATATGGAATCCAAGCACAAAGGAATGCACCGCATCCTTTAACTCGGTTGAGCCACTCAATCATATATTTTCACTCGCATGGACGCCTGATGGCACACGGCTTCTCTCAGCGACTAATTGGTGCAATCTCACCATACGGGAGTGGGACACATTGACCTGGGGGCAGGTTGATCAACCATGGAAGGGCCATACTGATGGCGTCAATGCCATTGCCGTGAACCCTACAGGCACCCTTGTTGCCTCCGCATCCAGCGACCACCATGTCCGCCTCTGGCGGCTTTCGGATCGACGAACCATCGCAATGTTCAAGCACTTCCACAGTGTGTACTCTGTCACGTTCTCCACGGATGGGAAGTACATCCTCAGTGGAGGTATAGAAGGGACAGTCACAAAGTGGGAATTACCCAAGGACGCTTTGCTGGAGGACACCTTCGAGGAACAGGCTTCGCAGGTAAGTGCCTATTCATTTTCTGTCCCCTCCTTATCACATTTCATCCAAGGACACGTTGCCGGAGGACGCTTTGAGGGAACAGGTGACAACCAATGTGAGTTAACCCCGTCCATTGCCCACTCGTTCTTTGTGCACATTAACAATTTTCATGCCAAGTCTCAAGAGCCTGCTTATCAGGTATGTTTCTATCCTTCCTCAATAACACATTCTGACCATGCGTGATGTAGATCATCGCGATGAACACCACAGTCCGCGATGCATGCATAAACGGGGACTTGCCTACCGCTGACAGGCTCTTAACAGAAGAGATCAACGCTGATGGAAATAGCTACAACTCTTATGCGAATCGCTCGTTTGTGATGGCGCGAAAATCCGACTGGGACCGCGCACTTCAAGACGCACTTAAGGTGACATACACAGTCACATTTTGACCTCGCTATGATAGGCTAACTCACATGGTGGCATAGAGCATGAGCATTCAGCCCTCGTTGACAGGCTGTATCTCCAAGGGTATCTCCCTCTGCGGAACAAAACAATTCAGCGGCGCGATGAAAGCATTTGATCTCGCTTTAATGTTCGTGGACAGAGATCCGAATGTCACTCATCTTCTGCTCTTGATTAAGGTGCCTCGATTTCTGCTTCACATACTCCCTGCTTCATGATGTCTCTCAGGCTATCACCCTTTTCAATGCAAATCAACATGACGAGGCAATCATGCGCGTCCGACAGCTGGCCTCAACTTTTCCGAATGCTAATACTCTTGCCTGTCGTAACGTGGAAGTGAGTCCTCTCGACTCCGTCATGTCCATATCCATGCGTTGACACTGATCCTCGCTTTGCTCATTAGGCGTATATGCGTGTTCAGCTGGGACTAAATGCATTAGATTGCGCGTGTCACACCGAAGCCGCTACCCATTTCACCGCCGCTGTAAAAATCATCGCTTGCTCATCTAAATGGGACCCTCATTCTCAATGTCAAGACTTTGCCGTGGTACGTCGATATGATGCAACCGAACATGCTATTCGTGCCCAATAGTGCATTCTCCAGCTCTTCGGGTGGCATCTAGAGTCATTGTGGGAAACCGCCAACCAGAATCGGTGCTATGCACTCCTCCGTGCAGGTAGAGCTAGAGAAGCCCGCCAATCGTACCGATACATGATGGATATGAGTGATGGAACTACGACGGCTGGGTTCTTTGATTGGTCTACTGGCAAGTTGTCACCGATGTCACCAGGATACAATTCTCCTAACCTGCGTTTCACTAGCTTTCAAGCAAGAGTACAGCATGCTCTATACTGCAGAAGGAGTTGCTGCCATTGCTTCAAAGGGAGATGCTGCATTGGCTGCGAGCGATCACGACAGAGCTATCGAGCTATACTCAGCAGCAATCGACCTGGATGTTGCAACTGCTACCGTCTTTGAAACCCGCAGTAGGGCGTGGTCAAACAAAATGCTATGGGAAGCTGCACTTACCGATGCTCAAAAGGTGCGATGTTATCAAATAACTCGCACCCAGTGCTCACATTGATGATACGTAGGTCATCGCACTCGACTCTCGCTCTTATCTTGGATACCAGTTGAAGCATGCGGCGCTTCACGGCGCGCAACGTTATGATGAAGCAATCGAGGCCTTCCAGGTCATGCTTTCCAAGCTGGATAGTGTCCCTGACACACAAGTACGAGGTAAGGCCCAAACTAACACATGACTTAAGCTTGAATCTTTCTCTAGAGCTGCGCCGGCAGTATGTCTCACTATCCGAAGCTGAGGGCGCTGTCCAACAGATCATCCATGCTCAACTCGACAACGCCCCCTATCGTTTATTCGACACCTTCACCGGGCGCTTATACGATCGAGGGGCGCAGACTGATGCATTCAAAACGAGCACGGAGTACAAGGAGCTTTTATCGTCAACATTGACTCATGTAGACCTTCAAACCGAACGCATCAAAGACGTGGTGGCGACATACTTCCGTTATGTCATGCTATCACATAGGTGGGAAGGGAGGGAACCGCTGCTGGGCGACATCCAGGACAAGGTTGTGTACGACTTGAATTCCGTTGGCGGCATTGCCAAGTTGCAATCATTTTGCAAAACTGCCCGTGATATGGGGTATCGCTGGGCATGGATTGATACGTGTTGTATCGACCAGAAAAACAATGTCGAGCTACAGCAATCGGTCAATTCTATGTTTATCTGGTATCGCCACTCAGCACTTACCATCGTCTACCTGTCGGACGTTCCACCTTCGTCAAAACCAGGCGCACTAGCAAGGAGCGCTTGGAACACGCGAGGATGGACATTTCAAGAGTTCCTAGCCCCCAAAATTGTCCTCTTCTATCAAAAGGATTGGACTCTATACCTCGGGAATCGTTCTCCCAACCACAAGAATTCCGTTCCGATCATGCAGGAAATGGGATACGCAACGGGCATAGATGCAAGGGCACTCGTTGCCTTTCGTCCGGGAATGAGGGGCGCCCGAGAGAAACTCCAATGGGCCTCAAAGCGTGTCACTACATGGCAGGAGGATGTCGCTTACTCGTTGTTTGGCATATTTGGTGTCAATTTGCCTGTTATCTATGGCGAGAAGAAGCACAACGCGCTTGGGCGGCTCTTGCAAGAAGTCGTGGCTCAGTCAGGTGACATCAGTGCCCTGGACTGGGTCGGCAAATCATCCGAGTTCAACAGCTGCTTGCCAGCTGACATAACTCTGTACGAAACTTCCCCACGCTCACTGCCATCTATTCCCGAAGATGAGGTGCAGAGGTTGGTCTCGTCGCTGCGAGAAGTCAATGTCGTAGAGTTGGCTTCAAGATTGTACCAGAAACTGGATTGCCTCAGTGCGCCTCGTTTCGCGAACCGCCGTTTGCATCTGCCTTGCATCACATTCCTTGTCACCACAGTCAAGCGGAGGCGCGACGACGACCAGGAGACATATTTCGCGTATAATGTCCAGGCAGACGGGGTCCATGATTTGCTGATCACCACAGAAGACAAGTTGATGCTGTTCTCGGCAAGGCCTCCTGCTTGGCAGACATCATTGCTCGTCCGTCCCTGGGACCGTTGTCTCCTGGAGCTTCCCGAATTTGCGGACGATATGCAGAGCGTGGAGGATTGGACTCCGCCTGGGTCTCCGTCACAAGATTCACCCAGTACATCTCCCATTGAGCAAGGGCTGGTTGATTCGGAATTTGATTCGCGAGCGTTGCGCTTGGTCGTTCGCCTTGGGCAGCCTTTCAGCGCATTTTTGCTAGCGCGGCAGCGCGATGGAGAATACAAGAGAATCGCATCAGACCATGATATCATTGCACAAGTCAAAGACATTTCTTCTGTTCACGACATGATGGACGTTAGGACACTCGAGATATTGTAGCTGTTTGTATGCACCTTATAGATCTCAGCAATTTTCATTGTTGACAAAACACACGTATGTACAACAGGCTATTGTACTCGTATTCACAGTTTCTCACTACCACGGGAAAATATGAGCTGAATCTCAAATGATTCTCGTTGGTGGCCGCTGATCAATTTTGCATTTGATTACAGTTATCATGTAGGTTCGTTGAGATCAATTCGGATGATCTTGGCGATGCGTCTCGCTCATTCATTGGCTGTGATTTCGCAGTTGCATCCGAGCTCTGTTGTGGCATGGGGGCAGTTTGCAGGCGCTGTATATGGTTTTGATAAAGGTATACTCAGTGGTGCGCGACCACAGTGTGCACCCGTGAGGAAGTGCAGAGGCAGTGAGACGGACACTTTCGAATTATTGGTATTATACTACCGATGCTAGACAATGCTATGCACCACTTACTAGTGCGCTGGATATTATAGACCCACACTCAAGATAACCTGCAGAGAAAATGCACTGAGCGAGTACATAACGATACCAGTGGAACAAAGAAACACTAGTGCAAGAGGCCGGACATGCAATAGGCAGCTGGAAGATTTGACGAGATAACCATACGAGGTCCATGATGATGTCGCCTCAACAACGCCGCCGGAAAGTTTCCTTGGTCAGGTTCAAGGACAAAGGCCTAGGAGCTCCGAGTCCCAGGCTGTGGCTCCAAGCTGAATTCCATTCAGGTGGCATTTGCGTGGTGCCTAATGCTCTAATTAGCGCTCGAGGTCAACAAAGTGGCAAATAAGTATTGCCTAGGGGCTTGCAAGACATGACCTGTTGTTATATTTAAATGATGCGCCGCCCACTGACTAGCCTGGCAACATTGGTTATAATTGACCTTTTTCAGCCGCCACAGCAAATCCATGGCGGGTTCGTGCCAGTGGAAGGCTTTGTGTGTGTCGTTGCGCAGGCAGTTGTAAGGATTACCAATCTTCTACCGCCGGAAACGGCCGATCCACCACTCACCTCAACCGCCACCTCAGCTCACTGCCAACGTCGACCAGCATGAGCCCCGTCAACCCTTCACCGTCGATTCCGTGTCGTTAACGACCCACTCGATTCTCGGATCCGATTTCTCGTCACCATCACCCCATTCCATCTACTCGTTTGAATTCCGTCAATAAACTTATGCGTCCCTCCTCATCTCGTTATACGATACCATTCACACCACCACTCACTCAGTTTTATCACCTTTTCTTAATATTCACTATTCTACCCTGTCAGGCGCGACGCCACTCCCTTCAGCCTCCGTCGCCACATATTCGTTCGGCTCAATCGTACCCGAGGACCCTTACCATTTTGCAGTATAAGTAGCCCATGTACAGTTCCTACACACCAGCGCAATAATATTCAGCATCGTCATTTATTCCCGCACTCGCTATCTTCCATACTCTACAACTAACATCTCTATTTTGTTCACTCGTTCTCCACCAGCTGACTATACTCACCCCACATCCTCTAGCGGTCTACGCACCCCTTCCTACTCGCGCACTCTCGTGCGGTTTTATACAGTAGTGTCACGAGTGGTTAGCATTCATCTACTTGAACGTCCGACTGCACCATAGCGACACGCACAATTTAGTGTCCATAGGCATAATCCGTGTGCTGGCAGGGGTAAGTAGAGTTAGATTCAGCTCGTAATGATTTGTCTGTACTTATGAATATACCGTTTTTTGACGATCTCTTAATGAGCAAGTTCTGTTACAGTTCTTGCCCGCTGTCCAAGTCATTTGCCTATATCCCTGTTCAGAGCACAAATAAATTGACTGTGAAAAATTTGGTAGCTGCCTTGTTTCGCGTCCCTATGTTGGACATTCAACTCGTCATAAGCTTTCTTTCGTTTGAGAAGAGATATTGTCTTGACAATAGAACTTACTTATCTGTAGATCGTCGGGAAACCTAATTGTCTCTGTGAAATGTCGACGCGAGCTTGACACCAGCGAATTCTCATGCAGCGTCAAGAGATATCGTGTTGCCACGGAGCGTTAGGAACGCACAGCAAATGCATATTTCTGGGCTGACACCCTATACCGTCTGTGTATAAAAGCGAAGTGATAACTTTCAGTTCAACCATCCAGCTGTCCAGCCCCATCCTGAAGAGTAACAATGAATTTTACCTCATTCACCACTATGATTATGTCTGCTGCAGTACTGGCGGGCATAGTTACAGCAATAACCCCCGACGGTATGCCATGCGCCCAAAGTGGTAATCACCTTCAGCATACCGTGTTTGGATGTCAGACTGTACTTACGGGTGCTTGCAGATATGTATGGGTGCGGACAGCTCGCGGGTTTTAACGAAGGCGATTCGTTTTTGTTTTACTGTTTGGAAGACAACACTATCGAGTTCATCAAGGCTTGCGACTGTGTGACTTGCTGTACCGTCGTCAATGGAGGTGTAGGCGTAGACGGGTCCTACAGCTGCACATAAGAGGAAAAGGTGAGCCTGCTTCTTGCTTGCTGTGTCCATAATGTCATAGTGATACATTACAGATGTCTCCATAATCGGTGATCCTGGCACAGGTGGAATTGTTTTAGCGTCTACCTGGCTCTACCACTGCCCACTTGAACCTGTAGTGTTGAAGCTTAACAGTGTAAAATTGGACACATACCTTGATGCGAAATGACTCTAAACCTTCGAAAGTGAAGCTTCATAAACCCTTTGACCGTGAAACATCAAGCTATAGACAAGGCTCCTTCTGCTATTCTCACATACCAGGTCAATCTCAGATCAATCTCAGCCCGAGTCCCTCGTTGATGCCTCTCCCTTGTTGGCGCTATATACGTCAGGACAATTCCTTACAATCAATGATGCGAATGCCTACCTTCTGATAAAACAGCCTCGTCATCTTCTGTCACAACCACCCCACTTCTTGATCCACGAAAGCGTGCAATTGCCTTCGGATTGGCCAAATATCTCCCTTCGACATCCCGCGAGCATCGGCCACCAGCAGTTCAGCCTCCCAGTTCGGTTTATCCAGGACCGCTGACAGTGAGAACTATATAGAAGGATGCATCGATGAACCTCTGCCGCGTTTTGTCTTGCAGGAGGTTGCGGGTGAGGGCTAGATGACTGGAGAGGCTGACAACGCTGAGCATGATAGTAAAGATATGACGTAAAGCAGCTTTGAGAGAGCTTTCATGCTTCCCGGCGCTTTCCGAACAAACTGCCCAGGCAAGACTTTGGACAGTCACCAAGTCTGCGTCTAGTCTACGTAGACCTCACGCAGTGGCACAGTACTATACGATCAGCACAGCAACGTCCATCTCGCCGCCCGCGCACACGATGTTCATTGTGTCTTGACTGGCTGAATGATGCAGAGAATATCCTGTGCCGGTGATTCCTGTCAGTGATTGAGAGGCCTCAGGCTCGCTAATTTCCACTGAGGAGGGTAAGTTTGATATCTGCTTGCATGCTGCCCTGTCGAAGGGTGGGGAACACAAAATTACAAGCCGCTTACACGAACGGACACTGTCTCAGATAAATGACAGATGGGTTGCACCGGGGGAGCGTAGTAGGGGATAGAAAGTGTTTATTTTGAGGATGTTGTCAGCCCAAAGCAAATCGATTACATATGGGCTCGTGAAAGGTTTTGCATGTCGTTGCAAGCACCGCAAGTACTTAAAATGTTGGAGTACTACTACTAGTGGTGCAAATAGACACAAACAGCTCTTGACTTTGCACTACCAGCGGCATTGCATAGTACATTGGAGTCCCATCATGAATACGAGTTCAATTGACCATCAAGCTTTCAAGCCCAGTGAAAATCGACCAGAAAGAGGTAGATAGGTAACAATAGACGTCTAAGTACAAATAGAGATAGATAGAAATCTAAGAAATTCGAAACTAAAAAAATGCAAAATGTGAAAATAAATGCAAAGTCCAAATTTGCGTGCAAAGATTTGAAAATTGCATTGTATTTGCTGCAAATGATGCAAACGACACTTTGCAAATTGCAAAGCTACGCCTAGATTATGCGATTGCGCATATACGCTTCCTTGATCGCGATCACACAGCTACATGAATTCTATAACCTCCGAGAGCCTCGAGGCTGGCATACATCGACTGGTAAACGGTACTGATATTCACATATGCGATTGTGATGCCTGCCTTAGGAAGAACAAAGGCAAGCCCAAGCACGTACCCCGAACTACTTACTTCCGGCACAAACCCAACAGAGTCGCTAGACTTTTCCCCCCACCACTTCCTGCACAAACTCCAGCTCCTATACCGGCGCCATCATCTAGCAAGCGTCCTCTGGATGCTTCTGATCACCCTGAACAGCCACCCATATCGAAGCATAAGGATGATCGGATTACTGCCATTGATGCAGAAGACGGTGCGTTAATAAACCTGTGATCATTATCAATATGCTCATATGAATAAGAAGAACCAACTATTCCAGGTCCTGACGCACTCGATGGAGCTTTCGATCACATTGAGGACACCGATTTTGGTGATACTGGACCCGAGGACAGGGTGGAGGAAGAGGAAGCTCGAGTGGAGGAAGAGGAAGCTTGTGTCGAGGACACCGAGTTTGGTGATACGGGACCCAAGGACAGGGAGGAGGAAGAGGAAGCTCGTGTCGAGGACACCGAGTTTGGTGAAATGGGACCCGAGGACAGGGTGGAGGAAGAGGAAGTTCGTGTCGCGGACGTTATACCCGAGAACTTCGATCAAGAAATCCCCCCACATGACGTTGTTCCCGAGGTTGCGGACAATGACTTTGGAACCATGGGCTGGACGGACGAGGACCTGGACGAGCTACAGCAGATGGCACGCCTCGAAGATGCCCAGGACTCGATGTCATTCATTACTGCTCTCCGCAAAGCATCCCTAGACGACGAACACTCTAAACTACCTCCAGATGCGCTAGATAGACTACGAAACCCTCCCCGCGAACTCCCCGATACATCAGATCCCGATCTTATCCTGTCCTTAAAATACTACTTTGCCAATACAACAATCGCTTCTTACAATCTCATCCGCGAGGCCACAATCGAACGACACCCTGAAGATGATGTATACAGTCATTACCGGGTTAAGCGGGCTGTCTGTGAGCTTAGTGGTGTGGTCCCGATCGTTAATGACATGTGTTCAAACACGTGTCTCGCATTCACAGGTCCGTACGCCGAGCTCGATCGTTGCCCTCGATGTGGAGAAGATCGATGGGATGCCAAAAAAAGCTCACCTCACAAGAAGGTAGCTAGGAAGACGTATGACACATTTCCTGTTGGACCGCAGCTCCAGGCCCTATGGCGCCATCCAGACCAGGCAGAGAAGATGCGATGGCGCCAGGAGTACACCAACAAGATCATCGACGAATTGAAGACAACCGACGGCATTCCGGAGGTATATGAAGATGTTCTCCATGGGAAGCAATATCTGGACGCGTGCCAATCTGGCAAAATTAAAGATGGTGATGCAGTTCTTATGTTCTCGATCGACGGAGCACAGCTCTATGAATCCAAACAATCCGACTGTTGGATATATATATGGGTAATCTTCGATCATGCGCCAGACGACCGGTACAAGAAGAAGTATGTACTCCCAGGTGGTATCATCCCCGGCCCAAAAAAACCCAAGAATCTAGATTCATTCATTTTCCCCGGCCTACACCATCTTCGCGCAATCCAGACTGAAGGGCTTCCAATCTGGGACGGCGCAAAGAATATTCTATTTCAATCTAATCCTTTTCTCTTCGTTGCAACAGCAGATGGTCCTGGTATGGCGTTCCTCACTGGCCTTGTTGGTCACCACGGCAGATTCGCATGTCGTCTCTATTGCGGACTCCCAGGGAGACATAAACCAGGTGCACCTACTTATTATCCGCCCCTACGTCAACCTCATGGTACCGATCACCCCGATCACCCCGACTTCTTCGTTGATCGGCTTCCCCTTCCCGGTTTTACAATTAGTATACTTGTATGTGCGCTATCTGCAATCAGATAGTACTCTCAGCTCGCGCACACAGAGTGTCAACGCCTATATTCACCTGCAATCAGATAGTACTCTAAGGTAAGGCATGAGCTAAGAGAATGGGACAAAGTACTAAGGGGAATACTGACCTCAGCTCGCGCACACAGAGTGTCAACGCCTGAGGTCTGTAGTAAGTAGCTAGCGTGAATATATACTACGGAATGGACAGCGGGAAAATGATAAGGCGTGCTGCGCATCATATCGTCCGCCAGACATCGCACGTCTGGCGCGATGGTAACGAGATACTGTCAAACGGTAAAACAAAGTGAGACGAAACATAAGTAAATGTTATCATACTGCGTCACGGCTACTCGGGCCGTAACGACTTGCATACTCCAACACTCCCCCTCAAGTCGGACGCAACCCGAGTTCTACGGCAAAGTGCTTGACCTTGGGAGAGGGCAACGCCTTCGTCAGCGTATCGGCGACCATATCGGCAGTAGGGCAGTAGATTAGACGTAGTTTGTCGTGCTCAACGACCCACCTAATGAAGTGGAAGCGAATATCGATGTGCTTTGTGCGAGCGTGATACTGATGGTCTTTGGTGAGGGCAATGGCGGACTGGTTGTCTGAAAATAGGATGGTGGGATCGGTGAGGGGAGCGTAGAGCTCGCCGATGAAGGAGCGCAGCCATAAGGCTTCCTTAGCAGCGTGCGTGGCGGCCACGTACTCGCTCTCGGTCGTCGAGAGCGAAACGATGTCCTGGCGTTTAGACGACCACGAAACGGCACCACCATCAATCAGGAATGCGTACCCAGATATCGCCTTCCGACCTTCTGCCATACTCCCATCTGCATCTGCATAGCCCACCAGCGTCTTTTCCACTCCTCCATACGTCAACCTCAGGTCCTTCGTGCCGATGAGGTAGCGGTAGATACGCTTGACGGCGTCCCAGTGGGTCATGCCAGGATTGCTGGAAAAACGGGAGACAGTGGTGACGGCGTACGAGATGTCGGGGCGTGTACCCAACGAGGCGTACATGAGGGAGCCAATGGCCTCACGGTAAGGCACGTGGCGCATGGCTGCAAACTCGGATCCAGTGGAAGGAGACTGACCTGAGTGGAGTTTGGAGCTTGGTTCCATGGGGTTAGAAACCGGCTTAAGTCCGTCGAAGTTGAACCGGCGGATGATCGAGTCGACGTAAGTACGCTGGGATAATGAAATCAGCCGATTGTCGCGTGACCGAAGGACTTCTATTCCCAGGAGCCAATGGAGTTCGCCGAGGTCGGTGATTTCCACGTGTTTGCGTATCTCGTCCTTTAACTCCACTATTCCTTTCATCGTCCTCGCTGCAATCGTGCAGTCGTCAACGTGCACCACGACTATTGTGTGCTCGTCCTCCCGTCGCTTGGAGAATACCGCCTGGTCCACCGCACATTGGGTAAATCCCAGCCCGTCCACCAATATCTCCACCAGTCTCTGGTACCACCTCCTCCCACTCTGTTTCAGCCCATACAGCGTCTTGCGAAGACGACAGACCTTATGAGGGAATTCGACTGACTCGAAGCCCGGCGGCTGGCGCATGTAGATGACCTCGTCCTGGGTGAGTTTTCCGTTCAGATACGCACCCTTTATGTCAATCTGATGCAGCTCATAGTCTAGACGCGCTGATAAGGCCAGGACCGTCCTGATGGATGCGAGGGTGGCTACCGGGGCGTAAGTGTCGAAGAAATCGATGCCGGGGACCTGGGAGAAGCCTTGGGCAACGAGTCGCGCCTTATGGCGCACAATGTTGCCAGCGGCGTCCTTCTTCGCCCTGAAGACCCACTTGGAGCCAACAAGGTTAGCGCCGGCTGGTAAGTCCACCAGCTCCCAAGTTCCTGCCGCCTGGATAGTAGCTAACTCCTCCCTTATGCCCTCCTCCCAATGTGCCCAGTCAGGACGACGTCTAGCATCTGCCAGAGTGCTAGGCTCCAGCGCCTCAGACTCTGCAGTTGCCTCGCCTATCGCCATCGCAAGATCGAGGCCTGCGAGTTCGTCATCGGGGTCGTCGATGATCGACAAGAGCCTCTCCACGGCCTCCTCTTCCTCGACATTCGCTGGCGAGTCGCTTTCATGGCTGGAGGGCAGTTGGACACCACGAGGTATGGTACCGTTTGCATTGACGATGTCGATGACGCGCTGACTGGGTTTGCGGATGCGTCTAGATGGGGGATCGTTCTCGGTGGGATGGATGGGGTTGTCTGGGGATTTGAGTGGGGATGATGGGACTTGGGACGGGTTGTTGGTAGGTTTGGCCGCGTCTGGGACAAAGGCAGTATTGCCTTGCCCTTGACCAGATCCTGCTGAACTTGTCAGTGCTGAGGGCGTTACCATCGCGCCAGGTGAGTTCTCTTCTTCCTCCCCCTCGCGAGCTAACGCCTCAGCGCAGGTGGCATCCCAATAGACGTTCCTCTCGACGGAGACGGATCGTTTGGACGGCCAGTACACACGGCACCCATTTTTGCTGGCATCGTCGATGCCGATCCAGCGGCCTTCCTCGACACGACCACCCAGCTTGCTCCCAGCCTCCACTCGCACCCATACTGGTGATCCCCATGCACGTACACGCCGCAGGTCAGGCTTCCTACCTGTGGCTGCCTCAAGGGGGGTTCCTCCATCCAGCGCCTTAGTGGGGGTGCGGTTTTTCAACCACACCGCGTGGCGAACGGCCTCGCCCCACAAGAACTGTGGCAGGCCGCTGTCGTGCAACATGGCACGCACCTTCTCCAGCAAGGTGCGATTGAGGCGCTCGGCAACACCGTTATGCTGTGGGGTGTCGTGCACTGTAAGTTTCTGCTCAGTGCCAGCGGCCTTGAGGTGGACGCTGAACTCTTTCCCCAGATACTCCCCTCCTCTATCAGAGTGCAGGACCTTCACGCGGGCATTGTGCTGGGTAAGGCACCATGCCTCGAAGTCCTTGTAGGCCGTGAATGCCTCGCTTTTCTGGCGCAGGAGGTGAAGGTAAGTGAGTCGGGTTTTGTCGTCAGTGAAGCTAATGTAATAACGACGGCCACCCAGCGTCGCGACAGGTGCAGGGCCCCAGAGGTCAGTATGGACCTCACCTGCAAAGTCCTTGGCGCGTTCTCCCTCCCTTTCTCTGGCGATCGGCTTGCGTGTTGCCTTGGCATACACGCAGGACTCGCAGAAGACTGGCTCTCCTGTTGACAAGTCGACTCGTACTCCGGACACGAGGCCGTTCTCTGCAAGACGGCGAGCTGCAGAGGGTGCAATATGCCCCATCCTGCGGTGCAGTTCCATGACGGTGATCGTTTCGACCGTGGAGTTCGCGCTGTCGGTGTCGTCGTGGACGACACGATAGAGTCCTCTCGAAGACCTTGGTACGCGGCCAACTACGTCGTGCGATGGGTCGCGTATCGTGCAGGTGCCATCTGCAAATGAGATGGAGAATCCGAGTGCATCGAGTCGGCCAATGGACACCAACGTGTATCCTACCTCGGGGGAAAACAACACCTCGGTGAGTCGTAAGTTCGACACACTCGTCCCGTTTGGCACCTCGATGATCATATTACCTATCCCAGTGGCGTCGAAACGTTGCTTGTTCGCAGCGGCAAAGGACTTGGGCGGGATTTGGGTAAGTGACTCGAATTTATCTTTGTATGGGGATATGTGCCTCGTCGAGCCTGAATCGTACAGCTCGACGACAGGCGTCTCAGCGCGTTCGTCGCTGACGTGGGCAACCAGCTCAATGGCATCCTCTGCGCACGGTATGTCCTCATTGTCTCCCCCTGCCTCAGAGAACCAATCTGAGTCCTCCCCAGCGTACGTCCTGCGCTCTTCGTCGTCGTCGCTGTCGGATAGGGATAGGAGATCGGGGATGTCAGAGTCCAGCTCTGACATGGAGTCGACGGCGAACACGCCGTCCTCCTCGGAGTCGTAGTCGTCGACAACGTGAGCAGATCCACGCACGACGACTGCCGTTGTGCCCGCTGACTTGTCTGGCTGTTTACAGTCAGCCTTGAAGTGCTCCCTGGAACCGCAGTTCCAGCAGGGTGGGCGCTGTCTGCCGCGCCCATTGAAGCCACCTCGTCTCCCTCCTCTCCCATTTCCTCGTCCTCGACTGGGGAAGTCACCTGGGGCCACGGATAGGGCTTCCTCACCATCCTTCCCCTTCGTCGTGCCGCGGCTGTTGCCGCCACGAACGTCCTTGCGACTACGTCGCTCGGACTCCTCGATGATCAACGAGATCAGGATGTCAGGGTCTATGGTCTGGGTTGGGCTGTAGAGTCGAGCAGCCGCCAGTTGGCTGGACGCGAAGCTCGCAAGGTGATTGGGGAGGGATTGAATGATGGTGGACCGGTAATCTTTTTCTTCAATGATCACGCCAACGGCAGCTAACTCGTCTCGTTTGGCGCGCAGATCATCGAGGAACTGGCGTATATCGCCACCAGCGGCACACTTCGACTCCAGGAACTTCGTTCGCAGGTCGGTCTGCGCGTATGCACCCTTCTCGGTGTATTCGCGCACGATCTCTGCCCACATGGCAGCCACGTTGGACAAGGTCCTCACACGCAGCACTGTGGAGTCGGGGATTCTCTGGGCTAGTAAGTGCTTCGCGGTGTTCTCACTTTTCAACCATTTCGCTAATTCAACAGCATCGGGGGGGGAGACGGTAACCGTTCCGTCCTGGGCAGTGCTAGATGCCCCCACGGGACGTGACGTCGTTCCGTCGAAACATTTCCACAGCTCCTTCGCTTCGACGGCAATCTGGAACCGGAGCGAGAAGATTGCCCAGTTCGTGCCTTTGACATCGAGCTTGGGCACGTTACTGGGGAGGGTGTCTGTGGTGATGGGGACTGTTGAGGACATAGCGGGCTAGGTTGCTTGGATCGTTGTGCGGGGAAGCGTGAGGCGGTAGGTTTCTTTATTAGAGCTCAGGGCTCATAACCTTTTACAATTAGTATACTTGTATGTGCGCTATCTGCAATCAGATAGTACTCTCAGCTCGCGCACACAGAGTGTCAACGCCTATATTCACCTGCAATCAGATAGTACTCTAAGGTAAGGCATGAGCTAAGAGAATGGGACAAAGTACTAAGGGGAATACTGACCTCAGCTCGCGCACACAGAGTGTCAACGCCTGAGGTCTGTAGTAAGTAGCTAGCGTGAATATATACTACGGAATGGACAGCGGGAAAATGATAAGGCGTGCTGCGCATCATATCGTCCGCCAGACATCGCACGTCTGGCGCGATGGTAACGAGATACTGTCAAACGGTAAAACAAAGTGAGACGAAACATAAGTAAATGTTATCATACTGCGTCACGGCTACTCGGGCCGTAACGACTTGCATACTCCAACACCCGGATCATTCGATTATGAACGGAACCTCGAGCGTGTGATCCGCTGTTCCAACATGGCCGAATACGAGCTTGCACGCCTTGAGACAGGCATTACGAAACCAAGTATCTTCTGCGGCTTCGATGCTGACCGTATTTTGCTGGTGCCGCTGTGCTTTGGCTCTGATATCATGCACATCGCTGCCATCAATACCGGCGATCTTCTTCTACCCCTCTGGAGAGGAACCTTTAGAGCCGAGATTACGGATGATAAATCCGCGTGGGCCTGGGCTGTTCTGACGAAGGCGACTTGGAAGGCACATGGATCTCTGATCGCAGATGCAACACCCTTTCTGCCGGGTTCGTTTGATCAACCTCCTCGTAACCCTGCAGAGAAGATCAGCAGCGGGTATAAGGCATGGGAATGGCTTCTCTACCTGTATGGGATGGCACCGGCCACACTCTACGGCATCCTTCCTGAGCCCTATTGGTCGCATTTCTGTCATCTTGCCCGGGGACTACGTATAATGCAACAATACCATATATCTAGATCAGATCTCATTGAAGGCCACCATCACCTTCTTAACTTCGCGGATGAATTTGAAGAGCTCTACTACCAGCGCCGGATCGATCGACTTCATTTCGTTCGACCGTGGCTCCACTCGATCACACATATTGCTGGTGAGACGGTCAACAAGGGACCACCTATCTGCTCATCACAATGGACTATGGAACGCACGATCGGCAATCTTGCCCAGGAAATTAGACTACACAACTCCTCTGTCTACGCTAACCTCTCTCAACGCGCTGCCCGCCGCTGTCAAATAAATGCTATCAAGGCCATCATTCCCACGATCGAACCCGCATCAAATACTCCCCCCAAAGGATCACTGGATCTCGGGC
The DNA here is from genome assembly GCF_016758775.1 of Suillus clintonianus. Classification (NCBI taxonomy): domain Eukaryota; kingdom Fungi; phylum Basidiomycota; class Agaricomycetes; order Boletales; family Suillaceae; genus Suillus; species Suillus clintonianus. The sequence continues at coordinate 182,695 of NW_024539253.1, read as the reverse complement.
AGGGCTATGTCTTACTCCGTCGACGGGAGAGAGCAGCGCATGCAGTTCGTCCGTGTGAATCCGACACCATCCTTCACTACTTGGCCATCAATGGCATACACATCGATTCTGCTCCTCTTGTCACGAGATGGGCTCGACTGCGTCTTCCTAATGGACAGGTTGCATGATCGGCCTGGAAGGAAAACGCGATGTCAAGGCAGCCAAGAATGTCGCGGAATGTGAAGGTAATGTTTTTTTTTTGATCAATCGCACACTTAATATTGATTTTTATTGATTTTCATTTCAAAGTTGTTCATTGACGGACATACGAGCATCGCCGAAGTATACTTCTACTTCAATATGATCATTCACGATCGGCGCAAGACACTCGCGCTGGTTTCCGAATACAGCCAACCACACTCAGATCTCCTCGAGAAATCTTTTCAAACGGTCTATGCGTGTACCCATCGTGCAGATGCCTCATTGAGATTGGTCGAGGTTACTACTATTCAATCAGTAGTTGCAATGGTCCCCCACCAATTTCCGGGTATTGACGGCACGCTTTTCTACCTTATAGAACGACCAGGGTTAGATATATTGAGAATAAGTGGTATTGAGGAGGATGTAGTTGACGAGGAATAGAAGCTGATCCCATCAGAAGAAGCTGATCCCATCAGACTGATCCCATCACGCTGAGGACACGAGCATTATTACATTCACACTTTTGTATCAGTTACAATTACAATACTAGAGGTCGCGCAACTCTGGTAGCATAATGATACCTGGTAATATGCGGACTTGGTGAGTTTCCTTTCTCGACTTCTTCAAACTCATACCATCATGTCCTTCGAAAACACAATCTCATCCGCCGGATACCTCAACTCCTCGACATCTCAAATCACTTCACGATCGTTACCACAGCCCTTTGATCCGAATATTGGGCCCAGCGACACGTACTATTTGTGTAACCCAATGGCAACTCGAGAACCTAGCGTGAGTCATCATATTAATTACATTGATGAATTGAAGTTCGTATTCTGATATGAAACACATGGTGAGTCTTCTCTGATGTATCTAGATTCTCTACTCAGCCAAGATCCATTGGCGTGCAATGACACCGACAACGGTCATGTTGCGCAACTCAAACAGCAGCTCACCGAATTACAGCATGCTGTTATGAGTCTACAAGCCGATAGACTTCGGCTTATCAACGAGAACGCTGGTCTCAATACGACCTGCCAGACTTTACAGTAAGTAAATTCCACTGAATATATGCGCATATATGCGCTCAAAAAATCGCTACAGGAATATGATCATTAATATGCGAGGTTCCGCAAGCTCCGTGTCCTCGACATCTTCATCATCGCCCCCTTCCGACACCTCGAACACCATCGCCGATGAGAAACCTTCCCTAGTGGACAGGATCGTTCCCACAGAATCTGATCAAGAACTTGATCGGAAGGACTATCCATCTGTCAAATCATGGACGAGGAAGGAATGGCAGGACCAGAATCCAAAGACGACATCAGCTGTGCCTGGAAGTTCTGGAAGCTCATCTCGAGGATCTGGGCGCATGGCGCAAGGCGTTAATGTCGCATGCACATACCTACAGGATGAGCAAGGTGTATCTGTCTCTGCTCAACGCGCCAAGACAATCCGGAACCTCATGCTATCGAGCTTCCGGCAACTTGACACTCAAGGCCTCGCCCCAGATTCTATCGGCCAAGCATCCCTGCAAGTCTTACACTGGCTGATTCACACGCTACGGAAACATTGTTTCGAATTTCGTTTATGTGCTGACAACTGGAAAGTCATGAAACTCATGACCGACAATTACTCGCAGTGGTTCAACTACCACGTGAAGAAAAGAACCGGCAAGCGCATCAAGGCTGAGCATGGAGAGAGTAGTCCAGATCTCTCAGAAGACGCCTTACCCTCAGTTCAGAAGCGCGGGGGTAATTCTGATCAAGATCTCGAATCCGATCATCCAAAGAAATGCGCACGAACCGATCAGCCTGTCATTGAACCTATCACCGAGAACGACGAAGCGGTAAGTTTTTGTTCAGTACTTGACGCTCGCTAATCGACCTATCTACAGATACCTGATATACCACGACACCCCTCACCCGAGCGTGAATTAACACCACCACCACGCGCCGACAAAGGAAAAGATAAAGAAGTGACTACTATTGAGGTGAGTTGAATTTACACACTCAATCCAGACGCTGACTTGACTTGATTAAAATCACTAGATCAAAAACCCGCTGTGAGTTCTCGTGATCTGTCTGATATTAATATGATTGATCTATCTATGTAGGTCTAATGTTGTATTGAAACCTAGGCCCAAGCCAGTCAACCGGATATCCCCTTCCATTTCCATCAACTCTCCGACTGCTTCGACTTCTGGAACCAGCCCAATTCTTGCACCGCCATCTACACCTTCGTGCACTGACGCAGCTTCACTAGCTGTAAAGGCCGAACTCATCAACCAATCAAGCACGACAATCGAGATGAAAGCGCACCCTAATACGATCAAGAAGCGCCAACCAAGCACGAAGCCTATGCGCGTGAGCTCCAAGATCACAGCACGGTGAGTTCTATTTATTATTATCATAGCAAGCAAGGTTAACACTATCATTATTTTAGGAATCTTTGCGCCGTCGAATGGCAATCGAACGGCCATCAAAAAGAACCAGCGAGCGTATTTGCAACCTACTGGAACGGCCTATCAAGCACCGACAAAGAGGTACGTCGTTTTAATATTGATATCATTTATCTACTGACAACTACTCTTATAGGTATACAAGCGCAAATTGGCTCTACAGGTGCGTGGTATTCATATAGTCTAATATGATACTAACAACGGTTTCCTTTATAGGTTAAATCAGCTGGAACTACTGAAGAGAGCGGCGCCGTTGATGACGCGGACGAGGAGTAATGGATACGAGGCGGGATGGGCGGGATGGCGGGATAGTGGGATGGGCGGGATGGCGGGCGAGCGCGGGCGCAGCGATACCTTTTTTACACCTAACCATAGCGATACCCTTAGATACTCATTCAATGGCATTAGATCTGTATTCATCCACCCAAATTCAGCGCACATTTACATCTAAAATTCATCTAAGGCCATCGAAAATCCTATCTACGCAGTAAAATTAATTCTCGATCTCTATCATTTTGCGTCTCGAAAAGTCCCACTTTTATATACAGATAGAAACGTAGCGAAAACATCTATTTACATATATTTTTTTCGATCCTTATCTACACATATCTACCTCTTTCTGGTCGATTTTCACTGGGTTTCAAGATTCAACGGGTCGACGTTCAACAACCCTATCCCAACCAACCACCCAATGCCCGTCATTCCTCACCCCAACGATTCGCGTCTTCGTTCTCATTTTCATCGAACGCGTCGTCGCCCTCCATGGCTTGCATCTTTTGATCCCCTGCTTCCATGTTCAACTCGCAAGGCAGCTGAGTGGGTCTTAAAGAACTAAAGCTGCCATTTTTTGAATGGGGCATACTTACCTCCTGATTCAGCTGCATCACGATGCGCTGGTGGGTGGGACAGCCGGAAAGAAAACGTGATGAGTGTTATTTTGGATGGTGCCAACAGTTATGTCTCCCCGGCTTGCACCTTTTTCATCCTCCGCCCCTCCATGTTCTTATTATGAAGGCATTATAATCAACGCATCCCTTTCAAAACTTTAAGCGAGGGATATCTATTTTTTCAGTATAGCACGATCGACTACAAACCAATACACTCACTGCTGACCGGAAGCTCTGTAATTCCTTGAGTCAGTCGAAGAATCGACATACACTCAGCGATGAACATCATTGATATTGTTATTGGTCGCTGCAAACCTCACAGACACGGGACTTCGTCGTTAAACGGATTGGACAGGCAAGTGTTTCAGGCTTATTCATGATCATAACCTCACTCGTACATTTGTAAGGCACGCATGTAGCGGTCATCGTGCTGGTATCCACCAGAAACCATGGCATAGGTGACACCCAGCGCCACAAGTTTATACAGATATTCTGCAATCCATCGTCTTCTTTACATCATCCCTTGGTCCTTTGAGATGATGCATCTAGAGTGAGTTTATGATCAACACAGGACTCTGATTGTGGTATGCATAGGGCGGTAGCCAAACGGTTGACGCACGAAGGATATTTACTCTTGACTGGGTAACCTGCACGCTGTCCCTCGAAAAACGAAAGCTGTAAATTTTCAAAGTGCATCCGCTACTTGAACTCCATCCAGTTCGAAGGTTATTATCTGCTGACAGCCAAGTCTTCTGAGGGATCTTATACAGCATCCACTAGCTAGAGCGACTAGCATTGTCATACGTCCCATATGTTTACATAAAGTGTAACTGTGAAATCATAATACACGAAATTTTCTTTCTTTTCTCAAAGACACATCGAGAAAAGTTGTGAGGAGAATTGTACACATACACGACCGTAATCCACTTGCAATCGGACCACGGATACTTGGGAGGTATCAGATAATTAAGCCCAATCGCGGTCTCGCCACCGTCTCGGCTGAGGGTGACCGATATCATCCAAAGACGTATAACCCATACCAGAAAAAACGCCAGATTGCATGATTATATAGCTATACACTACGTACAGTTCCACCTCCTGAAACTACCTCGACACACCACATTCAAGAAACCTGCATTCACCGCCGAGACACCTCAACTCCACTTTGGACCGGAACAACAATGACGCTATGTTGCTTTGCCTTGAGGTCTTGCTACAAAGAGGTCAGCGGAATCGCTACAATCTTCAGAGTTGAAACATACGCAGGCGATACTGTGAAATGATTTGAAGAATTCTTTGGAATAATTCCATCCTCGCCTTAAAGCAAATAGACACACATTTGTATGAGCGCCACTGAGAATGAAATAAACGACGAACAAGTTGTTTCACTTCCTTCTGAGAACGTTGTTCAAACTCTTGCTTCAGTTTCTCCTGAGAACTTTCAAAAGCTTGTTTCGCTTTCTCCCGAGAACACCCAAAAGCCTGTTTCACTTCCTCCTGAGAACGTTCAAAATCTTGTTTCATCTTTGCCTGAGAGCGTTCAAAAGATTCTTTTGCCCTCCTCTCCTTCCCCCGGAAGCGCTCGAACGGTAACTTCGCCATCCAAGTAGACCGGTTTCCTTGATATTGATGGACGGCAGCGCTCACAGCTTCTTCATATGCGTGGACGGCAGCGCTCTTAGCTTCTTCATAAGCGTGGAAGGCAGCACTCTCAGCTTCTTCATATGCATGGAAGGCAGTGCGCTTAGCTTCTTCATATGTGAGGACAGCAGTGCTCTCAGCTTCTTCATATGTGAGAACAGCAGTGCTCTCAGCTTCTTCATATGTGAGGACGGCAGCGCTCACAGCTTCTCTGACAGCAGGAGCGTGTGGAGACGCCATGTACTGCTCGAGAGCGTCAAAAACACAGAGAACAGACTGCTGCTGGTCCTGAAGATACTGCCGCTTGTCGAAAATATAGAAAGAGTGTTCGAAAATGATGAGAGCAGCTAAGTGATCGATGATAAGCAGGTTCATTGCAATTTCGCCTGAAAATTCACCAGAGCTAAACTGAACAATTGTCTCCAATGGCGATGAGCCAGAGGCCTGGCAAAATTTTCAACATGCGGATTATGTGTAGTCTGTTACCAATCGGACATACCACAGAGAGTAACCTAGACGCCATCTCTACACGTCGATCCCTTCTAAGCTGGTGAATGACGATGGAAAGTTGAAAATTGTCACCCTCTGCTGAGGATCATTACACTCACAAACTGTCAATGAATAATATATTCGGTAAGCATGGCCCAAGGTCAAAGGGGGATGAACAAACATACTTCCTATTGATGGATCGGCGATATCGTTCATGAGGAAGGTTCGAGGATCAAATACTCACATTCTGTCAAGGGATGCACAATGTCAGTTATAAGCTGAGCTCATCGACAGAGGATAGACACACTGACTTCCTGTCAATGGATGAGGAATCCCATTGGCGAGTAAGGCTCGAAGATCAAACACTCACAGTCTGTGAGGGGATGTGCAACGTCAGTGATAAGCATGGCTAGACTCAAACAGCAAATCAACCCACTCACAATCTGTCAACGGATCAGCAACGTCTTCTGTCAGCATGACACGAGGACGATGGAGAATGAACTCACACCCTGAACACGTGAATAGGCAAGGTGGTAGGTCGATAGAGTATGAACACACTCACAAGCTATTAACGGATAAGCAATTTGTTGGTGAGTATGGCTAAAGGTCTGTGAAGGATTAATGCACTGACATTCTGCAAATGGATCAACAATTTCTTCCGTCAGCAAGCCTCGAATTCGACAAAGAATCAAGACACTCACTCGCTGCGAACAGTGGGCAACGGCTTGGATCAGCATGGCTCGAGCTCGAACGAGGATCAAGCCACTTACTCGCTGCGAACAGTGGGCAACGGCTTGGATCAGCATGGCTCGAGCTCGAACGAGGATCAAGACACTCACAGTCTGCGAACAGTATGGAATGGCTTGGATCAGCATGGCTCGAGCTCGAACGAGGATCAAGACACTCACAGTCTGCAAACAGTGGGCAATGGCTTGGATCAGCATGGCTCGAGCTCGAACGAGGATCAAGACACTCACTCGCTGCGAACAGTGGGTAATGGCTTGAATCAGCATGGCTCGAGCTCGAACGAGGATCAAGACACTCACAACCTGCGAACAGTGGGCAACGGCTTGGATCAGCATGGCTCGAGCTCGAACGAGGATCACAACACTCACAAGCTGCGAACAGTGAGCAACGGCTTGGATCAGCATGGCTCGAGCTCGAACGAGGATCAAGACACTCACAGTCTGCGAACAGTGTGGAATGGCTTGGATCAGCATGGCTTGAGCTCGAACGAGGATCAAGACACTCACTCGCTGCGAACAGTGTGCAATGGCTTGTATCAGCATGGCTCGAGCTCGAACGAGGATCAAGACACTCACAGGCTGCGAACAGTGCGCAATGGCTTGGATCAGCATGGCTCGAGCTCGAACGAGGATCAAGACACTCACGTACTGCCAACAGTGCACAATGGCTTGGATCAGCATGGCTCGAGCTCGAACGAGGATCAAGACACTCACGTACTGCGGGCAGTGCGCAAAGGCTTGGATCAGCATGGCTCGAGCTCGAACGAGGATCAAGACACTCACAAACTGCGAGCAGTGGGCAAAGGCTTTGATCAGCATGGCTCGAGCTCGAACGAGGATCAAGACACTCACAGGCTGCGAACAGCGTGGAATGGCTTGTGTCAGCATGGCTCGAGCTCGAACGAGGATCAAGACACTCACAGTCTGCGAACAGTGTGCAATGGCTTGGATCAGCATGGCTCGAGCTCGAACGAGGATCAAGACACTCACGTACTGCGAACAGTGTGCAATGGCTTGGATCAGCATGGCTCGAGCTCGAACGAGGATCAAGACACTCACTTCCTGCGAGCAGTGGGCAATGGCTTGGATCAGCATCGCTCGAGCTCGAACGAGGATCAACAGACGTACTACCTGCAAGCAAACGCCCAACATGAATGAGAGCAACTTTCAAACATCTGTATGATCTTACCCAGATATGTGGAAACCAGCCACCCAACATCGCTATTACATCATCAGATGAGAATTTCCGAGTCGCATCAGAGACTCGGACAACAATTTCTTTAAGTGCGCTGGACAATAGTCAACAACTTTCGCGGCAGCCAAATGAGCCTATGAGCAATTACCCATGTACTGCATAATTCACGCAGATCTCCAAGTTGGTTTGCTGTGTTGAGACGAACAATTGCTGAAGGACTTCACTGTCCAGAGTTTCAGCCGTGCGCTCGATGAGTAGCCCACAGTCTGCATCATCCTTGTCCATGTCTGATGGATCAATGGTCATCATGCCTCTCAATTCAACAATTCACAGCTTACCAGGAAGGCATACGTGACATTTTGGTGGCCGTCGAATGTCCTTGGAGTGGTATAGAAATTTCAATTGCGACCCGTTCGCAAATGTCTTCCAGGCGTGCTTCGGAGCCAGTTTTTTAGCGTCTGTCCTCGATTTTCCTTCCTTCAGTAATCGCGCGAATTCAACGTCGTAAAGGGCATCGAATTTCGTAAATATAACGATCACTGGGACTGGGAATGGGAGTGGAAGTTGTAAATCAGTCAGTCAAAGGACAGATGCGAAAGCTTACTACTTCCGGTATCACAGCGGGAGAAAAATTTGAGTTCGGCTTCGGTGAACGCCCTGCTTGCTTGATCCATTGGGATACAGTACCTATGTCAAAGAAATGAGCCAATGCATGTTGCCAAGTTGACCGATTACCATATAGTGTGAATTCGATCCTTGATATTTATCCTCTTCGAGCGGTTTGCGATAAATGTGTTCACCTTATCGTACTCAGACTCGCCGCCTGCTTCGAAACCGCGTGAATCGTGAAAGATGAAGCCTGGGTTTTTTCGAAACACCATCTCGTTCTTGATGTCGTGCACTCCACGCTGAGAACACGTTAGTTCATGTTGCTAACTGACGATAGTAGACGTTACCCCTCTGGATTCCTTCAAAACATCGACGTCGTCGATCTGATGTCGATGGACAGTCATCACTATCAGTATCGTACTAGCATCACGATGCGCACCTTTTCCCCAGCACCATTAAATATATCTGGGTTCTCTTTGGTATTGCAAATCCTCTTTAGGATGGTAGTTTTTCCTGCGTTCGCTCTTCCTATGATGAGGATTCGAAAGCGATCGATTCTCTCTTTTATCTCTGAAGGATCCATGGATGATTCAGAAGGTAGATGATACTGGGACTGAGCAATGAGAATTGTCCAGCACTGCGATAGGTTTATAACCACTAGTACTAGTACTATTGTGGAGAGCGCCCTAATCCAGTGGGCAATGAGCACGCCATCATTGAGGCGTACATCGCGTCGAAGTCTCGATTACGGCGACGGCTTCCAGATGGACTTCCATTTGATTCACTTTATCTATATATAGTAACAACGTGCACCCTGGCTCAACTCAGTGTGTGAGCTCCGAGGCTCTGCGACTCTGTGAGCGCCCTAGATTCAGTGTGCGATAGGCATGCTTAATGTTGTGCGTAGCGTAGGGCGTACATGAGCTGGACATTGGACCCACTGCTGATCTCAGGAACATGTAAGGCAGTCTTTTACATGACAGATGTATGTCATCTCATCCAATGTTCGCAGTGCATTCGGGCTCTCCATTGTGGGTACTATTTCCGGCATCTTGTCTGCCCTGGCCGGACCTGCGGCTCCCATCGTAGTGCCGATAGTGGCAAGCGTTGTGATCGCGAACTGGGTTTACGAGGCGTATCAACGGTCGTGCGTCCTGCTACTTATCCTTGATTGAGAGAATAATGACAGGTCCTCCTCAGCTGCGCGGCGCTCCAGCGCTCCATGAAGTACATCATCGACTTAACTCCTGTGTTGCAGACGTTATATCTTGTGTCGGAAAACCAGGAATTGATTCGTAGGATTATCAAGCTCGCGAGCAAGTCCTACCACGAGTCGCCGACGAGCAGAGAAGTGCATGTTCGGATTCAGGAGTATGATAGGCAGTCGACCTTCCTGGAACGCGCAGACCGCGGTTCATTGGATCGATTCGTTCAGCTAATCCAATCGTATAACATCAGTACAGAAGAAATGTCTGGTCTTCGGGTAGATATTCCGGCTGTGGGTTTATTACCGGATGAGCCATGGGAAGACGAGAAGATGTAGGACTTGTTTTTTTTCTTTTGTGCATGGTTTTGTGCATCGGTGGACATCGTCTGAGTACTTCTGCCAGGACTACTTGCGAGTACATGAATTGTCATGTACTTGTGCGCACCGTTGAAACATGGCGCGTTTTGGGCACATGATAGACTCGTATAACTCCAGAAATCTCACAAACGTCAGTCCGTCTCCCCCTCAGACTCACCCGTCTCCTCCTCGGACTCGTCCATCAGCCACCCAATATGCCTGCTCCGTGAAATTGGACCCATCAAAATTGGACCCATCAAAGTATTGAGATGTCTGTTGACCTCATCCCACAGCTTCCGGAAGCGCATCCCGGCATCACCATTATGTCGCTGGATAACTCGATCGACGCCAGGGAGCTTGGAGAAGATGATGCGAGCGACGGCTTCAGCATCCGCTATCTCAGAACAAGCCACGTCCAATTTTTGAAGGGTTGAAGGGTGGGCGATGCGTAGCATGGGGGATATTTTGGTGAGGGCATCGTGGTGCATGGTATGTGTGGCCGTGAGGTGGAAGAAGTGTGGAAGTGAGAGTGTTACACTATCTCATGCAAGGGGCCGTATGGGCTATTGTCAACAACACCCTAAGCTCGTTGGCGAAGCGCTGACGACGGATCAACAAAAGAAGACTGATAGATTACAAGGCTGCGGTGGTAGTAGGATAGACAAGATCAAAAGCAAGGAACAACGCCAATGATAAGCATATGTTGAAGGTCCGCTAGTCCTGAAAAAGCTCGGACCGTTCTTTTCATCACAGCTATACGTGTGCTGTCCCCTTGGACCTGCGACAGGCCGGGAGGAATACTGAATGAGATAGGAGGCTCAAAGAGATCGACATTAATGAAAGGAATTATTCTAACACATGAAATGTACTGATATGCCCAGCGCTGTTTGCAAAATAATATTGCTACATAATACTTGCCCAGACGAGGAGGAAAAAGACACCCCGGATGCTATTACGTCACATATACGCCGGTACCGGATTCAACCGTGCATTGAAGTTCATCCGCATACATACTCGCTCTCATCTTTGCAAAGCTACTCCAGGGTCCCGCGCCCTCCATTTCTTGTTCCGTCCTGACTGAAACTCACTGCCCCGATATCATATGGCCACTGATTTTTGGGCCAGTTCGCACTAGTGAGGAGGATCAAAGTCTCAATCGACACAAGAGGCTTATGGTGGGCAAAATAGCAAACGATGGATAGTGGACCGGGCTACCTTGAAGGAGTCTCGCTCAGATGACCTACAATACGTGGACGATCCAGAGTATCTCGATTTCTTCGCAATTTTCTTTGCCAATGGTGAGTTCAATACACTTGCGGAATGCAGAATGCCATTCAATCCTTCTAGTTATAACGAAACTAGGGAAGAAGCTCAACTTCAGGCAGCGCGTCATTTCAACAGCCATTGTATTTTTTCGAAGATTTTATATCAAGAATTCTTACTGCGAGACCGATCCATTTATTGTCATCGCAGCATGCTGTTACGTGGCTGGGAAGGCGGAGGAGTCGCCCGTGCACATCAAGAATATGGTAGCAGAGGCTCGACTTTTCTTCAGCCGTGTGTTTCATCACCAAGTTTATTTGTTTGAATGCTGATATCAGGTTGCGCAGAACAGCCGTATGGCGTGAAATATTTTCCTTCTGATAATTCTAAGCTCGCCGAGATGGAGTTCTACCTCGTTGCGGACCTCGAATGCGACCTCACTGTCTTCCATCCATATCGTACCCTGCTGTCAATTTGCAAGAAGGAGAGCTCGAATGACTTGCAGACAGAAGCTGGTGAAGTGGGAGTGGGAGTAGATGACGGGCCACGGTATTGGGGGAGTGGAGATGGGCAACTCGAGTTGCCAGATGATGCGTTCCAGTTAGCTTGGTGAGCGAATTTCCAGGAGTGACTCATTATCATAACTGATTTCAATTGTAGGTCTATCATCAACGACACATATCGCTCAGATCTCTGCTTGCTGTATCCTCCCCATCTACTCGCCATTACAGCGCTCTATCTCGCTGTGGTTTTACACGGTCCAACTAGGGAGCTCCTGCAACAGCAGTCTCATTCAGCTGATGTTACACCGGCCCACAGCTCCCCGAGAAGATCGTCGCGGCAAAATTCTAGTACATCATCAAGTCATGCAAAGAAACCCTCACAAGACTTTGTTGCCTTCTTTGCTGAGCTTAATATTTCAATGTCATTGGTCGCCACCATTGCACAAGAAATCATTTCGCTGTATACACTCTGGGAGCGGTACCTTGAAGATTCCGATCTCGTTGATTCTGCAAGGACATCATTCCATGGACATGCCTCATCGCAGGCACAACCGGGAGCAAGCCATAGCGGGGTATCTACGCCCGTGGAGAGCCTGGACGATGTACATAGGCCACATGGTGTCACGCCGACCTTCTTGCTACAGGTCTTGACGAGGATGAGGGAGAACAGGTTGTCGGATATGGCGCATGCGTCTTCTGGCAGGCCTGTCGCGGTGAATAAGATGTTGGAGCGGACTCAGGCTGCTGGGTGATCATACGCATCTTCATTTACATCGCTACGTGTGTATGTACGTTTCGTATTCCACCTGATTAGCTTGGACGAAACCCTTGACTTCACGACGTGCGCCCCCTTCAAGCCTCGATAACGTCACCTAACATGTAGAAGATCGCATGACATTAATTTGTTTTCTCGGATAAATGTATACTAACTGAACTTGAATACCAACCTCTCAGCACAAAAGCATCAGGTTATGTAAAATTGGGCATTCACTTTTAATGTTTACCTAAAGCCTCGAGGTGCAGCGTAATTATCAAGTTTCGCCTTCTGACAACACTAGCGCTCGCTCTTTACACACTCGCTGACGGTCTGCACACAGTCAAACATTTGGAAGATTCTGACCTCTGGCCTGTAAATGGCAACAACAGTACAAATCTTCTTATCTTGTTCTGAAACGGCGCTGCTCTTGTACGGATATCGCCCCACAAATAGTGCTGCCCAGCCACTATGCCTCGCGGCCTACCATGAGGTTGGATGGTTAAAGCGGATGGGCTTAGGGAATATGGAAGGTCTCGTAAGTGTTGGTTATTACTATCGAAACTGACGTATAACGCTTGCAAGGCTGCCTTATAGCATACTCTTCATAGGCTCTAAAGGCTAATCAAGCAGACATTTGAACTGCAACCCAATCATCGTCGATTCTCGAATAGACTCGCAAAATGCAACTCCAGGTGAGTTCCACGTTCAGATCTACTGTCACGAACGCAGGCCTGATCGAAGCACAGAGCATTATCTACTCCAAGCCACCGGCCATCGTTACTTTCTTGCTACTAACGAGCATCCCGCTCGTCGATCCCACATGGGTGGTGCGATCTCTCTGCGCAACTCACCTTGGGAGGCGCCTACTGCAAGGAGGCTCCAGCAGGACCTTCGTGCACAGTCTCTTCCAACGACTCTATCACGCACTGTCCTCTACTTGCCTTCGCGTCCGCCTCTTATTTCCATGCCCCGTGCGTTCACGATACGAGACGTTCCCCACGCTCGAAGCGGAAGCGAAATATTGGTGCATTGCTGCTCGTTACCAACGCCACCTTGCACAGTCTAGTGCTCGTCGGCCGCCGCATGAGACGTCCGAGATACCTCTCGTGACGTACTATACCCCACGTCTGCTGCCTCAATACCGCGACGTACAACACTCCGACGAAGGGAGCGTTGAATTTTCCATATCCGCCAAAACGTTTTGCAAGTGGCATAGGATGGTATTTCGGCGGTCGGTAAGTTCTTCATCTGATACTGCTGCTCAGAAAAAGTGATGCATGCTTGGTGTTTGGGATCGAAGCATCACCCGACTCTTGCTCAGGCAGCTCTGCGCATGAAGCATCACTCTCACCGAGACCTTAGAGAAATTCAGCGGATTGCACGCCTCCTGCCAGACGAGCAAGTGTTCCGTGTAAACCGACCGTGGTCGTCAAAATACAGCAAGCTTTGGAAGCGATGGCTGGACAATAAAGGTCCAGACGTAGTGATCGTGTTTGAGTGACGTACTTTTGATGTGATGGTAATTGCTGTAACGCGGCTTGTATCTGATAGATGTAGTGTACTTTTCGTTTGTTTACCTCACATTTGGGCTTTTCGCATGAGATTTCTCCTCACTCTCCTACGCTCGCCGCCCAAGCCTTCACTCTTACCCCACTGCAAATATGGTACCCGGCACTTCTCAACACCTGCAACCCCTTCATTCACGTCTGTAAAATCGAGCATTCCCCAGATAGGCAGCTCCAGCTCGCCCTTGACGATCACCCGACAACGCGCAAGAATAGCGGGCGGAACCGGGGTGAGGATATGCATGTGCGATGAATTAGGCGAGACAGCACGAATGAGGGCAATGCCGTGGCAAGTGGAGGTTGAGGGTACGGGCGGATGTCTGGCTTGGGTGTAGGGCAATTCCAGGGCGCCAGAAGGGTCCGCATATACTGGATCCTCGGTTCCGGGCTCGCATTCGACAAGGCCAACGATCGCGCCATTTAACACATTGGAGATCTCCAAGGGGATCACGTCCTCGTATCCTGCGCCGATCAGGATGACCTGGTCATATGCCTGGCTCCAGTCCACCTCATACGGATACCGGGCACAGAGAGGGTGAGAGGTCTCCCATTTAGTTGCTGTCATTTGACGAATCGGAGCGGATGGAGACGGAAATGATGCTGATGTAATTGATGGAAAGGTAGCATGGAAATACGACAAGATGTTTAAGTTGCGCTGGTCGGCGGCATTAAAATGCGTATTCGTTAAGGTGGGCGATATTGCTTCGAGGGTGTACTGGAATGCCTTGCTCTGCGGAGACGGGTTGTACAGAGTGTCATAGGCTGGCGGAGCAGTTGGCCACCCTTTTTCTTCTGGACCGATGATCTCGAATACATGAGTATTCTCAGCAAGTTCTTCGATCTTGGCATTCAAGTCGGCACCAAGACCCTTCGTCCACCCCATGGTATTGACCACCAGGGGAGTGACGTCGGTGATCCGTGTATCAATCGATTCGTCATCGGGCATGGACGTTTGAATCTCGAGCTTGTACGTTTCGAGGAGCGCTTGAACGGCCGCAAGATAGTGTGCTGGACTGCACCGCGGTGAAGTTGCTCCAACATAGTGCGCTCGGTATGGAAGAGTAGGATGCGTAAAAGGCGGGCCTTAGATATACGAATATTTCAGGGGCTCTGTAAGGAAGATGTAGTAATTACTCACCAAATACCGGACTGTCAATAACGTTTAGAGCGACCAAACCCCCAGGTGTAAATTCAGATTGCCCTACATCGCATTCGAGATATGCGACGCGCTGAAATCTATAGAGCACCGTTAGCTGTATTTATTTACGTTGAACTGCATACATACTTCGCCAAAAGCCTGTTCAAAAGCGTCCTAGCAAACGTACTTTTCCCGGACTTTTTCGGACCCTTGACAACATACACCGAGAGCGGTACGGGATCTGATGAAGAGGGTAGCGTTTCTGCAGCGCTCAGTGCAATACTCCATGATCCAGGCAGCACGAACGGGAGCACGTCCCTTGTGCTGTGCGTCACCTGGCAGGCAAATGTTACTGATGATGCTTCCCATACATTAAAAAAAACAGCAAACGTACCAAGCTCACGCCAGGCCGTATAAATTCTGCCGAGCTCCGCTGCCAACGCGAAGGTTCGAAAACCCCATCAAAGACGCGACAAACACGTCCGAGACCTTCCACACCCGTGTCGAGCGATTGAATTGCTACTACAGCCCCATCACGGGAATTCCTGATGCGAGGAGGAAGGGAATATATGTCCAAGTCGGCATGTACGTCCGACGAGACGCATCGTAAGATGGGAATCGGAGCAGAACGAGGGGCGAACACATGGTGAGCTACCTTTGAGGCAGACAAGGTTACGCCGAGTATGGAAATAGACCCTTTCAAAACAGTGAGAGCGTATGTCCCTAGAAGCGCGAGTGTCTCCTCCCGCTCGATGGAAAGCACCGAAGCCTCATTTTGTAAGCCCATGTCATTAACTTCATCTGCAGAGAGCTCGTAAACGTTAAGATCACGAGTAGGTCTGAACGTGGACAGTTGGGAAGGCTCAGATCTTGAAGGCTGGGGGAATAATGGTAATTCAACGGGAACAAGTGGATTTTGTGCTTCTTCGGCTTCTGAGTCATCAGATGAATCCAAGACCACTTGAACGTCCGACTCTGAATCCGAGCTCGACCCCACCATAATTACATCCTCTCCTCCCTCAACCATGTCCTTCGACTCGAAATACCGAGCGGTCGGCACTCGCTGTGGCAAGATTTTTGCTTTCTTGCTGTTCCGCGATGACTTTCCATTGACAGAACTGGATTTGCGTTTCGAGGGAGGATTTGAGTTACGCTTTGGCTCGGAAATGAGATCCGCGGATGGTGTTGAAGGCGTTGGCAGCGGTGAGAGCTCATTAGAGCTGGGAGACTTGGATGAATCTAAGGAGACTTGTGCTGCTCTTCGCGCCGCGATTGCGCTGAGCATGACTTCCACATCTTCCAACAAAAACTCTGTGTGAACAACCTCATATCCTAATCCGGCCGAGCGCCAATTCTGGCGCAGGCGTCAATCTCTCTCAGTGGCCTAATAATGCCAGTACTCTTTGACAAGGTACGCACATCCAATGCAGATAACACTGAATTAGCACTTAGTTCAGAAGATACCCGAAGATGTACAGTTGTCATTAATCATGATTGAGTGGAGGCTACTATACTAGCGAATGACGGGCGGAGGAAACCATCGAATAGGATACATATCGGCACTCGACGAGAATGTTGTGGTTAATGGGCCATGGAAAGTCCTTCGTGTAAGTAGTCTACCACAACCTTCAAACTTCAAACGATGGCCTACGCCATCACTCCTTCCCTACTCTCTGACAATCTGCAAGACATCCGTACCGTCCTCAGCCTTCTGGAGAACAACTCTTTGATCGCCACCAGCCACCAAAGCCGGCGATTTTTCCGCGAGCGCAAAGTGTTTTGGAAGATTGGAACCACGAAGGGCAGCTGAGACGCTGACTAGCGTGAAGGCTTTCTCATGACGCCTGAAGTGCATGATGATGGTCAGAATGAAAAGTATTCCGAACATCACTGCAGAAGCTATGATAAAAGGCATGGAAGAGACAAAAACAACTTGAGGACTGAACACCTTCGCAGGAACATATGCGGTCCCAAGAGAGCCATCCATATAAGCTGCGAAGCAAATCAGAGTGCAATCCGTGATCAAGTTCAGCGTGCGTACTCTTTGACACAGATTGCAACATTCCAGCGAACGTCCGTGCCAGGATATCAGTCGGAAGTATGGTCAAAACTACGGATGGGGCATCGAAGCTCGGCTGAGTCAAGTTGTCTATCTGTTCCTGTCCGAAAAGGAAGTCGTTTTGAACCGTAGAATAGCTTCCCGCAGGTGTAGTCGATTGATTCATCGGGCCGGCATCAAAAGTAATACCGCTCAACGCGATGGATAGCATGAGGGGCGTTTGAGTGGGATGTAAATTGCCCTGCGAGATGTATTGTTTGCCTTGTCGAATAGGAAGGACTTCCAGGAACCCAGTCCCGTTGCTGAGTACCTCACGAGTCTGAATCACAGCATTAGGTCTGCATGCAAGAAACGCAAACTGCCAAGTTTGAGCTTGGGAATATGTGGTTGCATTGACGTCCAAAATGAATGTTGGGATGTTTGTCCAGTTTAGGAGAACTGGGTTCAATAATGTGAGGTTCTCGCAGCCAGTGTAACACTGGGAAACAGCAAATACGGTCGAACCGTCTGTTGGCGGTCCTTGAGTAGAATGATTGAAAACGGCATATAAAGGGTCCATCACGATGATGTTCAACATACTCAAGCCTATCAAGCAGTCAGAGGCGTGAGGATAAGCCGATTAAATACATACCATAGTTGATCGATGTAATTGAGACATCCAGGCCCAGGTTCTGAAGGTAGATACCAGCGGTCGAAGAAAAATCACTTTGGTTCCCTTCGAGCTGTGTTGTCGACGAAATATTCGTCGAAGCCCATTCACAAGTCGGATTCATACCAACTGCATCTGTCATCCAGTGTGCACTGACAGTTGTGGGCAGATCAATTGGACTTGGGACAATGTATGCAGCAAACTCTGCATCAGATCCAGCAGCAGAGAAGGAGTAATTTGCTCCGAGCTCCATCTCGGACCAGAGAACAGAAGCGGCGAGATTATTGCTTGTATACGCACCCCACCCAGGCAAGCCTGGGCTCGTGATTGAGGCACTAAAATCATAGGTCTGAAAACAGGAGACCAATGGAATGAGAAAACATCTCACTTATACACGCCTTGTGAAGGGATTGACCCGACAGCGAGGGCAACAGTCTCGCTTTCTACAAGAACAGTTGCAACATTCACTGGCAAGAAATCAAATCCGGCCAAAACGGAATGTGTTACATGTCACTCACAAGCAGCGGGAGTGACCCATGATATTACCACACCTATCAGTGTGGCGACAAAAGCGGAAAACATGTAAATTGAAGATGTGCGCGAAAAAGCGTCGCTCAGGAACCTCATAAAGCCATAGTTCGGATTTGACTTCTTATCAAGTATAGCTAGAGGAACACCTTGCATGCGACGAGAACCAAGAATACGGAAAAACTCCTCGCACTAATTTATTTTGCATAGCATGATGAGTATACCGAAGGTGCAACAACAACGGACATGGATACTTGCCTGCAAGTTCGACACCATGTCCGCCACCGGGTAAAGGGCGGCGAAAACGACAAGTTGGCTCAAAGACGTAACCCCGGCTTTTATCGTAGCTTTCAAGACAATAATAATACGTAATAAGTCTCAAACAGATCGGTGGCAAGAATTGACATACCAATATGATTTGGAGTGAATGCATAAAATCCATTCTTAAGTGTGATGAGGCGTTTATTGACTATAACGCAAAATACCAAGTATGCACTTGCTGCAAGAGGGAGGGTCAACAATTTCGCGACTGTCAACATCCTTTTCATGAGGCCTGGAACCTGCTGTTTGTACTCGAAAGTTCGGTGGTTGTCCTCGCGCAATGCGTGATCTTGCCATCGGTTTGGCACTAGACGAGATGTGTCTTGATTCAACAGTGGCATCGAAATGCTGGAAACACGGTTTGGCGTGAGTCTGTTTGTAGAAGAGAAAGAGTCCAGCTCATAGTTGTCCGACATGGTGACGAAAGGAGCAAGGATGAGTTCAAAACTGCAGTGATAGATGTAAGCCTTCGTGTCACATCGACGGGGTATCACTAGTACTGTAACTCAGTAGTGTATCTCGGACTGAAATGAAGATAAATTACCACCGCGGAGCACAAGTGCATGACATCGGAACCAATTAACTCTACTTAGGCTGATGCACCGACCAATCGGAAAACGTATTACAGTATCCACAGAAGGTTCATGACGCTATGGAAGGCTGTGGATTACTGATTTCTGGTGCGAAGTTCGGGGTGGACTTGAATTGTTACCGGCATGCATCATGGTGGTTGATGAAAGAGGGAGCTTATGTATGCTGATTGCACTTGCCTTTTTCGTTGACAGCCCGGGCCTCGGAGTGTGATCAAGGGTCTTCGTGTCGTGTGTAGTATCACCATCATCTCAGTTGAACTTTGACTCAGTTAACGTTTACCCCACATGGTATACGGCCTTGGCAGGGTATCCATGGCTTGCAGTAGGACATGCTCTTGCGTTTTCCATCAAACTTTACCGTGAAATACGGCTCCTTTTGCCAGTACCAGAAGAAAGAAGTTTATAGGCTCATCTTTGGAAAGTCGGATCGGATTTTGTAGGCCTTCAAAGCTTCAGTTACGATGAGGCGTTTTTGTGTGATATGTTTATTCGGGCTTTCAGCGTTCTCCCTCCCGGCAAATGCGAGTTGTGAGTATTTTTTTCTGAGATTATGGCAGCAGTATGAGGCTGAAACATCTGCTTAGCATGGGCAGCTTTGCCTATGAGGGTCCTGCGGTCCCTTGTTGAGGCCGACGTTGTCTTCAATGGTGCCACAGTTCGGACGTACTTTGGTACGCCTCCTCAAGAAGTCGAGCTTACAGTTGATCTTGCAGCCGATTGGCTAGCTGCATATGCGTACGATTGTATACTATGCAGTGGAGGGACTTCATTCAATGCACTGCTATCATCTTCATTTCAGGTAAGTGCCAGTTGGTACAACAATGAGTTCAGTAGTCTGACATGGAAGACCGCAGCCATTACATTCAACATGGATGAACTCCATTCCTGGGTTTAGTGGCACTGATGTGATGGATCGGGTTTCATTCGGCGGAATCCTCAATGCGCCAGAAACACAATTTGGTACGAGTGAACTCTGGATGCGAATCATTACTCTTTCTCACAATTGAACATTAGCACTTATCGAAAGTGGTTCAAACTATACCTTGCAGTCGACGATTCAAAACGGACACCTAGGTGCATTCGTTAACCCATCCAATGACACTTCCCCATCTGCACACATCTTTTCGCAGTTGTACCAGTCGGGTCAACTTCTCAACCCTGTCGTAGGCTTCCGGTTTGATCCATTGAACCCCAAAATCACAATCGGTGCTCTGGACCCAGCAGACTATGATGGAGATTTGAACTGGGTGGAAATAAATGCTCCTGATGCATCTTTCGACTCTCTGAACACCTTCAGCATTGATGGTCTGAAGGGGTACAATGGCTCATTCATCCCAGCCGGCAACAGCTTGACTGCCAATCTTGACTCTCGTAAGTCTCATGACCTACCAAATGGCGGTTAGTTTTCTAATTGGCATGCACACATACCACATACCCCAGTGGCAAACACAATAACAATACCCAATGTCACAACATACATCTCCAGCCCAGGCTTTATGGGACCTATAAACCCAGTGATCGCAAACGGAGTCTTGGCATATCCATGCAATGTGACTACCCCTTACGTGGCATTATCAGCTACAATCAATGGCATTGACTATCAAATCGAATCAAGCGGCAGTCTACTTCGGCCATACAATTTTCTTAGTCCCGCTGAAGGTTATTGTAGCGTCGGCATCGTGAACAAGTCGGACACGCTGCTGCCTTCTGTTAGCCTCGGCTTACCTTTCCTACGAAGCGTCTATCTGTAAGCCCTTCCAAATCTTACTACAGGATATCTAACCTCGATTGTCGTGTGTAGCGCCTATCGTTTCCCAACAGACGGTTGCCCCGGACACTATGGGTTCGCATTTCCTGTGGGTGCAAATCGCACCGGTTCTCAGATCTCCCAAACACCAACCTCAACTCCGACGAAAAGTGCTCAATGTCTAGTATTAACAACGCCAACCTCGTCACCATCACCATCCGCTGAGGTGACAGCTCAACAGAAATTACTGTCCTCCAACAAATACGACGTGTATGGAGGAACGGACGAAGCAGTATATCTTGTTGGTGTGGATGATCTATCGCAAATGGATTCTTTGGCGCCTGTTAGCGCTGCACCAGCCCCCACATCGACAACACCATCGTCTAATTCAACCAAGGTTCCCATTTTTGCGCCGCAGCCTACTCAAAGTTCTGGTTTGTATAATGTGTTCGGGACACCGCAAGATGGGCTAGTGACGCTCGTCGGGGTGAATGATCTCCCGCAGATGGTCTGGAACACCACGGAAGTTAACTGAGGGTAATTAGGCAGTCAAACAGGGAATACAGGTCATGCGTGCTGTCATAACCCGTCGTTTCGTAACATTATTAGAAGGTTATGTCAATACAAAGGTCATGATGGCTCGGCTCGGCTCAAAAGCCGGGGCTAGGGCTCGGCCTGAGGAGGCTCAGGCTTTGAAAAAATGGGAAGTACTTGATTGCGTTGTCATGATGGACACATTTTGGGAATCGTCGGAAACAAGGTGTCGGAATCACGCTTTACGTTCTTTCATCTTTTGCTGGGTTCAAGTGTTCCGCGCGTTCCACCCCTGCAAACCAATTTGATCTACAGTGTGCGCTGCCCCACATCTTTATGTAAATCTGATTAAGCACAGGCGTTGTTCCAATCCAATCCACGTCCATAAGTAGAGCTCGACTCCTGCATTCGCATCAACTGCATAGTGCATTTAAATTTTATGGTGGTATGTTTTTCAGTTTTCATTTGATTAAGTGTTGAACGTTGAGGGTGTGCGTTGGCAGCTGTATGGTAAGTGTGTTATCTGGCATCATGGGCCTAATCTTGTTGATCTTATGCAACTGATGACACTATTATTAGAAGGACAATCGATCATATGAGATCTATTTAGTACTAGAACCTGTCACAGGTGCTGTTCAAGGCCCGCTACTAGATCACTTTGAACATGATATCATATCCATTGGCAGGAACGTATTTCATCTTTCGATCTCATTTAGGTCATCCAAGCACTGGTATATCTAGCACAAATATCATCGTCTTATGTCCACCAAGTTCCCCGTTCCCTCACATCCATCCTCTAACAGTATGACACTAGTCTCAGACGACCCTACTTATTGGTCACACATCAACTTTTATCGTATTGAAAGCTATTTCATAGGTTCGTGAAGAGCAATCAGATTTCGGCGCTCATGTCTCGACCTTGGTCACTCATCAACTTTTTCGTATTGAAAGCTATTTCATAGGTTCGTGAAGAGCAGTCAGATTTCGGCGCTCATGTCTCGATCTGACCTTGATTGTGGTTTTCCAGTTGCCGCTGGTGTTGGAGTGGTGTATGATTGGGGTGAGCATAATAGCATTAGAGAATTGCTGATTTCTCACAAGTATTCCAGCCCTTACGTTCGGACAAGAGGTATGTTGATACTATGACCGGGGCAGCCATCTCGCTAAGAATTGTTTGTAGGTCGAACTGGTCTGGGTGAGCACGGTTCCACGTCAGAAGAACAATATTGATTTGCGACAGAAGCAACGCTGGTCCCTGATGACCATTCTCTATCTGAGCGTACGTAGCTTGCCTGCTCTGAATTTGTGCTGACTTGACAATATTCTAGGTGCGCTATCTTGGATTTTTTTATAATGTGTATGTTTAGAAGGCTTGACCATTGGTGTCGTGCTAATCTGCTATATCTCACAATCAGCGTGGCCATACTGTGTATGTCTTGTCGCATTCAGTGTTTTTTTTTTCTGACCAGTGGCATATAGGCAATGTTCCGACGATGTTGTTCACAGATGCAGTGAGCCTTCTGCACTGATGTCTGCTATTCCAATTCAATTAACCGCGACGTCCTGTAGGGGTAAGTGTCATTCTTGACCAGCTAATTCGTTTACTATCATGACTGCTACAGATGTGAGTCTGTTTGTAGTGTGCGATTCACCCAAGGCCCATCACTCACCGGATTTCTCAGGCCAGATTCTGAACATCGTGTGGAATTGGACGACTGTTGTGGCATTTACATTGATCTGTGGTGAGCTGTGCAATTACAAGACCTATGATATTGAATTGACCGAAACATGTTGCAGTCATCATGATCACTCGGTTACATGCCATGTATCAACGATCCAGAAGGATCCTGATATTTCTCCTCGTCGTGTGCTTGGCTGTCAACATTTGCGAAGGAGTGGTCATGTTAATGGCAACGAGGCATATTTCAGGGGGTACACTTAATTGTGAATGAAAGATGTGCATGACGCTCATCGATGAATACCAGAGGAACTCGTTCTCTCTGGCACCTATGCGTGTACGCTTGGCTATGCGGACAATTCGGCACTTATGTTATCCATGACTTGGATACTCGGCACTGTCTGGGAGGTCTTCGCACTGTGTCTCGCATTCTGGATTGTTGTAAAACACTTCCGTGAACTGCGACAACATTCGGCAGGAGGGATTATCGGCGACTGTTTCAAGGTGTTGATAAAATCACATGTGCTTTACTTTGCGAGGTAAGCTTATATTGTGAATATGGTTCCAATTTCCGCTGAATGATTCAACGCGCTAGTTTTGTTGCCGTGTCTTGCTTCAACATCGTAGTCAATTTGTCTCCAACGATCTTAGCGGTATGTCAATCTTTCACTGACCTCTGCATGCGACCGCAGTTCATCATTTATATAGAACCCATTTTCCCTCGAAACACAGATTTTTTATGGTTTTCTTCAGATTTTGCAAGCCATACAGTTCTTTGTGCTAGGACCACGCCTCATCCTTAGCGTTCGAGAATATCACGCTCGGCTCGTGGCTGACTCTGATACAGCAACCGGCATGACCTCAATCGCTTTCCAGGAGCGCGTGCATATATCGACTGGCAGTTGCGTATAGCACGGGAGATGCTCAGTGGAGTTACACTGTGGATAGTAAATACTGTATAATTTCGACCTTAGGTTCGTGGGAATTTTAACACAGCATTATATATTCATGTGTAACATGTTCGTCGGCTGCGACGAACCTAATTTTAGGTTCGCCAACTCGAATAGCAATATTAATGATGGGCCTCCGGAGCCGCAAAGATTCACGCTACTTCTCTGGTGGCTTGAAGCCTGCCGTTTGGACACCCAACATTCCGTCTCATACATAGGTACGTGTTCCACAGTTTGTGTTTTAGCTATCACCTACATGTTTCTTCACAGAAATCCTGCTTCAAATGTGCCTGCAGTCGTGCAGGACACCGAAGTTCCTATCGTCATATCGGCGAAACAGAATGATCACCTCCTCAAAGCATGTTTCGTCCCTCTCCCGACTCTCCCTGTATCAGTTCTTGTCCACTCCACGACTCTTCCTGAGTTTGATCCCACACTCGCTGAACTTGACATCTGCAAGTTTTTCTCTCCCGTCGATTGCAACATCTCCGATATTGCCATCGGCATTCAACGCCCCCTCAACCTGGCTATCAAAGAGCTGCAGCATGGCGATAAAGACTCCAGATGATATTCGACTCGACGTGACAAAACCAAATACTCCGTGGCATGTCAATACGAAGGGTACTTGTGTCGTCATGTGCATAAAGCAAGACAGGGAAGGACGAGAAACGCCGACCTAAGCCGATGTACGTCCTGATTGACCGAGAAGCGTACAAATGAAACCTTGTGCCTAGTAGCAAATAACTCGGGGAACACTTGAACCATCACCGCGTTGTTATAGGACAATCATCCGATCATCCATTTGTCCTATAACATCCCGCTCATTGAATTTACCAGTCCCGTCGATACCTACATGATGATGCACTGCACCAACTCCTTCGTTTAGGGCATCATCATCCACGATTGCCATTTTTGTACGGCAACCTAATTAAAAGTTGTGGAGCATAGTGTCTTCAGGATGCTACAACGAGGACTTCAAGTTGCGACGCTTGTCGGGTTGCATCAGCGAAACTATGTAGTTCATTGGTTTAATACAGACCTACTAGGTGTCATGCGACCATCGAAAAAGCCTCCCATCCCAATCATTTTTGACGAATGCCTCTGACTCGTTGACCTGGGGTGGATCATCTCCCACAGATGGGTTGGAGCCACAGAAATCAACTGGGAGTGATTTCCTAGTCAGAAGGAAAGCAAGTCGTGCATTTCAAAACACTGTCAGGAGGCTGTGTAAACGCGAAGTCCTAGACAAGATTATCCGCAGGATTGCGCTGAGGCGTAGGCCATGTGTGCTCGTGTCATTATGTAGATGAATACAAGATGAGGAACGAGTAGAATCACCACTCGAAGTTGATGCCTTGATAAAGATTGATATCAGAAGCGTGGAATCTCGTGCCCCGCAATAAATCAAGTAAGTTTGAGAACATCTGAGCCATCAACGTGTTCTCGTAGAACAATCGATCTGTCCAATGACATCCTGCTCAGTGCGTTTGCCGGTCCCGTCATCGATTTCCTGCGCCAATAGTGACATTTCTTCGGGAAGATTCGAGCCGTGGATGATTCTTGCGATGTTCTTGTTCATGCATGAGCACAGGCAAATCCACAAGCTCTGATTCTCACTCACCGACAAGTTGAATTCTTCTCCCTTTTTATGAAGACGCAAAAGACCAAGAAATTTGTATAAGAGGAGGAAAGTCGCGGTGGAGATGAGAACGAGTGGCAAAGAAGACATGAAAACAACTTCAAGAGCTGAAATTCTGGCTGGAACATAGGCAGACCCCAGGTAGCCTGACAAGTATGCTTTTCATGGCAAAACATTAGCAATTATCTGCAAGATAGTAGAAGTAAAACGTACCCTTAGATGCTGACTGAAGCATCTGTCCAAAGCATGTCGAAAGATTCCCGACTGGGAGGAACGTAACATTCACGAACTCTGAGCCAGACCCATTGTCCAATCCTGGCCAGGATTCCACCTGCTCGGAACCGAAAAAGAACTTGACTAAGGGTTGAGACCCGAGATCCATCGTGCCATTGTAATTTGAAGGTCCAGCATTCTGCATGCTACTCAGTGCGAACGACAACATGGTCGTTGTATCGAGCGGGAAAAGGTTTCCTTGACGCGCGAGTTGCTTCCCTTCGCTGAGAGGCTGGACCGACAACATGGCACCCCCCTCTGCACGAACCTCACAAGTCTCAATTACTGCATTCGGTTTGCAAACAAGACAAGCCAATTGCAATACATTGGTTTGCCCAAAGGTCATCGAAGGAGGGAGTTCAAGAGTGAACGTCGGAATCCCAGTGAAATTCAACCATACATAGTTGGAAGTGGGATCGATCAGACAGCCTTCGGTGCATTGACTAGCGAGGAAGACTGATGAGCCGTCTGTAGGAGGCATAAGGGTGGTGTGGTTGAACAAAGAAGACGCGGGGTTCTTGACAGCAATATTTGCTTGCGACCCTAACCCTACACAGTTGGCTCGTGAGTTATACTAACGCAGACTGATCGAGACATACCAACGTCATTGGAATCAATTGCCATGTCTAAATCCAGTTCTTCCAGATATACTCCTGCCAGTGGCGATGAAGAAGATCCATTAGACACAATGATAGGCTGGGTTATGTTAGTGGACGCCCATGTGCAAGATGGCCTCAAGCCAATCACATCCGTCACCCAGCGGGCGGTCAAAGTCATCGGAAGATTGAGTGGTTGAGGTACGATGAACGCCGAGACATCTGCTTCAAGACTAGCAGCAACAGAAAAGTTGTACCGTACTCCAAGGCTCATCTCCGCCCATAGAATAGACCCGGCAAAGTCTGCGTTGTTTTCAGCATAATACTCGGATGCATATTCTAACCCGAAGGTAGTACTATTGCTTTTAACTAAGAATGATGATGAAAACAAGGTTGACAATCAACTTACTTATAGACACTGTTATTAGCCACTGCCCCGGCTGGAAGGGCTACAATGTCGCCATCTGCAAGGACACTTTGAATGCTCACTGCGATAATTGATATCACCGAGGTCATCCGGAAAGATAAATAGAGACATACATGCAGTTGGTGCAAGGATTGAAGTTGCGAACGCGATAAGAGATCCAACAGTAGCAGCCACAAAAAATCGTGAGCATTGCCTCACTATTATTGCGTAGATCGAGTTCAGCATTCCAAATGCCGGGCTAGAAATGGTATTGATTGTCGAGAGAGGCACTCCTCGTCTCCCTCTTTCAGCAAGTGCATGGAAGAATTCTTCGCTCTTGCGCACATCAGTTGGACCATAAGTACTCGGGGAATTGTATAAGACAATTCACCTTCAGCTTCAATAGGATATCGGAAATGGGGTAAAGAGCAAGAGTGACAAGAGCAATATTGAACGTCGTAATCGCACTCTTGACTGTTTCTTTACAACTGAACATCAACAATTTGTGCTTCATGAATAAATAGAGCAACACCAACCAAAGTTGTTCGGTGTAATTGAGTACGGTCATATAGATTTAAGTGGTACGGCACGGCGGTTAACCATGTAGCAGAAGGTCAAGTATCCGGCCGAGAGGAAGAGTAGAATGAGTGCCTTCAAGATGGCCTTGACTCGACGCCAAATGATGCGATTCCGGGTGAGCAAACGATGGTGTTCAAGTTAAACCCGAGACAACTCAGGATTTCGTTCATAGGACTTGTCTAGCTGACTTGGTTGGTTTCCAGATTGGCTGAGCCAACTACGTTCCTCGGCAACCTTGGAGAAACTCAATATTGGGGTGACTTGTAAGTCCACATTGTCGGGCTGGGGGTACAAGAAGTTGCTCATGCCAGCAGCCAGCCTAAGATCTGGAAGGGGTGTGGTGTCGAACGTTGGGAAACACAAAAAGAGTCCTAGCCGCCTTTGGAGCAATCTGTTGCGGCCATCAGTCGTTCCGGTATGACGTGATTATACACACCGTTGGGGTTCAGCGTCTCAGGCTAGAAGAGTGTTGAATCCGCTGATCGGCGTGATTGCTGGTTGCTGGGTAAAATGATAGAACCGCAGAACAACAGAGTAAAAAACAAGGTTGAGGAATGACATCTCTCAGGGTTTGGCTGAACTTTATCTCGAGGTTCTTAGAAGGAACGAGTCATGACTATCTTCCAAGGTCTGCCTAGGGGAGAAATTTTCGACTTCGGACCATGATGGAAGAGAAATGCTCTAGGGGAATGACTGAAAATGACGGTCACACCGCACTCTCAGCGGGCTCTCGTATCTTGGTGATTCAATGTGCTCACCGTTTCTCTGACTCTAGGTTCAGTCCTGGATGATCCGAGCAGTGGAATGCGCTGCAGACTTGAAAGATGGATTTCGTCTCGCCAGCCGCTGACGCGCCTTGGGCTTACCTGTATCATCACGGTTGTTTACAGAGCTACTAGTATAGCTAGTGCATTCAATAGCTAGCGTACTAGCTGCTGGTTGTCGGTATTAGTAGCACCACGCCGCAGTGCCGTACGAGCAGTGGGAATAGAAAACTTGCACAGCCACTGAAGCAGTTCAAGGCCGCCATCAACGTTCGCCAGGACAACGCTGAACAGTCCTAACAGGTTGAACATCATTATCATTCCTTCGTCACCTTACCTGTGCACAGACTGTCTTTCGTTTCTCATGTTTTACAGCTTTCGTTGATTGTATTCGTATAGACCATTGGAGTCCCAGGCTAATATTTCGTTAATCACGTACAGTATGCAAACACAGGACCGACGTTCACCAAAGCGCCAGGACACTTTCGACCTTCGTGACCAAATTATGGCCGACGACCACACAGCGTCTGCCCATATGCACGCTCACGCAGATGCAACCAATACCTATGCAGGTGCTTCTGACGAGGAGCATTCCGTTCTAGAGGATGACTCTGATGGTGAAGAACGCGAGATAGAGTATATGGACGAAGACGACGACCGTTCGTCTTCACTTTCTATTCCCAATGAATCTATCGACTTTGATTTGGTCTACTCGCTGCACAGCTTCGCTGCGACTGTCGAAGGTCAAGCCAGCGTCGTCAAGGGCGATAGCTTGTTCCTTATGGACGACAGTAATAGCTATTGGTGGCTTGTCCGTGTGCTCAAGACCCAGGACGTCGGGTATATTCCTGCAGAGAATATTGAAACGCCCTTTGAACGTCTTGCCAGGTTGAACAAGCACAGGAATGTGGATGTGAGTCCTACACTATCCATGACCAACAATTTCAAACCCATAACTTTCCTTCGCAGCTTGCACACGCGACCCCACAAGAACTTCAAGAAGACGTCGAACGCGTGCGAAACAACCTTTCTTCTCGCGCTGGCTCGCATCACTCTCCCTCTCCTACCCCTGGTTTCCCACCAACAGGTGCTGGGCAGGGCAAAGGTGTCACGTTCACAACTGCACGGTCTGTCCATCGCTATCCACCTGCTGTATGGCATGAGGAAGAGGAAGAGGAAGAGGATATAGAGTGGGATGACGGCGCATATGAGGAAGAAGATCCAGACCTTGCCGAAGAAATGCTTGTTCGACAGCGCCAAGGTCAGATGGGCCGCGAGGAGCAGCAGGATTCTATGGGCATGCAGATGGAGCCGGATGACGGAATGAGCTGGGACGATAGTGTTGCAGAAGACATGCAAGCACAAAACGCGCAGAAGAAAATAGAGCAACAGATGCTTCTGGCGCCCGATGCTCTGCGGCCTGGTGGCACGCCCGAGAGACAACAGCCGCAGATCCAGGTGCAACAGCGGCAGGAGATAATAATTACTGAACCGAGGCAGCAGGAGGACCAGCAAGCTCTTGCTCAACAAGCTCTACGCCATCAATCCTCACGCGACCGTATCACTGTTGATGTCCGTTCACCTTCACCGTCGTCATCTAGTAAGAGCATTGATCCCGCGGAGGTAACCGAGACGAGGAAACTTTCCGTGACACCTTCAATTGCTCGTGATGAGCAAGTTAAACAAGCTCCAGCGTTGAGTGGTCCCCTTCTTCCTAGCGCAATCATGCAGAAGCAGGAGATCGAGCGGCAACGCACCCGCGAGGAAATTGAAGTTCTCGAAGAAGCCTCGAAAAAGAAGCTCAAGAATAAAGACAAGCCTCTACAACCCGTTTCGAATACCCCAGCGCAAAAGCCTGTGCAGGCATCTGGTAAGCTTCGCAAAGAGCAACGCGACACGACAGATGATGAAGCGAAGGAGACGAAGGAGAAAAAGGAGAGAAAGAAAGGAGGCGTATTCGGACTCTTTGGCCGCAAGAAGGATAAAGGGAAGGACAAGAATTCCATCGAGACCGCTTCCAATGAAACTCGCGGGTCTCAAGAATCGGGGCGGTCCTCCAGCAACCTGCACGGACCCGTACCGGAACCCCCAATGTCTCCTGTCACTGCATCTGCCATGCAACAGCAGCAGCAAGTTCTTCGCACGTCAAACGAATCTAGGACGCCAACGAGACTTCAGTCACAGCAGACACCTCAGACACCGCCACAACAAGTACAGGCTCAGGTGTCGCAACATGCGTCACAACTCCGTCAGCGCGATCAGCAACAGCAGGCACTGTATCAGCAGTATCTCAATCGCTCGCCATCATCGCCGCCGGAAGCGCCTTCATACGGTTTACAATCGGCTTCCGCTGTGTTGTCAAGTTCGAGTTCGTATAATACATCTGCTAGCTCTGCCGCTGGGCTTGGGCTGGGCCTGCCCTCCTCTAGACCACGACCCGGCTCCCTTGTACTTTCGCCCACTGCTGACGGACAAGGCGTTGGCGTACCTGAGCTCAGCGTCATCCGTGTATTTGCAGGCAAACACTTGCAGACCGAGGCAACTTTCAAGACTGTTCTCCTCAACGCATCTACTACCTCATCCGACCTCGTCCGGCAAGCTATACAACGTTTCCGTCTCCCCGCTGGTGAGGACGGAACGGACTACTACCTCACTATCAAACAGGTCGAGGGTTCATCTGCAGTTCTGCTCCCGGAAGAAAAGCCTCTCGGAGTCTTCGAGTCGCTCGTGGAGGCCGCTATGGAATTACCAAAAGTCAAGCGGAGCAGTGTGGGCAGTATCAGCTCCGTCTCAAGCAACCTCTCCATGCATCCCGCCATCAAGAAATTATCCATGAACGACTTCAGCGACGACTCCGTGGTCAAATTCTACCTCAATAGACGCCGTGATGATGCAGATGATAGCGCCACGACAGAAGAAGGCGACGAGACAGTGCAGGCTGATGCGTCTCAAGACGTAGCCGAGGGTCTCAACGCCTCTCCGGGCAGTATCAACGTCACTCCTGATCGTTTCAGCTCTCCCTCGTACCGTTTCACATTGCAACTTGTCATCCACCCCGAGGACCTACCCGACGATATGGTCTTCGACCCAGTCACCGAAGCCATCGTATTCAAGAACACGCTGCGTGACAGAGTCCAATCTACATCATCGATTTCCTCTGGTGTATCACAAAACCAGCGCCGCAAAGTTTTCACATTCCCGAAGAATGTCACTGTTGCTGAAGTGATCGAGCTTGGTCTTGAGCGCTTCGGTATCTTGGAGGGCGTCGTTGATGGTGGTGACGAAGTCGAAGATAAGATGACGAAGAGGCGGAGTATTAGCAAAGTTCGATATGGTCTCACAGCTGATGTTGGAGGACAAGGTAAGGATATACACAGCGTAAACACATAAGTGCTGATTTCGTTGGTTTAGAACGAGAACTTTCGCCTTCAAGTAGAGTTATCGATGCATACACTCGCCCTCCCAGTTTCCGCCGAGCTCAGGAAGGCAAGCGCAGATCCATCGATTCCGCTCAGCTGCTTGGAAGCATAGATGACGTTCATCTCGACGATCCCGTCTTTATTCTCCGCCGTGCAATTTCCTATCGAACCTCATCGTCTCGTCACCGCATGTCCGCACCCCTTGATGAAATCGCTCTTCAGCACTTCCGTGATTCGGTATCCGGCTCTAGCCTCAGCTCTGACAATCAGACTTCGGGTACCGAGGAAGTCAAACCGAGACAGCTGTCAAGACAAGAGATCATAGCAGCACAGCGCGCTGCATCGCGGGCGAGTCAAAAGGCCATTCTTTCGGCCCAGATGAATTCCCTTCGTGGCGTTGATGTTCTTCTGCCCGGAAACGCTATGATCCGCAGCTCCAGGTACGACTCTGGAGATAAAATGCGCTATTCATACGTGCAAGACGGCGAGTCATTTGATATCAGTGATATCGTCGAGCAAGAGCTGTGCGAACCCAACTCGGCGCAAAAGAGCGACTTGCTAGAAGGTGTTCTCGGGCGCAACAAGGAAGGCATGAACGAGAAGATTGATCGCGTACTGAACAAAATCAAAGACGGGCGGCTTCACGCTCAATACGTCGTTACAGCAGCTTCAAGTTCTGATGGTCTTCCTTCCGCTGGCTCTGCCCCCTCAGAGTATTCCGTCGATGATGCCGTAACTGCTCGTTCTGGTTCTGACGGCAGGACTCCCACACCCCTTGCGAGTAGTGTCACTGGGGCTCGACGCGTTGCGTCACCAGTGTCTGACACATCTCGAACACCGACGCCTACTGCAGCAGATGGCCGATACAGTCGCACCCGATCCACCACTCCGTCATCAAAACAAGGATCGAGCGCTTCACGCGCTCCTCGTCAATCATCGATCGCTTCTGTCATGTCAGAAGTGTCGATGTACGCCACCCCCACGGGACAGCTCATCAGCCCCCCTGAAACGCCACGTACCGACACCGCACCGAAACCGCAAATCGTCAAGCGACCCTACATTTCCAAAGATGATTTTGGCATCTCTCATATGATGGCGATCATTGAAATTGTTGGTTCAGCCCCCAAGGCTCCTCAAACCTCTGTAGACCCAGTGGAAGAGTTGCTATTTGGGAAACCAATAGATGTGACGACTCTACACCCAGACATTCAAGAGATGTACGCTGGTCCTTTCCAACAACTCGACGAGATGGAAAAGGTAGGAGCCTCGTCGCCGATGGAATATCCTGTGCTGATTGTCATTTTAATAGACATTAGATGAATACCTTTACGCCATTAGCGCTCGTTAATTATTGATCCAATTCGTTGGCTATTGATGGGTATATTCGCGATTCAAATATCTATGATTCATTCGTTTTCTTGCTCGCATGTACATGCATGTATTGACTCTTCCGTCTCCCACACGAGTGCTGGCGTTAGGTTCCTTGTGAACTATTCTAGTAAGTTGCAGGAAAGAGTGAACAGGAGCAAAGGATCACCCCATCGCTGCTCTATAATACAACTTTTCAGACTCGTCTTTGTCAATGTGTACCAGTGACATTGTACTTGTATCGACCTACTCGTAAACCATAAAGTCGGGATGGGTGCCTAAGATATTACTAACTGCAAAGTCCTCATCGTCTGCATAACGGACTGCATTTAATATCTCTGTTCGAGATGCAAACCGGGACTCTTGCAATATTGACGGTGTCCCAAATCATGGCCGACGGGAGCGTGTCAAGATCATGATTAAATGCGTGTGCTGCGATTTCGCTTCGAATAGTCTCAGCGCACGTCGGGGGTCTAACACGACTAACAGACTCTGCAAGTCATGGTTACATACAGAACAAGAGGATAAGATAACCACGAACTTTGTATCATTCGCCCATGACAACATCCACCTCATT
Source organism: Suillus clintonianus (assembly GCF_016758775.1). Lineage (NCBI taxonomy): Eukaryota > Fungi > Basidiomycota > Agaricomycetes > Boletales > Suillaceae > Suillus > Suillus clintonianus. The sequence goes on along the minus strand of NW_024539253.1, from coordinate 149,017 downwards.
CATATCTGTCCCGCTCGACGCAGATGACGTGAAAATATCTGCCCCAGCTGCGAGCGAATCAATAAGCAGCGCTAGCCTGGCAGGTCCCAGATTCGGCTCCTGCAAGAGTTGTTCATAAGGATCGTCTCATGTCTGAAACAAACATCCGCCGACCTTTCGTATTTCCTCAAGATCTTCCTTGAACCCTTCTGCAAGGGAGGACATCCAGAACTTCCTGAATTTGTCTTTCATGGCCTGTTCACGCGCCACATCATCCGCAGACGGATCTGATGGTAGGAAAGATGGTATTTCTGCACTGGGCAGGGGAGGTGAAGGTGACCTTGGCCGAGGAACGTCCTTTTCATGAGAAACTTTGAGATTGTCGGTCTGCATTTGTTCCTTTACCGTGGATGTACCAGCGTCGTCATCATCTGATTCGGAGTCGCTGTCCGAGGATGTAGATTCAGACGACGAAGTCGCATCGGATTCAGGTTCTTTGGTTGGAAGAAGTGCTGGCTTTTGAGGTGTGGATTTCGTGGATTCATCAGAAGAAGAATCGTCAGAAGAAGACGAAGAGCCAGAGGATACGGCCCGTCTCTTGCGTTTCCTGTTCCTCCTGCGAGCAGCAGGCTTTGGTGCTGGTGGGCCCATATGTACTGACCGACTTAGGCTGAAGGATCAATAAATTTCGCAATGTTGGGATTACATAATGATCATTGCAGATCTTTCACTCGATCTACGCGAATCGACTTCAAACACAATGAGTGGCAAGGTCGTCGGGGTTCTGGGTGCGCGTGAGCTTACAGCGTTGAATTTCTTGATAAAAAATGCTCATGTCATCTGCCAGGCTATGTTTCTAGCATTTCATGGTTTCCTCTGACTTGCTCGTTCCAGGCGGAGGTCAGCTTGGGCGAATGTTGGCCGCTTCGGCGGCTCTGCTCAACGTCGATATAGTATTCCTTGACGTTGGAGAAAATAGCCCAGCGAAGCAGATCGTCTCCCCGAGGTCTCCCTCACTCACTCACATCGATGGATCTTTCATAGACCCAGAAAAAATCAAGGCGCTGGCCAGCAAGGTCGACGTCCTGACAGTTGAGATTGAGCACGTCGATACGGGCGTACTCGAAGAGATTCAATCAGCGTCCGGAGCTGCCATTCATCCTAGTCCATCTACGGTGAAGACTATTCAAGACAAATTCATACAGAAACAACACCTTCAGAGTCACCAGTGTCCTGTCTCAGAGTTCCTCCGTGTCGGATCCGATGTAACATCAATACAGCAGACTGCGGAAAAACTTGGTTTGCCATTTATGCTCAAGAGCCGCACTTTGGCATATGATGGACGGGGTAATTTTATTGTTCGGGATATTGCTCAAGCTGAAGAGGCCATCTCTACCCTCGGGAATCGCCCCTTGTATGCGGAGAAGTGGGTGCCGTTTGTAAAGGAAATCGCTGTCATGGTAGTGCGCTCGACCTCAGGGGAAGTTCGATCGTATCCCGCCGTGGAGACCGTTCATAAAGAGAACATTTGTCACTTGGTTTTCGCTCCCCTACGGAGTCGTGACCCACATGTCGCTATTCGCGCACAGGGCATAGCCGAGGCCGCAGTCAAGACCTTCCAAGGCGCCGGTATCTTTGGAGTTGAAATGTTCCTTATGGAAGACGGTAAAAGACAGTTCCTTTTGGATTGTGAGCCAGTCTAACGCACGTATTCTGTCAGGCTCTATATATATCAACGAAATTGCTCCTCGGCCACATAATTCTGGACATTATACCATAGAGGCTTGCGAAACCTCTCAGTACGAAAATCATCTGCGCGCCATACTCTCGCTCCCACTTGGTTCCACGTCACTAAAGGTGCCTTCAGCTGCAATGCTGAACATCATCGGCGCTTCATCCAACATAGCAGAAGTCACAAATTTCGCATCCGAGTGTATCAAGACAGACGGCTGTGCGGTCCATCTGTATGGCAAATCCGAGTGCCGCAAAGGACGCAAAATGGGACACGTCACCATCGTGGGCAACTCAGATGCAGAGGTCCGCTCTCGCCTCAGACCACTGTTGAAAGCATTGCCATCTGGGAGTACCGAAGAAGAACTCGCTTTATACGCCCCAGAGAGCCCTGCACAAGGCAGCGGCTTTCCCCACAAATACCCGCTTGTCGGTGTGATCATGGGCTCCGATTCCGACCTTCCAGTAATGTTGCCAGCTGCTCGCATTCTAGATCGGTTCAGGATTCCTTATGAACTTACTATCGTCTCTGCACATCGCACACCAGATCGCCTCGTTGAATATGCAAGGTCAGCGAGCTCAAGGGGACTAAGGGCTATCATTGCTGGCGCAGGTGGCGCAGCACATCTCCCTGGCATGGTTGCTGCGATGACCGCACTTCCTGTCATTGGAGTTCCAGTGAAAGGTAGCTCGCTCGACGGAGTTGATTCATTGCATAGTATCGTGCAAATGCCGGTGAGTTGAGGGTTGTGTCTTTATGTAGTTTGTTGATGTCTCAATGTCACTATATAGCGCGGTATACCCGTGGCAACGGTTGCGATTAATGGCGGCATGAATGCTGGATTACTAGCTGCGCGTATTCTCGGGGCTGGTATACCTCATCTGTTTGCAGACATGGATGCGTATCTGAGAGGATTAGAGGGCGAGGTTATCGGCAAGGTTGAGAAGCTGGACGAAGTTGGCTGGGAAAAGTATGAGGCGAAGCGATAATGGTGAAGATCTACGCCCCGGCTCGGAAGGCGTTGTTTGTGCAATATGTATGCATGCATGCGCTGCGTTATTAATCGTAAATTATCCAAGTAGAAAATGCATCCAAGCAGCCTAATTAACAGAAGGTTGTACACGACTTTACTAGTACGTGCCTTCGACAAACTACTATTCTCCCCGGCACCGAAGTATTGGATAGCCTGCGAAGTGCTCGCCTACGTTATCATCGCATGAATGGGTACGATTTTCGAGTCGATGTGTTGATCTATTATGACGTTGTTAGCTTTTTGTGGGGTAGGAGCGTGATCTGAATGAGAACGCAAATAAATGAACAAGCCAAATGGCATAAGTCGCCTCTCTCGAATCCGGAGTGTCAATTATGGTCTGCGGAACAAATAACTTGAATGCATATTACGACGAAATAAATATTTGCAAAGACCTATGTCTAGATCTCCTTGAAATCCGCTCTGCAACACCAAATAAATAAGTACCACGACGAAACTTGAAAATCAAGAAAAAGAGCCAAATTCTCCTGCTCCCTGCATAGCACCAGATTACCGTGAACTCCACTGAGCATCTCCTGTGCTATACGCCACTGCCAGTTGATATTTGCACGCGCTCCTGGAAAGCGATTGAGGTCATGCCGGTTGCTGCATCAGAGTCAGCCACGAGCCGAGCGTGATATTCTCGAACGCTTAGGATGAGGCGTGGTCCTAGCATAAAGGACTGTATGACTTGCAAAATCTGAAGAAAACCAAAAACAATCTGAGCTTCGAGGGAAAATGGGTCCTATAGAAATGATGAACCGCAGTCGCATGCAGAGGTCAGTGAAAGATTGACATACCGCTAAGATCGTTGGAGACAAATTAACTACGAGGCTGAAGCAAGACACAGCAACAAAACTAGCGCGTTCAATCATTCAGCGGAAAAGGGGGCCATATTCACAATATGAGCTCACCTCGCAAAGTAAACCACGTGGGATTTTATCAACACCGTGAAACAGTCGCCGATAATCCCTCCTGCCGAATGTTGTCGAAGTTCACGGAAGTGTTTTACAGCAATCCAGACTGCGAGACACAGCGCGAGGACCTCCCAGACAGTGCCTAGTATCCAAGTCATGGAATCCAGAAGTGGGTAATTGTCCCCATAGCCAATCGTGCACGCATAGGTGCCAGAGAGAATGAGTTCCTCTTGTATTCATCAATGAGCGCCATGCACGGTTTTCATTCACAATTAAGTGTACCTCCTAAAGCATGCTTTGTTACTATTGCATTGGCCACTATGTCGAAAATGTTGACAGCCAAGCACACGACGACGAGAAATATCAGGATCCTTCTGGATCGTTGATACATGGCATGTAACCGAGTGATCATGATGACTGCGACATGTTTCGGTCAAGTCAATATCATAGGTCTCGTAACTGCACAACTCACCACACAGCATTGGAAATGCCACAACATTCATCCAATCATACACGAGGTACATAATCCGGCCTGAGAAATACGGTTAGTGATGGGCCTTGGGTGGATCACACATTACAAACAGACTCACATCTGTAGCAGTAATGATAGTAAACGAAGAAGCTGGTCAAGAATGACACTCACCCCTACAGGGCGTCGCGGTTAATTGAATGGGAATAGCAGGCATCTGTACAGAAGACTCACTGCATCTGTCAACAAAATCGTCGGAACACCGCCTGTATGCAACTTGTCAGAAGAAATAAACATGGTGGATGCGAGAAGACATACCCAGTATGTCCACGCTGAGTGTGAGAGAGAGATTAGCACGACACCAATTGTCAAGCCTTCTGAACATACATGACAAAGAAGATTCCAAGATAGCGCACCTAGGATATTGTCAAGTCGGCAGAAATTCACAACAGGCAAGCTACGTACACTCAGATAGAGGACGGTCATCAGGGACCAGCGTTGTCTCTGTCGCAAATCAATATTGTTCTTCTGACGTGGAACTGTGCTCACCCAGATCAGTTCGACCTACAAACAAATCTTAGCGAGATGGCTGCCCCGGTCATAGTATCAACATACCTCTTGTCCAAACGTAAGGGCTGGAATACTTGTGAGAAATCAGCAATTCTCTAATGTTATAATACTCACCCCAATCATATACCACTCCAACACCAGCGGCAACTGGAAAACCACAATCAAGGTCAGATCGAGACATCAGCGCCGAAATCTGACTGCTGTTCACGAACCTGCAAAATAGCTGCTAACACGCCAAGAGTTGATGACTGGCCAATAACTAGGGTCGTCTAAGACTAGGGTCATATTGTTAGAGGATGGATGTGAGAGAGCGGGGAACTTGGTGGACATACGACGATGATATTCGTGCTAGATATACCACCACCATGCAGTGCATGGATGACCGAAATGAGATCGAGGGATGATATTCGTTGCTGTCAATGGATATGATGTCACGTTCGAAGTGATGTAGCGGGCCTTGAATAAAATGCCGGTGATGCGAAAGTGATCGGGTACTGAACATTGAATGTTCGATGCCAGCGATCACCGCACCCCGCGCCAACGGCAGAATCGTTTAGTGTTGGTGGGGCAGTGTCTTCCCTTCTATCGAGGTCGTTCACTACAGGTACCAGTAGATCTCTTACATCGTCGATCATCATTCTAATAGCCAGTGTTGCCAGCCTGTACTTAGTCAGCGAATAAATAATGATTTCAAGATGTGGTGCTCAACGTACGTAGAACAAGTTAGTCATAACACATTTGCACGGGCAGAACTTGAACACGGCAAAAACAAAACATCTAGAACCGTTCGTGATTTTTTCACCTTGCATCTGATGCCATTCTAGCATGCTGGTCATGATGGACGCAGTATTTTCAAATTTGCATCGTGGAGTTGGTGGGGTGGTAACAGGTATCAGTTTTCACAGCAGAGATATCATGGTTGAAATTCCGCGATTGATATCTGGTGAAGATACAACACGATCTCTAGCTCACAGTAGCAACACGGGGGAAAGAAGAGTGGGAAGTACCGTTAATGACCGCATCAAGCCTGACTTGTTGTTCTTGGCCCTAGCTGCCAGCGCACACCTTCAACGTTGAATACAATGAAGCCCGATGCGAAACATACCACACTAAATCCATCATGTAGTCGATGCCGATTGGAGTGATGAAGTCGACTTCTTCATTCGCTGTTCGTAGGGTAGCCTGGTATGGAATACCGTCAATATCTCACCTGAGCCAGTTACTACCAGGACTACATAGTACACCAACACCCCCAGAACACCCACTAAAGATCAAGATTCGAGAATGCAGAGCCTCCAGATCACAGAAATGTTGTCCGAATTTGAGAATGCAGAGGCTGTAGACGGAGGGGTGATTGGTGGATATCACTATTACCTGGCGGGTGTAACAGGATCAAACCAGGACGATAAGTTGTGGGATTGGTTGATGGTACAGCATTAAAGAACCTACTTGTCTTTAGCCTCCGATTTGGTATTTGACAGTTTCATCATCACGATCGATGTGGATCGTCATAGGAATGTTTCTGTACTAGAACGTGGATAGCTTGATCAGAAAGATTTCACCACTCCAAGGCCTGTGCGCAGTTGGACATTCAAATATTGATCTATTCGGAGTGTTTAGAATATGTTTCGAGGGATACAGCATAGTATTTGAACAAGCTATACGCCGTTTGTAACGCAGGAAAGCGGGATTCGCTTTCAGCTAGGGCAATCTCCTCGAATGAAGTCGGAGATAAGTTCATCGAGTAGGTGAGATCGATAGTTCTGCCTCCAGCATCAACAACGATGACTCCCTGGCTGTCAGATTGATCTTCCTCCTCGTCCGAGTAATCTGACACATCTATAAAGTTTTTAGAAATTATATCTGTTGCAACCATGCCGGTAAAACTGAAAGGAAGACTTACTTCACCCTCAGTCAAGAAGTGCACGTGAGATTGCTCCTCCTCAGATGAGATGAGACCAGCGATCTCGAAAGCGCGTCTAACCTGTTACCTGTCGTTGTTATTGACCTTCCTAACCGTTCGGATGCGTGAGCACGAACTCGATAGAGTTCTCGACCGATCTCCAGAAATTCGAATGCGATTCCTGGATGTAAGTCCGGGCGCATTGGAAGAGGTAGCGGCACTTCACGTCACCCGCATTGCAAATTAGCCTGGGTCCGCGGCCTGTTCGAGAGGAGAGAAGATAGACCGTTGAAGGTCCACGAGTCCTCGACTGCTGGAGACAGAGATTTAGAGGGCTAAATTAGAATCTGGGACCAAGAGAGGCGAGATGGTGACTACTATACTCTTGGAGGACACAGACAAAGTGCTGGTACCTTCTGAATTCGAATGTCGAACACTTCCTAAGACTTGCGTATCAACAGTTAGAATGGAGTGTCAAGAAGATGCCGACAAAAACAACATACATAGCCTAACCAAGCAAGAGAGTAAGCGTAAATCGCATTTCCAAAGATCAGTCACTACCGAAGCAAAGATATTGCATATAGATGGAAATACGGAACAGGAAGAGTTACATCACGGGGCAGCAGGTTGAGAAGCAGAGACAGCGGGACGAGTTCAGCGTGGGATACACCAAAGTGCGAGGCAAAAATTGCCTCAATAACCATAGTCTTCTTCTTGAGTAGGTTGTTGTGTCGCCGTCTGTGCCTCAGGCTGACGCTGAGGGGTCGAATGTGGCTGCGATGCAGGCTGAGCTACTGCTGAGGGTGACTGACCAGTCTGAGCTTTCGAGTTGGTCTTTCACAGGGGGAGACGCTACGTAGACTCTCTAAAGATTAGGTGATTTATACATCATAACGAGGGACACCTAATACACTGCTTACCTTTTTTTCTTCCGGAAGAGACGGTATTTGGGTTGTTGTTGCATCGCAATGGACCCCCTTGCTGCAGGGCGATATCGAGAGGGGGTGAAGAAGTTCCAAAGGCGACGAGCGGAGGAAGCCTGAGGAGGCTGGGCACGAGGAGAGGGACCAGACAATGTCGAAGCATGATAAGGCTTTGAATATCATGTTTATCATCAATGGTACCCTTCGCATGACGAAGCACGGAACTTACCTGTGTGGATCTTCCATCCTGAGAGAACGATACACGAAAGGGTGTTGTAATCCTCCTGGCTTAACAGTGGCTGTCTGGGTCGGTTTTGGAACTCTGTGTCCCATCACTTCTCAATACCAGAATAACCCACGCACACCAGTACAAGTACTGTGTATGGGTGAAAGTACTTGCGACGTAATTCTTCACCCGCGAATAAGTTTGAACTTTGAAGTGATGGAGTTCTGTGCCTGAGCTAAACGTGCGAATTTGTTCGAGGCAGAGTAAAGTTTCGTGTTGGCCGACGACCACAACGTACTTGTTCCCCCAGTCTTCGATAAGACCAACAACGAGCTCGCCTGTCTTGGTGTTCCAAATTTAGGTCGTTTGACATCCGCCTCATGCTATTCTGTCGCCTGAGACCACACACATTGCTGCTCCATCTTGACTGGGCCCACCTCGATGTCTCTGCTTTCTGTTTTTCGGACGAGGATTGTTCCATCATCGGACCTGCTTGCAATATTGTCTCCACTAGGAGACCACGACAGTGACCGCACGTTCCAACTATAACCCGCCCACATGCCTTCGATCATCTATCCGTCGGTCTTCCATCGTTGAACGCTTCCGTCTTCCCTCCCGCCCACAGTTTTCTTTCCGTCCAGTGAAAGCGCTATTGCCCATATCCTTCCGCCCTCGCCTGTCCATGGTTCTCCATCAAGAAATCCCATGCCGCAGTTCCACTTGCACATCGTGCCATCCAACGAACCACTCACGATGTGAACCTCATTATACGATCATGGCCTGTCCATGTGCTCTGAATCGAGAGCGACAACGCTCGAAATACTGGAGGACGTTGTTTCAAGCACAGAATCTTCTTCTCCTCAGGCTTTGTGCTCTCGAGCTTCGAGCACGTCACGGACAATTATCTTACTCGCACACTCGCACTTTTGCATTTGCATTCTCGCAATCCTCGTTCCAACTCGGAAAATGGCCATGGTGCGCGCCGTTGGTAAACCAAAGTCATATTCGTACCTCTTGTTTCCAGCATGTAGTAAAGCCTAAAATCGGTTGTGTTGGTGAGCAACAAAGTTTTTCTCCTTTCACCCTCGTCTCATTCTGGTCACCAATTTCTTTTTGACTGGCATTCCATCCTTCCCGGCCGGACGTCCTTTATGTTCTCCAAGTGTCTTCTGCACTCCCCTGTTCCATCCTCACCAATCTACCCTTATATCTTCCCAACCTCTCCTTCACACTACATCTACACTTGTTCATCCGGCTGAGCTACACAGGCTTTCATTTTTTTTCATGTGGGATGCTCCAAGCATAATCAACGACGCCTCTGATCCGGCTCGGCAGTGCGGCATGTTCGAGTATAATATCGCTGAACCTCGTTCCAACTATAATCATCCATTTAGTCCAGCCGCTTTCTAATGAATGACGAGTGCATCTTCCGTCTGCCATCCTGTTTCTCTTTCTGCTGAACCTCACTCTAACTTCGGCATTCCGACTACTGTCGCTCTTTCTATCGAGTTGCGGACGCACGAACTTCTATGTCCCGCCTATCTCTCTATCTTCTTATTTATAGTCCGACTCTTGTCATTCTTCCTGTGCAACCGTCATCACTCTTTCTGGTACCTTCCACGACCTTTCAGATCAGCTTTTGTTCTGTTTCGTTTCCTCCCTTGTTACTATCACGGCATTTCGACATCTCGTCTTCCGAGCTTCGACGCCTCCCTACACCCTCTTGCGTGATACCCCTGACGTATGAAGCACCTCCATACGACCGAGCAATGCAGCTTGGTCGCAGTTCATTCTTGGATTTCGACTTCTTCTCCCCAATCTTTGGCCCCAATATATGGCCCCCAATACATGGCCGCCCCAGATTCTCTCGGCGCTCTATACCCATTTATTCCTAAGGTGTGTATACCCATTTATTCCTTCATCACACCTTAGGCCTCTCAGCATCCCCTCTGATTGTCATCCTTCTGTTAGCTTGGAGTGGAGTTGACGAGTGATGGCTTGTCGTAAATCTTCACATATAAGACACGTTTGTAACCCCTGCTACTATTTGCGTATGAAAAACACACATGGTTTCTAAGCGCGGGAGATTGAGCTACCCAGGAGGTTAGCAGGGCGGAGAGAAGTTGACGACCCGAGAGCTCCCCACCAAAGTCGCCGCCATCCAAACCTCGAGTGCAACCAAAGCAGCTACGCCCATGAAGCAGCCTATATTCCACAAGGGACATATTCCATGCCTTGCCTATTCGTCCCCTTCGACGAAGAGGAGAATGCACGTTCTCAACATGCGAAGAAGTTTCATACGATGGAACATTCGTGGTCTCTCCTTGCATCCCCAGATGCTCATGCATGACAGCACCTTTCCCCATTGGCAGCCTCGCAAATTACAACCTCTCGTTCTAGTGTGCACAAGGATCTGATTAAGAAACACCAGTCAGGGCTGGATCCGAATGAAATCAACAGCGTCGCCGCCTCGCTAACTCAGCCTGAGACTTGGGTCTGCGAACGTAAACGCGAAAGATATGGTAATGGCCTAGGGTTGGCCTAGGTCTGACTCAACATCTTGTCCTGTCTCTTTCAAACATTCTTCGGAACAAATAAATTGAATACATATTACGCGAAATATCTGCCAAGGCCCATCTTTCCTTGAAATCCACTCTGTACTACCAAATAAATAAGTACCACGACGAAACTTGAAAATCAAGGAAAACAAGCCAAATTCTCCTGCTCCCTGCATAGCACCAGATTACCGTCAACTCCATTGAGCATCTCCCGTGCTATATGCCACTGCCTGTCGATATTTGCACGCGCTCCTGGAAAGCGATTGAGGTCATGCCGGTTGCTGCATCAGAGTCAGCCACGAGCCGAGCGTGATATTCTCGAACGCTAATGATGAGGCGTGGTCCTAGCACAAAGGATTGTATGACTGTCGAAATCTGAACAAGACCGGCATAAATCTGACTTTCGAGGGAAAATAGGTCCTATAGAAATGATGAACCGCGGTCACATGCAGAGGTCAGTGAAAGATTGACATACCATCGTCGGAGACAAATAAACTGCGAGGCTGAAGCAAGACACGGCAACATAACTAGCATGTTCAATCATTCAGTGGGAAAGGGAACAATATTCACAATATGAACTCACCTCGCAAAGTAAAGCACGTGGGATTTTATCAACACCGTGAAACAGTCGCCGATAATCCCTCCTGCCGAATGTTGTCGCAGTTCACGGAAGTGTTTTACAGCAATCCAGACTGCGAGACACAGCGCGAGGGCCTCCCAGACAGTGCCGAATATCCAAGTGATGGAAGCCAGAAGTGGGGAATTGTCCGCAAAGCCAATCGTGCACGCATAGGTGCCAGAGAGAATGAATTCCTCTTGTATTCAATGAGCGCCATGCACGTTTTTCATTCACAATTAAGTGTACCCCCTGAAGCATCCCTCGTTGTCATTGCCATGACCACTCCGTCGAAAATGTTGACAGCCAAGGACACGACGATGAGAAATACCAGGATCCTTGTGGATCGTTGATACATGGCATGTAACCGAGTGATCATGATGACTGCAACATGTTTCGGTCAATTCAATATCATAGGTCTTGTAACTGCACAACTCACCACACAGCATTGGAAATGCCACAACATTCGTCCAATCCCACAAGAGGTACAGAATGCGGCCTGAGAAATCCGGTTAGTGATGGGCCTTGGGTGGATCACACACTACAAACAGACTCACATCTGTAGCAGTCATGATAGCAAACGAAGAAGCTGGTCAAGAATGACACTCACCCCTACAGGGCATCACGGTTAATTGAGTGAGAATAGCAGACATCGGTGCAGAAGACTCACTGCATCTGTCAACAAGATCGTCGGAACACTGCCTGTATGCCACTGGTCAGAAGAAACAAACAAGGTGAATGCGAGAAGACAAACCCAGTATGTCCAGGCTGAGTGTGAGAGATAGCAGATTAGCACGACACCAATTGTCAAGCCTTCTGAACATACATGACAAAGAAAATTCCAAGATAGCGCACCTAGGATATTGTCAAGTCAGCAGAAATTCACAACACGCAAGCTACGTACACTCAGAAAGAGAACGGTCATCAGAGACCAGCGTTGTCTCTGTCGCAAATCAATATTGTTCTTCCGACGTGGAATCGTGCTCACCCAGACCAGTTCGACCTACAAACAAATCTTAGCGAGATGGCTGCCCCGGTCATAGTATCAACATACCTCTTGTCCGAACGTGAGGGCTGGAATACTTGTGAGAAATCAGCAATTCTCTAATGTTATTATGCTCACCCCAATCATACACCACTCCAACACCAGCGGCAACTGGAAAACCACGATCAAGGTCAGATCGAGACATGAGCGCCGAACTCTGACTGCTCTTCACGAACCCATAAAATAGCTGCCAATACGCCAAGAGTTGATGAGTGGCCAATAACTAGGGTCATCTGAGACTAGTGTCATACTGTTAGAGGATGGATGTGAGGGAGCGGGAAAGTTGGTAGACATACAATATTGTGATATTTGTGGTAGATATACTATCATCCAGCGCTTATATGGCCGAAATGATATCCGTTCCAATAGATGTGATGTCACGTTCGAATTGATGCAGCTAGCTAGGCTCGTGACCAGCCTGGCGTATACTACCACGGATGCTCGAGTGGCGTAGAAAATGCACGTAGGCAGAATGGTTACGAGTCTAGTAGCTAGCGGGCCTTGAATAAAATTCCGGTGATGCGAAATTTGTGATCGGCATGTCAAGATGCACAATATTGGCTCATTGCGTCGGCATGATGCCAGACCAGCCGTTAGAAATAGTAGGGGAGATCCACCTACCCAGGCTAGCAATACCTCCTACTCGCGTTATTCGTAGGGTAGGGACGTGGATTGGATTGGAACAACGCCGCCTGTGCTTAATCAGATTTACATAAAGATGTTTGCACGGGCCCGGGAACGTTGAACACTTGAACACAGCAAAAGACGAAAGAACGTTTCCGACTAGACTCGTAACCATTCTGCCCACGTGCGTTTTTGAGATGTGTGAATTTTGCTGGCTACGGCACTCGAGCATCCGTGGTAGTATACGCCAGGCTGGTGGTGGTGGGCGCAAAGGAAATTTTTCATCAGGATCCAGTTTACTTCTCGTATTTTGCTACGAAACATCATAATTTCGCGCACCATGGCAATGGTCAAGACCTCAAGGAGGCGATCCCACTTAACGAAGAACCGTTAACAGCTTTGCACCCCCATATCAGGCCAGGCCAATGAATTGAACCTGGCGTTAGTGATCTCCGCTCGCTTTCAGAACCGAGGCAATAACCAAGACCAAGTGCAGTGATTCTTTGTACATTGCTATACAGCTGGTGATTGAAGCGCATTTTTCTCGCCATTCATAGGTTCGTGGAGAGAAAGTGGGGATGACGATGTTGTTGACGTCTCACTATCATTGCACGTGAGGGTGCATCGGGCAGCAACAAAGCCACGCTAGTATTATCTGCCGCTCATATGATGCTTCTGCGATATATTGTGAACCGAGCATCGGGGCAGCCCTCCTTAGCTTCATCAATGAATGCAATTAAATAATTGACAGAGAAAGACGAGAGCAAGAACAAATATGTGTAGTTATAACATTAGATTCTCGGACATGCATGATTAGGCACGTTCACCTATGCTTTCACTTCATCATCAGGCTGGGCCTGAACTAAACCAGCCTCCATCGCCATAGAACGGAAGATGGAACTCTTGTTCTCCAGCAACTTCTGTGGAGAATCGAATTCTGCGATCTAAATTGGCCAATCAATACATCATGAATGAACGACATTCGAGTATTCTTACCCTTCCAGCATCCAAAACTAGAACCCTGTCAGACTCCATGATCGTGTTCAAGCGGTGCCTATATGTTGACCATATTAGCATTACTAGTCGTCGACGATGGACATGTGACATACGCAATGGTTAGAATGGTCACATCGCGGAAGATTGGACCCCGGATAATTTCTTGAATTGCTCTGTCGGTATCTAGATCAACTGCAGATGTTGCTACAGAATCATGCACATTAGCCTTGCAGAAGAACAGGACTTCGCTCATACAAACCTTCATCGAGAACGAGCACTTTAGTCTAGGGAGTGTCGGCCGTCAAACCTCACAATCAATCAAAACGAACGCGCGTACCTTGCGCAAGAGCGCCCTCGCGAAACACAAAAGCTGCCTCTGGCCTGCTGAAAGCGATGATCCGGCCTCCTGTACTGGAGCATCTAGTCCCCCAGGGAGTGATTCTATATATGCCTTCAGATGGGCCTGTAGAAGCGTTGTCAGTAAGCATCAGGAGCATACGCATATTTCAAAACGGACATGTTCCAGAGCAGTCCAAATGTCAACGTCCTGGTGCTCGCCAACAGGGTCGATGTTCTCTCGCAATGTGCCCTCGAACAAGTCTGGATTTTGAGGAACAATGGATATCGCGGTACGCACTAATGATAGCTCGATCAAAGGCTGCCTACACGGATATCGTTAGGAAGACGCACAGTCATGCAGGCCAAGTTTGCTTATGTCTACTTTATCAATGAAGATAGTTCCAGATGCAGGCTCGATGATCCGGAAGAGGGCGAGAAGAAGCTGCAAGAAGCGTCGTCACAGTCCAAAAACCGACAGCAAATGTCTTACGGATGATTTTCCTGCCCCAGTCCGGCCACATATTCCTATTTTCTCTTTGGGTTTCTGGAGCATTTGCGGTCAGCGTGCATTTGTGAGAAAACTGGCGCATATGACTGACTATGGTCATAGAAATATCCTTCAGGACCAGATCAAGCTCAGGCCTATACCGTGCCGAGTACTCCCTAAACCAGACAAGTTCAATACAAGTTCGTGCATATAGCGTCACGAACTCACCGGAATTCAACTTCCCCAGCAGTGGGCCACCTAGAGGCAGGCTTGTTCTCAGGGAGCTCATAAGGGGCTTCCGGCTCAAGGTCTTTCGCATAGTGGACGATACGCTCGACGCTAACCACGTTCTGTTCTACTTCACTCGCAGAGCGGACGAACCAGTTCTGTGGCCGCTTAGTGAGCAATGCCTCGAGACGGAAGTACAGCCACCTACCAGTGAACCTGTCGTACTCAAAGCATACGACAGAACCAGACCAACCAATCCCGCATCAACGTCACTGGTCGCAACGGCAGCGACAGTCAAAACAGCCGTGACGAAGATAATGATTGCTCCAACAAACTCCAGTCTGACTGCAAGCCAGCGGTTGACGGAAGTACTGGGGAGGTAGCACAACTGGTTGCGATCAATACGGCGCGCGTTGCTGGCAATGAAAACAGATTGCTGGTCGAAGGCCCGAATGGTGGAAATTCCGGCCAGGGATTCCGAGAACCACGCAAAGATGGGTGAGCGGGACACCGCATCCAGACGCTTGAGTTCACGCGACGTCGAGAGATAGTACCTATCAATAGTGTCAGGATGATTCTGGAAGAAGAAGAAATCCATTCGTACGCGGTAACCTTGGAGTAGAACCACACCAGTGGAACGACGGCGATCAAGAAGGGCGGAAAGCTGAAGCCGATGACCAATACGATAGAAGCGTAGACCGCGCTCGTGCGTACCATATTTTGGATCACTCGCGAGGACTTGATCGACGATATGTGTCGCGAGAAAACAAGTTCAAAATGCTGCAACAAGAGATGGTTCGTACTTAAAGAAATCATTGGATAGTTCAATGTAACGCACCGTCCCGTTGGCGTTGTCTCAAAAAAGCTCAGGGGCGCACGCATAACCGAATGCAACATCTGAAAATCAATAAAAACACGTCATCAATACTTCGAACGCAACACTCACTGAATCATTCCAGCACCGAAGAAAGAGCGAATGTCTTTCCCTGTCGCTGCAACGGTTTTTGAGGGCTTAGCGGGTGCCATGGTCGTCTGTGCTATAGCAGGGTGCGCGTGGTATACCGGAGCGCGGAAGCACGTCGAGTCACAAATGACACGCTCTGTCACGTGTTCGCTGTGACACACTTGAGTCGGTAGATTTGAGCCCTTAAGGCCTTGTCATTAAGTATCATAGTACTACTATGATTAATTCCCGTCCTTGCACGGTGTCATATGCCTTGCACACGCAATTCCACTCATTTTCGACTGGCCAGCTACCCCGATTTGCAAACCTCGTCCAAATTGCTAGCATGTGCTATGTATCCCCATTCTGAATCACCACGAATTGACTTTCTTCAAGGCGTCCGCACCACCAGCTGGCTTCACCGTGACAGTGCAGGCTCATGATGCTGAATGGTAGAGAAGCAACCAATCTGCATATGTAGACCAGGACGTCGTTGAATGGAACGAGTACATACTTTTGTACGCTGTCCTTCTCTTATGCTATCGCAGGTTGCAGGACAAGAAGGATGTCGGTAAATCCATAAAGAACTACGAATGCGCCACTAATCTCTGCCCTGTCGCCCCGTGGCACTGTTCAATCTAGCTTCTGCAAAGTTTGGTAGTCGCCAGGCTAATGAAACGTACCTCAACCTCAACAACCCTGGCTTTGTTTTTTTAACACACCCTTGATTTACGTCCCACCGATCCATCACCCAGCCCCATCTTGCCATTGCTCTGCTATCTCATTCCGCGAACAGAGTGTTCACTTCAGAAGGTTGCACTGGCTTTCTATCTGGGATCTACCCACCAAAGATTCCTCCATCCGAGTGCAGTCACGCCCACGGGCCATCAAGGATCGCTCCTCGCATCCCAGATGCTCATGCCCGATAGCCCCTTTCCCTATTGGCAGCCCATCGCAAATTACAACTATAAGCTCTGTACACAAGGATCTAACTAAGAAACGCGAGTCAGGGCTTCCGAATGAAATGTGTCTCTGTCTTGCTTAACTCTGCCTGGAGACTTGAGTGTGAAAGTGTAAATGCAAAAGATGTGGTCAGGGCCCAGGTTTGGCATAAGGCGACTGACGAAAACTGATTGCAGAATGCACCATACTAATTTCATCATGCAGCCCGCAGTTAATGTATCGATGTTTTGAATTGGCGGCGGGGAGTTTTATAGTCTGCGAGGTGCTCGCCTACGTTATCATCGCATGAATGGGTACGATTTTCGAGTCTATGTCTTGATCTGTTATGATGTTGTTAGCTTTTTGTAGGGTAGGAGCGTGATCTGAATGAGAACGCAAATAAATGAACAAGCCAAATGGCATAACTCGCCTCTCTCAAATCCGGAGCGTCAATTATGGTCTGCGGAACAAATAACTTGGATAAATATCACGACGAAATATTTGCAAAGACTATGTCTAGATCTCCTTGAAATCCGCGCTGCATCACCAAATAAATAAGTACCACGACGACGCTTGAAAATCAAGAAAACAAGCCAAATTCTCCTGCTCCCTGCATAGCACCAGAACACCGCCAACTCCATTGAGCATCTCCCGTACTACACGCCACTGCCTGTCGATATTTGCACGCGCTCCTGGAAAGCGATTGAGGTCATGCCGGTTGCTGCATCAGAGTCAGCCACGAGCCGAGCGTGATATTCTCGAACGCTTAGGATGAGGCGTGGTCCTAGCACAAAGGACTGTATGACTGTCAAAATCTGAGTAATACCAAACAAAACCAGAGCTTGGAGGGAATTTGGGTCCTATAGAAACGATGAACCGCGCGGTCGCATGCAGGAGGTCAGTGAAAGATTGACATACCGCTGAGATCGTTGGATAAAAATCAATATTGAGGTTGAAGCAAGACACGGCAACGTAACTAGCGCGTTCAATCATTCAACGGAAAAGGAAACCATATCCACAATATGAGCTCACCTCGCAAAGTAAAGCACATGGGATTTTATCAACACCGTGAAACAGTCGCCGATAATCCCTCCTGCCGAATGTTGTCGCAGTTCACGGAAGTGTTTTACAGCAATCCAGACTGCGAGACACAGCGCGAGAACCTCCCAGACAGTGCCGAGTATCCAAATAATGGAAGCCAAGAGTGGAGAATAGTTCGCAAAGCCAATCGTGCACGCATAGGTGCCAGAGAGAATGAGTTCCTCTGGTTTTCATCAATGAGCGCCATGCACAGTTTTCATTCACAATTAAGTGTACCTCCTGAATCATGCCTCGTTATCATTACAGCGGCCGCTACGTCGAAAAAGTTGACAGCCAAGGACACGACGACGAGAAATATCAGGATCCTTGTGGATCGTTGATACATGGCATGTAACCGAGTGGTCATGATGACTGCAACATGTTTCGGTCAATTCAGTATCATAGGTCCTGTAGCTGCACAACTCACCACACAGCATTGGAAATGCCACAACATTCGTCCAATTCGCCGTGAGGTACAGAATCCGGCCTGAGAAATCCGGTTAGAGATGGGCCTTGGGTGGATCACACCACAAAGAGACTCGCATCTGTAGCAGTTATGATAGTAAACGAAGAAGCTGGTCAAGGATGACACTCACCCCTACAGGGTGTCGCGATTAATTGAATGGGAATAGCAGGCATCTGTGCAGAAGACTCACTGCATCTGTCAACAAAATCGTCGGAACACTGCCTGTATGCCACTGGTCAGAAGATACAAACACGGTGAATGCGAGAAGACATACGCACTATGTTGATGCTGATTGTGAGAGATAGATTAGCACGACCGTCACCAATTGTCAAGGCTTCTGAACATACAATGCAAAAAAAAATCCAAGATATCGGACCTAGGATATTGTCAAGTCAGCACAAATTCACAACAGGCAAGGTACGTACACTCAGATAGAGAACGGTCATCAGGGACCAACGTTGCCTCTGTCGCAAATCAATATTGTTCTTCTGACGTGGAACTGTGCTCACCCAGACCAGTTCAACCTAAAAACAAATCTTAGCGAGATGGCTGCTCCGGTCATAGCATCAACATACCTCTTGTCCGAACGTAAGGGCTGGAATACTTGTGAGAAATCAGCAATTCTCTAATGTTATGATGCTCACCCCAATCATATACCACTCCAACAGCAGCGGCAACTGGAAAACCACAGTAAAGGTCAGATCGAGACATCAGCGCTGAACTCTGACTGCTCTTCACGAACCTATAAAATAGGTGCTAATACGCCAAGCGTTGATAAGTGGCCAATAACTAGGGTCGTCTGAGACTAGTGTCATACTGTTAGAGGATGGATGTAAGGGAGTGGGGAACTTGGTGAAAATACAATGATGATATTCGTGTTAGATATACCACCACCATCCAGTGCTTGCATGACCAAAATGAGATCGAGGGATGATATTCGTTCCTGTCATGATGGATATGATATCATGTTCGAAGTGATGTAGCGGGACTTGAATAAAATACTGGTGATACGAAAGTGATCGGGTACTGAAGGTTCGATGCCAGCGATCACCGCACCCCGCACCAACGGGAAAATCGTTTAGTGTTGGTGTGGCAGTGTCTTCCCTTCTATCGAAGTCGTTCACTACAGGTACCAGTAGATCTCTTATATCGTTGATTTTCATTCTAATAGCCAGTGTTGCCAGCCTGTACTTAATCAGCGAATAAATAATGATTTAAAGATGTGGGGCTCGACGTACGTAGAACAAGTTAGTCATGACACATCTGCACGGGCAGAACTTGAACACCGCAAAAAATGAAAGAACATCTAGAACTGTTCGTGATTTTTTCACCTTGCATCTGACGCCATTCTAACATGCTGGTCATGATGGACATAGTATTTTCAAATTTGCATCGCGGAGTTGGTGGGGTGGTAACAGGTATCAGTTTTCACAGCCAGAGACATCATGGTTGAAATTCCGCGATTCACATCTGGTGAAGATACAACACCATCTCTAGCTCAAGATAGCAACATGGGGGAAAAGAAGAGTGGGAAGTACCGTTAATGACCGTGGAGCAGGGCCAGCGGCCTCAGCCAAGAGCAAGGAAACCAGCTAGTGTGATGATGATGCTAAGCTACGAACATGCAGGAACCTGGTCTACGTGCTGACTAAGCCCTGGAAAGGGCCGTGGAGACCCCGAATGGACAGTCCCTGCCCTTGGGACCCCTACTCCAACCGCATCAAGCCTGACTTGTTGTTCTTGGACCTAGCTGCCAGCGCACACCTTCAACGTTGAATACAATGAAGCCCGATACGAAACGTACCACACTAAATCCATCATGTAGTCGATGCTAATTGGAGGGACAAAGTCGACTTCCTCATCCGCTGTTCGTAGAGTTGCCTGGCATGGAATACCGTCAATATCTCACGTGAGCCAGTTACTACCAGGACCACATAGTACACCAACACCCCCAGAACACCCGCTAAAGATCAAGATTCGAGAACGCAGAGCCTCCAGATCGTGCAGCAAAGCTTTGCCTGAATTAGAGCATCCAGAGGCTGTAGATAGAGAGGTGATTTGTAGCAGTGAGGTGATGCGATTGGTGGATATCACTACTACCTGTCGGATATAACAGGATCAAACCAGGACGATAAGTTGGCTGGAGTTGTGGGATTGGTTGATGGTAAAGCATTAAAGAACCTACTTGTCTTTAGCCTCCGATTTGGTCTTTGACGATTTCATCGTCACGATCGATGTGGATCGTCATAGGAATGTTTCTGTGCTCAAACGTGGATAGCTTGATCAGAAAGATTTCACCACTCCAAGGCCTGTGCGCAGTAGGACATTCAAATGTTGATCTATTTGGAGTGTTTAGAATACGTTTCGAGGGATACAGCATAGTATTTGAACAAGCTATATGCCGTTGATAACGCAAAAAAGCGGGATTCGCATTCAGCTGGGGCAATCTCCTCGAACGAAGTCGGAGATAACTTCATCGAGTAGGTACTGAGATCGATAGTTCCGCCTCCGGCATCAACAACAATGACTCTCTGGCGGTGATATTGATCTTCCTGCTCGTCCGAGTAATCTGACACATCTATAAGGTTTTTAGAGAATATATCCGACGCAATCATGCTGCTAAAACAGAAATGAAGACTTACTTCGCCATCAGTCAAGAGGCGCACGTGAGATTGCTCCTCCTCAGATGAGATGAGACCAGCGATCTCGACAGCGCGTCTAACCTGTTACCTGTTGTTGTTATTGACCTTCCCAACTGTTCGGATGCGTGAGCACGAACTCGATAGGGTTCTCGACCGATCTCCAGAAATTCGAATGTAATTCCTGGATGTAAGTCCGAGCGCATTGGAAGAGGTAGCGACACTTTGCGTCCCCGCATTTCCAATTAGCCTGGGTCCACGGCCTGTTCGAGAGGAGAGAAGATAGACCGTTGAAGGTCCACGAGTCCTTAGAAAGAGATCTAGAGGGCTCAATTAGAATCTGGGACCGAGAGAGGCAAAATGGTTACTCTTGGAGAACACAGACAAAGTGCTGGTGCCTTTAGAATTCAAATGTCGAATATCTGGCTAAGACTTGCGTACCAACAGTTGGAATGGAGTGTCAAGAAGATGCCGACAAAAACAACATACATAGCCTAACCAAGCAAGAGAGTAAGCGTAAATCGTGTATCCAAAGATCAGTCACTACCGAGGCAAAGATATTGCATATAGATGGAAATACGGAACAGGAAGAGTTACATCATGGGGCAGCGGGTTGAGAAGCAGAGACAGCGGGACGAGTTCAGTGTAGGATACACCAAAGCGCGAGGCAAAAATTGCCTCAACAACCATAGTCTTCTTCTTGAGTAGGTTGCTGTGTCTGCGACGCAGGTTGAGCTACTGTTGAGGATAAGGCTTTGAATGTTTATCATCAATGGTACCTAATGGTACTCTTCGCATGACGAAAGAGGCTTACCTGAAAAAAGTCGCTGTATGGATCTTCTCCCCCCTCCAAATCTTCCGTGATGTATCTTCCATCCCGAGAGAACGATATTACACGAAAGGGTGTTGCAATCCTCCTGGCTTATTAAATGGCTGTCTGGGACCCTGGGTCGGTTTTGGATGGCTGGAGCTTCCGGGGGCCTTTCTCAGTTCTGTGTTGGTTCTGTGCCTGAGTTACTGCCCATATCCTTCCGCCCTCGCCTGTCCATGGTTCTCCATCAAGAAATCCCATGTCGCAGTTCCACTTGCACATCGTGCCGTCCAACGAACAACTCACGATGTGAACCTCATTATACGATCATGGCCTGTCCGTGTGCTCAGAATCGGAAGCTACCACGCTCGAAATACTGGAGGATGTTGGTTCAAGCACAGAACCTTCTTCTCCTCACGCTTTGTGCTCTGAAGCTTCGAGCACACCATCTGAGTCACGGACGATTCTCTTACTCGCACACTCGCACCTTTGCATTTGCATTCTCGCAATCCTCGTACTAATTCAAACAATGCCGATGTTGCGCGTCGTTGGTCAACCAGAGTCATATTCACACCTCTTTCTTCCAGAATGTAGTAAAGCCTAACATCGGTTGTGTTGGTGAGCAAAAAAGCTTTTTCTCCTTTCACCCTCGTCTCATTCTGGTCACCGATTTCTTATTGACTGGCCTTCCCTCCTTCCCGGATGGACGTCCTTTCTGTTCTCCAAGTATCTCCTGCACTCCCCTGTTCCGTCTTCACCATTCTGCTCTCATCTTCCCAACCTCTCCTTCACAATACATCCACACTTGTTCATCTAGCTGAGCTGCACATGCATTCATTTTTCCTTCACATGTGACACTCCAAAGATAACCAACGACGCCTCTGATCCAGCTCGGCGGTGCGGCATAATATCGCTGAACCTCATTCCGACTATTGCCATTCATTTAGTTCAACCACCACCGCTCTTTCTACCGGATGACGGGTGCATCTTCCATCTGCCATCCTGTTTATCTTTGAATTTCACTCCAACCCTCGGCATTCCGACAACTGTTGCTCTTTCTACCAGGTTGCGGACGCACCTTCATTGTCCCACCTATCTCTCCTTATTTGTAGTCCGAACGTCATCACTCTTTCCTGATACCTTCCACGATCTTTTAGATCACCTTTCGTTTCGTTTTTTCCCCCTCTGTTCTTATCACGGCATTTCAACATCTCGTCTTCCAAGCTTCGACACCTCCCCACACGTTCCTATAGTATACCCCTGACATATGGAGCACATCCATACTATCGAGCAACGTAGCTTGGTCGCAGTTCATTGTTGGATTTCGACTTTGTCTCCACAATCCTTGGCCCCGACACATGGTCGCCCTGGAAGAACACGCGCCCCAGATTGTCTCGGCGCCCTATACCTATCTCCCCATCCTTTCGTCCTTTCATCACCCCTTAGTCCCTCTCAGTGCCCCCTCTGATTATCATCCTTCTGTTGTTGACGAGTCATGGCTTGTCGTAAATCTCCACATATAAGACACGTCTGTAACCCATGCTACTGTTTGCGTGGTGATCTTCTGAGGTGAAGTCGACGTCTTCTCAAGGCACCGGGCTCAGGAATCCAAAAAATTGTTTCAAAATACAACTTGCTATGCCTGTATCCCCGATATCAATGAGAGGGAAGGTTCCTCCTACAGTCGCGTGCCAAAGAAGACTTATCAATGGCGAAGCAGAAAGCTTTAAGTCCTAGTAGCATCGGCTTGCCTATCAGCTTCCTTCCTGCAAGCACGATCCATGACAAGCTCGAGTTCATAGTCATTCCTGCAGTCAGTGGCGGAGAAGCGGAAATTCAAGTCGTGCGGCAATCACTGTAGGAGGTCAATGTTAATGGGAAGACCATTTAACTAACCAGAGAACACTTGCTTGCGCAGAACTCGCACACTGCCTTGGGCCTGGTGTGGAAGTACATGGAAATAAACCGTCGCGTATCAGATCAGGTCGATACTCCATGCAATTACAGTGCATGATCAGCACGTGCAATATCGTTGCATAGCGTCTCGAGCGGACACTAGCAGTCTCGAAGACAATCAAGAAAGTTAGTAAATCGCGGAACTCACCTTTCCCCAGGACCTTTCTGAGTCTTTCTCCTCTTGTCCAGAATGAGTCTTTTGTCACTGATTCGTTGGCGTTTTAAACCGGGGTGGGCTTACTCGCACTAATAATCTCGCCTCCCCAAGTTGAGCTTCTTGGAGAGGAAGGAGACTCGTAACGACGCCACACCCGGACACGGCGGGCACTGAGGGGCGAACGGGATGGAACATTAGCAACACCTGCAAGCACAACCCAGCCAGGAGATTGAGCTACCCAGTGGGCGTCCTCGGTTTCAAAAGTAGGGCCCACGTTCCACGCCCGGAGCCATCCACTAGGTCCCAACCGTGGGCGACAGCGACCACCGGTGCCCTGAGGATGACGCGATGTCAGGAGAAGGCCAAAGACAAAAGTAGAACATACCCTCTCATCTTGCGCCCGAACTTACAGAGCCACGAGAGTATCGAGTTGATGTAGGCTGGGGTGCCTAAGCCATGGTACATGTCAGTGCAACCGACCAGGGAGATGCTGAGGAGGTCAGCAGGGCGGAGAGAAGTTGACGACCCGAGAGCTCCCCACCAAAGTCGCCGCCATCCAAACCTCGAGTGCAACCAAAGCAGCTCCGACCATTAAGCAGCCTATATACCACCAGGGACACATTCCATGCCTTCCCTATTCGTCCCCTTTGATGAAGAGGAGAATGCACGTTCTCAACGTGCGAAGAAGATCCATACGATGGAACATTCGTGGTCCCTCCTTGCATCCCCAGATGCTCATACATGACAGCCCCTTTCCCCAAATATTGGCAGCCTCGCAAATTACAACTTCTCATTCTAGTGTGCACAAGGATCTGACTAAGAAACGCCAGTCAGGGCTGTATCCGAATGAAATCGACAACGTCGCCGCCTCGCTAACTCAGCCTGGGGACTTGAGTCTGTGAACGTAAATGCGAAAGATATGATAATGGCCTAGGGTTGGCCTAGGTCTGACTCAACACCTTGTCCTGTCTCTTTCAAACATTCTTCGGAACAAATAAATTGAATACATATTACACGAAATATGTGCCAAGGCCCATCTTTCCTTGAAATTCACTTTGCACCACGAAATAAATAAGTACCACGACGACACTTGAAAATCCAGAATAAAAAGTCAAATTCTCCTGCTCCCTGCATAGCACCAGATTACCGCTAACTTCATCGAGCATCTCCCGTGCTACACGCCACTGCCTGTCGATATTTGCACGCGCTCCAGGAAAGCGATTGAGGTCATGCCGGTTGCTGCATCAGAGTCAGCCACGAGCCGAGCGTGATATTCTCGAAGGCTTAGGATGAGGCGCGGTCCTAGCACATAGCACTGTATGACTTGCAAAATCTGGGCAACACCAATAACAATCTGAGTTTCGAGGGAAAATGGGTTCTATAGAAATGATGAACCGCGGCCGAATGCAGAGGTCAGCGAAATATTGAACATACCGCTAAGATCGTCGGAGACAAATTAATTACGAGGCCGAAGCAAGACACGGCAGCAAAGCTAGCACATGCAATCATTCAGCGGAAAAGGGAAGCATATTCACAATATGAGCTCACCTCGCAAAGTAAAACACGTGAGATTTTATCAACTCCGTGAAACAGTCGCCAATTATCCCTCCTGCTGAATGTTGTCGCAGTTCACGAAAGTGCTTTACAGCAATCCAGACTGCGAGACACATCGCGAGGACCTCCCAGACAGCGCTGAGTATCCAAGAAATGGAATTCACAAGTGAGAAATTGTCTGCATAGTCAATTGTGCACGCATAGGTGCCAGAGAGAATGAGTTCCTCTTGTATTCATCAGTGAGCGTTATGCACGTTTTTCATTTACAATTAAGTGTACCCCCTGAATCATGCCTTGTTACTATTGCATTGGCCACTACGTCGAAAATGTTGATAGGCAAGGACACGACGACGAGAAATATCAGGATCCTTGTGGATCGTTGATACATGGCATGTAACCGAGTGATCAAGATGACTGCAACATGTTTCAGTCAAGTCAATATCATAGGTCTTGTTACTGTACAACTCACCACACAGCATTGGAAATACCACAACATCCGTCCAACCATATATGAGGTACACTATCCGGCCTGAGAAATCTGGTGAGTGATGGGCCTTTGGTGGATCACACACTACAAACAGACTCACATCTGTAGCAGTTATGATAGTAAACGAAGAAGCTGGTCAAGAATGACACTCACCCCTACATGGTGCCGTGGTTAATTGAATGGGAATAGCAGGCATCTGTGCAGAAGACTCACTGCATCTGTCAACAAAATAGTCGGAACACTGCCTGTATGCCACTGGTGAGAAAAAACAAACACTGTGAATGCGAGAAGACATACCCAGTATGTTTATGCTGATTGTGAGAGATAGCAGATTAGCACGACACCAATTGTCAAACCTTCTGAACATACACAATATAAAAAAAGCCAAGATAGCGCACCTAGGATATTGTCAAGTCAGCAGAAATTCACAACAGGCAAGCTACGTACACTCAGATAGAGAACGGTCATCAGGGACCAACGTTGTCTCTGTCGCAAATCAATATTGTTCTTCTGACGTGGAACCGTGCTCACCCAGACCAGTTCGACCTACAAACAAATCTTAGCGAGATGGCTGCTCTGGTCATGGCATCAACATACCTCTTGTCCGAACGTAAGGGCTGGAATACTTGTGAGAAATCAGCAATTCTCTAATGTTATGATGCTCACCCCAATCATATACCACTCCAACACCAACGGCAACTGGAAAACCACAATCAAGGTCAGATCGAGACATGAGCGCCGAAATATGACTGCTCCTCACGAACCTACAAAATAGCTGGAAATACGCCAAGCGTTGATGAGTGGCCAATAACTAGGGTCGTCTGAGACTAGGGTCATACTGTTAGAGGATGGATGTGAGGGAGCGGGGAACTTGGTGGACATACAACGATGATATTTGTGCTAGATATACCACCACCATCCAGTGCTTGCATGACTGAAATGAGATAGAGGGATACTAATATCCGTTCCACTCAATAGATATGATGTCATGTTCGAAGTGATGTAGCGGGCCTTTAATAAAATGCCGGTGATGCGAAAGTGATCGTACAGGTTCTAGTACGTACTAATAGATCTCCTTGCATAAGATCAATCATGATGCCAGATAACACACTTACCATACAGCTGTCAACGCACACCCTCAACGTTCAACAATTAAATGAAAACGGCAAAAGCCACCATAACTTCACTATGCAGTTGATGCGAATGCAGGAGTCGAGCTCTACTCGCGTTATTCGTAGGGTAGAGACATGGATTGGATTGGAACAACGCCTGTGCTTAATTAGACAAACTGATTGATGTGGGGAAGCGTACAAAAATCAAATTGGTTTGCACGGGCAGAACAAAGTCTCGAACACAGCAAAAGATGAAAGAACGTAACTTTAACTGTTCGTGATTCCTCATGAACAAGATAACATACAGCTGCCAACGCACAACCTCAACGCTTAATCAAATGAAAACTGCAAAACATGCCACCATAACTTCACTATGCAGTTGATGCGAATGCAGGAGTCGAGCTCTACTCGCGTTATTCGTAGGGTAGAGACGTGGATTGGATTGCAAAAACGCCTGTGCTTAATCAGACAAACTGATTGATGTGGGGCAGCGTACATAGTTTGCACGGGCGGAACTTCCACTTGAACACAGCAAAAGATGAAAGAACGTACAGGATTCGATGAAGCGGTCTAGGCCTGTAGTTGTCATGTCTACAATATCTCGGACTCATAAATTCCCTGATGAATGTGTTGAACAATCTTGCGACTGTGCTCGCCACCCGCTTTGATCAGTGGCAGAACCCCTCAATTACCACAAAAATCATCTAAGAACAGATTTTTTCGGTGTTCAAACATTGCAGACTATTGCAGACCTGAAAATGTAAGTTAATTCAAAGTAGCACTATGCTTCGAACGAGGGCGAAGTTCTTACACATGACTATCCCCTTTCTACTTGCTGTGATCAATCAACGGTTGTGGTTCATGAGTTCGGATTCCAATTTGAAACGGCCAGTGCACCAGTGCACGTGGTAGCTGGCGCACGGACTCGATAGTATCGCTCCATTCTGATATGACCTACTACGTCTCAAATGATTCCGCTTGGTGGCCGTTCAACGTTCATCAGTAATGCTCGTTTTTAGAGGTTCGTGGAGAGCAAGCGGAGATGACGATGTTGTTGACGTCTCACTATCATTGCACGTGAGGGTGCATCGGGCAGCAACAAAGCCACGCTAGTATTATCTGCCGCTCATATGATGCTTCTGCGATATATTGTGAACCGAGCATCGGGGCAGCCCTCCTTAGCTTCATCAATGAATGCAATTAAATAATTGACAGAGAAAGACGAGAGCAAGAACAAATATGTGTAGTTATAACATTAGATTCTCGGACATGCATGATTAGGCACGTTCACCTATGCTTTCACTTCATCATCAGGCTGGGCCTGAACTAAACCAGCCTCCATCGCCATAGAACGGAAGATGGAACTCTTGTTCTCCAGCAACTTCTGTGGAGAATCGAATTCTGCGATCTAAATTGGCCAATCAATACATCATGAATGAACGACATTCGAGTATTCTTACCCTTCCAGCATCCAAAACTAGAACCCTGTCAGACTCCATGATCGTGTTCAAGCGGTGCCTATATGTTGACCATATTAGCATTACTAGTCGTCGACGATGGACATGTGACATACGCAATGGTTAGAATGGTCACATCGCGGAAGATTGGACCCCGGATAATTTCTTGAATTGCTCTGTCGGTATCTAGATCAACTGCAGATGTTGCTACAGAATCATGCACATTAGCCTTGCAGAAGAACAGGACTTCGCTCATACAAACCTTCATCGAGAACGAGCACTTTAGTCTAGGGAGTGTCGGCCGTCAAACCTCACAATCAATCAAAACGAACGCGCGTACCTTGCGCAAGAGCGCCCTCGCGAAACACAAAAGCTGCCTCTGACCTGCTGAAAGCGAGGAGAACCAGTTCTGTGGTCGCTTAGTGAGCAATACCTCGAGACGGAAGTACAGCCACCTACCAGTGAACCTGTCGTACTCAAAGCATACGACAGAACCAGACCGACCAATCCCGCATCAACATCACTGGTCGCAACGGCAGCGACAGTCAAAACATCTGTGACGAAAATAATGATTGCTCCAACAAACTCCAGTCTGACTGCAAGCCAGCGGTTGACGGAAGTACTGGGGAGGTAGCACAACTGGTTGCGATCAATACGGCGCGCGTTGCTGGCAATGAAAACAGATTGCTGGTCGAAGGCCCGAATGGTGGAAATTCCGGCCAGGGATTCCGAGAACCACGCAAAGATGGGTGAGCGGGACACCGCATCTAGACGCTTGAGTTCACGCGACGTCGAGAGATAGTACCTATCAATAGTGTCAGGATGATTCTAGAAGAAGAAGAAAGCCATTCGTACGCGGTAACCTTGGAGTAAAACCACACCAGCGGAACGACAGCGATCAAGAAGGGCGGGAAGCTGAACCCGATGACCAATACGATAGAAGCGCAGACCGCGCTCGTGCGTACCATATTTTGGATCACTCGCGCCAGGATTTGATCGACAACATATGTGTCGCGAGAAAACAAGTTCAAAATACTGCAACACGAGATGGTTCATACTTCAAGAAATCATTGGATAGTTCAATGTAACGCACCGTCCCGTTGGCGTTGTCTCGAAAAAGCTCAGAGGCGCACGCATAACCGAATGCAACATCTGAAAATCAATAAAAACATGTCATCAATACTTTGAACGCAACACTCACCGAATGATTCCAGCACCACCGAAGAAAGAGCGAAGGTCTTTCCCTGTCGCTGCAACGGTGTTTGAGAGCTTAGCGGGTGCCATGGTCGTCCGTGCTATAGCAGGGTGCGCACTGCGCGTGGTATTGTCGTGTTCACACCGGAGCGCGGAAGCACGTCGGGTCACAATGACACGCTCTGTCACGTGTTCGCTGTGACACACTTGAGTCGGTAAATTTGAGCCCTTAGCATTAAGTACTAGTAGTAGTACGGTACTACTATGGTTAATTCCCGTCCTTGCACAGTGTCATGTGCCTTGCACACGCAATTCCACTCATTTCCGACTGGCCAGCTACCCCGACTTGCAAACCTCGTCCAAATTGCTAGCATGTGCTATGTATCCCCATTCACCACGAATTGACTTTCTTCTAGGCGTCCGCACCACCAGCTGGCTTCACCGTGACAGTGCAGGCTCATGATGCTGAATGGTAGATAAGCAACCAATCTGCATATGTAGACCAGGATGTCGTTGGGTGGAACGAGTACATACTTTTGTACGCTGTCCTTCTCTTATGCTATCGCAGGTTGCAGGACAAGAAGGATGTCGGTACATCCATGAAGAACTACGAATGCGCCACTAATCTCTGCCCTGTCGCCCCGTGGCACTGTTCAATCTAGCTTCTGCGAAGTTTGGTAGTCGCCAGGCTAATGAAACGTACCTCAGCCTCAACAACCCTGGCTTTGTTTTTTTAACACACCCTTGATTTACGTACCACTGACCCATCACCCAGCCCCATCTTGCCATTGCTCTGCTATCTCATTCCGCGAACAGAGTGTTCACTTCACAAGGTTGCACTAGCTTTCTATCTGCGATCTACCCACCAAAGATTCCTCCATCCGAGTGCAGTCACGCCCACGGGCCATCAAGGATCGCTCCTCGCGTCCCAGATGCTCATGCCCGATAGCCCTTTTCCCTATTGGCAGCCCATCGCAAATCACAACTATTAGCTCTGTGCACAAGGATCTGACTAAGAAACACAAGTCAGGGCTTCCGAATGAAATGCATCTCCGTCTCGCTTAACTCTGCCTGGAGACTTGTGTCTGAAAGCGTAAATGCAAAAGATGTGGAAAGGGCCCAGGGTTGGCCTAAGGCGACTGACGAAAACTGATTGCAGAATGCACCATACTAATTTCATAATGCAGCCCGCAGTTAACGTATCGATGTTTTGAATGGGCAGCGGGGAGTTGTATAGTCTGCGAGATGCTCACCTACGTTATCATCACATGAATGGGTACAATTTTCGAGTCGATGTCTTGATCTGTTATGACGTTGTTAGCTTTTTGTAGGGTAGGAGCGTGATCTGAATGAGAACGCAAATAAATGAACAAGCCAAATGGCATAACTCGCCTCTCTCGAATCCGGAGTGTCAATTATGGTCTGCGGAACAAACAACTTGGATAAATATTACGACGAAATATTTGCAAAGACTATATCTAGATCTCCTTGAAATCCGCGCTGCAGCACCAAATAAATAAGTACCACGACGAAGCTTGAAAATCAAGAAAACAAGCCAGATTCTCCTGCTCCCTGCATAGCACCAGATTACCGTCAACTTCATCGAGCATCTCCCGTGCTACACGCCACTGCCTGTCGATATATGCACGCGCTCCTGGAAAGCGATTGAGGTCATGCCGGTTGCTGCATCAGAGTCAGTCACGAGCCGAGCGTGATATTCTCGAACGCTTAGGATGAGGCGTGGTCCTAGCACAAAGGACTGTATGACTTGCAAAATCTGAAGAAGACCAGGGAAAATCTGAGCTTCCAGGGAAACTGGGTCCTATAGAAATCATCAACCGCGGTCGCATGCAGAGGTCAGTGAAAGATTGACATACAGCTAAGATCGTCGGAGAAAAAATAACTGCGAGGCTGAAGCAAGACACGATAACATAACTAGTAGCACGTTCAATCATTCAGCGGAAAAGGGAACCACATTCACAAAATGAGCTCACCTCGCAAAGTAAAGCACGTGGGATTTTATCAACACCGTGAAACAGTCCCCGATAATCCCTCCTGCTGAATGTTGTCGCAGTTCACGGAAGTGTTTAACAGAAACCCAGACTGCAAGACACAGTGTGAGGACCTCCCAGACAGTGCCGAATATCCAAGTGATGGAACCCAGAAGTGGGGTATTGTCCCCATTGCCAACCGTGCATGCATAGGTGCCAGAGAGAATGAGTTCCTCTGGTATTCATCAATGAGCACCATGCACAGTTTTGATTCACAATTAAGTGTACCTCCTGAAGCATACCTCGTTACCATTACAGCGACTGCTACGTCGAAAATATTGACAGCCAAGGACACGACGACGAGGAATATCAGGATCCTTCTGGATCGTTGATACATGGCATGTAACCGAGTGATCATGATGACTGCAACATGTTTCGGTCAAGTCAATATCATAGGTCTCGTAACTGCACAACTCACCGCACAGCATTGGAAATGCCACAACATTTGTCCAATCCCACAAGAGGTACAGTATTCGGCCTGAGAAATCCGGTTAGTGATGGGCCTTGGGTGGATCATACACTACAAACAGACTCACATCTGTAGCAGTCATGATAGTAAACGAAGAAGCTGGTCAAGAATAACACTCACCCCTAGTACAGGGTGGTGTCGCGGTTAATTGAATAGGAATAGCAGGCATCAGTGCATAAGACTCACTGCATCTGTCAACACAATCGTCTGAACACTGACTGTATGCCACTGGTCAGAAAAAACAAACACGGTGAATGCAAGAAGACATACGCAGGATGTTCAGGCTGAGTATGCGAGTTGGCTGATTAGCACGACACCAGTTGTCAAGCCTTCTGAACATACATGACAAACAACAATCCAAGATAGCGCACCTAGGATATTGTCAAGTCAGCACAAATTCATAACAGACAAGCTACGTACACTCAGATAGAGGACGGTCATAAGGGACCAGCGTTGTCTCTGTCACAAATCAACATTGTTCTTCTGACGTGTAACTGTGCTCACCCAGACCAGTTCAACCTACAAACAAATATCAGCGATATGGCTGCCCCGGTCATAGCATCAACATACCTCTTTTCCAATCGTAAGGACTGGAAATACTTGTGAGAAATCAGCAATTTTCTAAGGTTATCATGCTCACCCCAATCATACGCTACTACAACACCAGCGGCAACTGGAAAACCACAATCAAGGTCAGATCGAGACATGAGCGCCGAAATCTGACTGCTCTTCACGAACCTACAAAATAACTGCCAATACGCCAAGCGTTGATGAGTGGCCAATAACTAGGGTCGTTTGAGACTAGGGTCATACTGAGGATGGATGTGAGGGAGAAGGGAACTTGGTGGACATATGACGATGATATTCGTGCTAGATATACCACCACCATCCAGTGCTTAGATGACCAAAAAGAGATCGAGGAATGATTCGCGATATTCGTTCCTGTCAATAGATATGATGTCACATTCGAAGTGATGTAGCGGGACTTGAATAAAATACCGGTGATGCGAACTGAAGGGTCGATGCCAGCGATCACCGCACCCCACGCCAATGGCAAAATCGTTTAGTGTTGGTGCGGCAGTGTCTGTCCTTCTATCGAAGTCGATCACTACAGGTACCAGTAGATCTTTTATATCGTTGATTTTCATTCTAATAGCCAGTGTTACCAGCCTGTACTTAATCAGCGTAAAAATAATGATTGAAAAATGTTACAGTACGTAGAAAAAAATGTGCATAACACATTTGCACGGGCAGAACTTGAACACCGCAAAAGATGAAAGAACATCTAGAACTGTTCGTGATTTTGTCACCTTGCTTCTGATGCCATTCTCACATGCTGGTCATCATGCATGATGGGCGCAGTATTTTCGAATTTGCATCGTGGAGTTGGTGCGGTGGTGAGAGGCATCAGTTTTCACAGCCAGAGACATGTGCATCATGGTTGAAATTCCGCGATTGATATCTGGTGAAGATACAACACCATCTCTAGCTCAAGATAGCAACATGGGGGAAAAGAAGAGCGAGAAGCACCGTTAATGACCGCATCAAGCCTGACTTGTTGTTCTTCGGTCTGGCTGCCGGCGCACACCTTCAACATTGAATACAATGAAACCCGATACGAAACGTACCACACTAAATCCATCATGTAGT
This sequence comes from Suillus clintonianus, assembly GCF_016758775.1. Lineage (NCBI taxonomy): Eukaryota > Fungi > Basidiomycota > Agaricomycetes > Boletales > Suillaceae > Suillus > Suillus clintonianus. Next base: position 115,407 of record NW_024539253.1, on the reverse strand, counting down.
CGATGCTGATTGGAGTGATGAAGTCGACTTCTTCATCCGCTGTTCGTAGGGTTGCCTGGTGTGGAATACCGTCAATATCTCACATGAGCCGGTTACTACTGGGATTACATAGTACACCAACCCCCCCAGAACACCCACTAAAGATCAAGATTCGAGAATGCAGAGCCTCCAGATCATGCAGAAATGTTGTCTGAATTTGAGAATGCAGAGGCTGTAGACGGAGTGGTGATTGGTGGATATCTGATCCCATCCTCGAGAATTCGATTCGCCGATGTACGATTTTCATGCCTTGACGGAATTTGATGAAATTCTCGAGGATTGTAAGAGTGGGATTTTCCTGATGTTCGCATTCAGCTGTGGCAATCTCCTCGAACGAAGTCGGAGATAAGTTCATTGAGTAGGCGAGATCGATAGTTCCGCCTCCAGCATCAACAACGATGACTCCCTGGTTGTCAGATTTATATCCATCCTCGTCCGAGTAATCTGACGCATCTATAAGGTTTTTAGAGAATATATCCGATGCAATCATGCTGGTAAAACAGAAATGAAGACTTACTTCGCCAGCAGTCAAAAGCTGCACGTGATATTGCTCCTCAGATGAGATGAGACCAGCGATCTCGACAGCGCGTCTAACCTGTTACCTGTTGTTGTTATTGACCTTCCCAACCGTTCGGATGCGTGAGCACGAACTCGATAGAGTTCTCGACCGATCTCCAGAAATTCGAATGTGATTCCTGGATGTAACTCCGGGCGCATTGGAAGAGGTAGCGGCACTTCACGTCACCCGCATTGGAAATTAGCCTGGGTCCGCGGCCTGTTCGAGAGGAGAGAAGATAGACCGTTGAAGGTCCACGAGTCCTGGACTGCTGGAGACAGAGATCTAGAGGGCTCAATTAGAATCTGGGACCGAGAGAGGCGAGATGGTGACTACTATACTCTTGGAGGACACAGACAATGTGCTGGTACCTTCGGAATTCGAATGTCGAACACCTCCTAAGACTTGCTTACCAACAGTTAGAATGGAGTGTCAAGGAGATGCCGACAAAAACAACATACATAGCCTAACCAAGCAAGAGAGTAAGCGTAAATCGCGTATCCAAAGATCAGTCACTACCGAAGCAAATATATTGCATATAGATGGAAATACGGAACAGGAAGAGTTACATCACGGGGCAGCAGGCTGAGAAGCAGAGACAGCGAGACGAGTTCAGCGCGGGATACACCAAAGCGCGAGGCAAAAATTGCCTCAACAACCATAGTCTTCTTCTTGAGTAGGTTGTTGTGTCGCTGTCTGTGCCTCAGGCTGATGGTGAGGGGTCGAATGTGGCTGCGACGCAGGTTGAGCTACTGTTGAGGGCGACTGACCAGTCTGAGCTTTCGAGGTGGCCTTCACAGGGGGAGGCGCTACGTAGACTCTCTGAAGATTAGGTGATGTATAATTACATCATAAGGAGGGACACCTAATACACTGCTTACCTTTTTTTCTTCCGGAAGAGACGGTGTTTGGGGTGTTGTTGCATCGCAATGGACCCCCTTGCAGTAGGACGATATCGAGAGGGGATGAGGAAGTTCCAAAGGCGATGAGCGGAGTAAGGCTGAGGACGCTTGGAACGAGGAGAGGGACCAGACAGTGCCGAAGCATGATAAGGCTTTGAATGTTTATCATCAATGGTACCCTTCGCATGACGAAACGAGGCCTACCTGAAAAAAGTTGCTATATAGGTCTTCTCCCCCCTCTGAATCTTCTGTGAGAGGATTTGTAGCGTCAACCTGTGATAGCTCTGTGAGAAAAGGATGGAAGGCAGTCGAATGCGAGAGTATGACGTCAAGGCAAGACGGCGGCGGCGACGTGATGTTGCTGTCGTATCCGCTATATGTGATGTATTTTCCATCCCGAGAGAACGATACACGAAAGGGTGTTGCAGTCCTCCTGGCTTATTAAATGGCTGTCTGGGTCGGTTACGGGGCTCTGTGTCCCATCACTTCTCAATACCAGATCCAATAGCCCACGCACGCCAGTACACTATGTTTGGGTGAAAGTGCGACGGAATTCACCAAGTTTGAACTTTGAAGCGATGGAGTTCTGTGCCTGAGGTTACTGTCGAAAACAACGTGCGAATTTGTTCGAGGCAGAGTAAAGTTTCGTGTTGGCCGATGACCACGACGTACTTGTTCCCCAGTCTTCGATAAGACCGCGACAATGAACTCGCCTGTTTTAGTGTTCCAAATGCAGATCGTTTGACTCTGCCTGATACTATTCTGTCGCCTGACGGTGAATATGCAAGACCACACATTGCTGCTCCGTCTTGATTGGGCCCACCTCGATTTCTCTGCTTTCTGCTTTTCAAACGAGGGTAGTTCCATCATCGGACCTGCTTGCGATATTCAGTGACCGCACGTTCCAACTACGATCTATCTGTCGGTCTTCCATCGCTGAACGCTTCCGTGGCCGCGCTCCCGTGCACAGTTTTCTTTCCGTCCAGTGAAAGTGCCATTGCCCATATCCTTCCGCCCTCGCCTGTCCGTGGTTCTCCATCAAGAAATCCCATGTCGCAGTTTCACTTGCGCATCATGCCGTCCAACGAACCACTCACGATGTGAACCTCACAATACGATCATGGCCTGTCCATGTGCTCTGAATCGAGAGCGACCACGCTCTAAATACTGGAGGATGTTGGTTCAAGCACAGAATCTCCTTCTCCTCATGCTTTGTGCTCTGAAGCTTCGAGCACACCATCTGAGTCACGGACGATTCTCTTACTCGCACACTCGCACCTTTGCGTTTGCATTCTCGCAATCCTCATACTAACTCAGACAATGCCGATGTTGCGCGCCGTTGGTCAACCAAAGTCATATTCGTACCTCTTGCTTCTAGAATGTGGTAAAGCCTGACATCGGTTGTGTTGGTGAGCAAAAATGCTTTTTCTCCTTTCACCCTCGTTTCTTTCTGGACACTGATTTCTTTTTCACTGACCTTCCCTCCTTCCCAGCTGGACGTCCTTTCCGTTCTTAAAGTATCTTCTGCACTCCCCTGTTCCATCCCCGCCATTCTACCCTTATATCTTCCCAGCCTCTCCTTCACGATACATCCACACTTGTTCATCTGGCTGAGCTGCACATGCATTCATTTTTCCTTCACATGGGACGCTCCAAGCATAACCAACGACGCCTCTGATCCAGCTGGGCAGTGCGGCATAATATCGCTGAACCTCGTTCCAACTATCGTCATTCATTTAGTCCAACCACCACCGCTCTTTCTACCGGATGACGGGTGCATCTTCCGACGTCTGCCATCCTGTTTCTCTTTGAATTTCACTCCAACCCTCGGCGTTCCGACCACTGTTGCTCTTTCTACCAGGTTGCGGACGCACCTTCTATGTCCCACCTATCTCTCCTTATTTTTAGTCCGAACGTCATCACTCTTTCCTGATACCTTCCACGATCTTTTGGATCACCTTTCGTTTCGTTTTTTCCCTCTGTTCTTATCACGGCATTTCAACATCTCGTCTTCCAAGCTTCGACACCTCCCCACACGTTCCTATAGTATACCCCTGACATATGAAGCACATCCATACTATCGAGCAACATAGCTTGGTCGCAGTTCATTGTTGGATTTCGACTTTGTCTCTACAATCATTGGCCCCGACACATGGTCGCCCTGGAAGAACATGCGCCCCAGATTGTCTCGGCGCTCTATACCTATCTCTCCGTCCTTTCGTCACCCCTCAGGCCCTCTCAGTGCCCCCTCTGATTATCATCCTTCTGTTGTTGACGAGTCATGGCTTGCCGTAAATCTCCACATATAAGACACGTCTGTAACCCATGCTGCTGTTTTCGTGGCGATCTTCTGAGGTGAAGTCGACGTCTTTTCAAGGCGCCGGTCTCAGGAATCTAAAAAATTGTTTCAAAATACAACTTGCTATGCCTGTATCCCCAATATCAATGAGAGGGAAGGTTCCTCCTACAGTCGCGTGCCAAAGAAGACTTATCAATGGCGAAGCACAAAGCTTGAAGTCCTAGTGCCATCGGCTTGCCTATCAGCTTCCTTCCTGCAAGCACGGTCCATGACAAGCTCGAGTTTCATAGCCATTCCTGCAGTCAGTGGCGGAGAAGCAGAAATTCAAGTCGTGCGGCAATAACTGTAGGAGGTCAATGTTGACGGGAAGACCGTTTAACTAACCAGAGAACACTTGCTTGCGCAGAACTCGCACACTGCCTTGGGCCTGGTGTGGAAGTACATGGAAATAAACCGTCGCGTGTCAGATCAGCTCGATACTCCATGCAATTACAGTGCATGATCAGCACGTGCAATATCGTTGCATAGCGTCTCGAGCAGATACTAGCAGTCTCGAAGACAATCAAGAAAGTTAGTAAATCGAGGATCTCACCTTTCCCCAGGACCTTTCTTTCTCCTCTTGTCCAGAATGAGTCTTTTGTCACTGATTCGTTGGCGTTTTAAACCCCTCCCCAAGTTGAGCTTCTTGGAGAGGAAGCAGACTCGTAACGACGCCACACCCGGACACGGCGGGCACTGGATGGAACATTAGCAACACCTGCAATCACAACCCAGCCAGGAGATTGAGCTGCCCAGTGGGTGTCCTCGGTTTCAAAAGCGGGGCCCACGTTCCACGCCCGGAGCCATCCACTAGGTCCCAACCGTGGGCGACAGCGACCACCGGTGTCCTGAGGATGACGCGATGTCAGGAGAAGGCCAAAGACAAAAGTAGAACATACCCTCTCATCTTGCGCCCGAACTTACAGAGCCACGAGAGTATCGAGTTGATGTAGGCTGGGGTGCCTAAGCCACGGTGCAGGTCAGTGCAACCGACCAGGGAGATGCTGAGGAGGTTAGCAGGGCGGAGAGAAGTTGACGACCCGAGAGCTCCCCACCAAAGTCGCCGCCATCCAAACCTCGAGTGCAACCAAAGCAGCTCCGCCCATTAAGCAGCATATATACCACCAGGGACACAATCCATGCCTTCCCTATTCGTCCCCTTTGACGAAGAGGAGAATGCACGTTCTCAACGTGCGAAGCCGCTCCTTACAATGGAACATTCGTGGTCCCTCCTTGCATCCCCAGATGCTCATGCATGACAGCCTCGCAAATTACAACTTCTCATTCTAGTGTGCACAAGGATCTGACTAAGAAACGCCAGTCAGGGCGTGATCCAAATGAAATCAACAGCGTCGCCGCCTCGCTAACTCAGCCTGGGGACTCGAGTCTGCGAACGTAAATGCGAAAGATATGGTAATGGCCTAGGGTTGGCCTAGGTCTGACTCAACACCTTGTCCTGTCTCTTTCAAACATTCTTCGGAACAAATAAATTGAATACATATTACACGAAATATGTGCCAAGGCCCATCTTTCCTTGAAATTCACTCTGCACCACGAAATAAATAAGTACCACGACGACACTTGAAAATCCAGAATAAAAAGTCAAATTCTCCTGCTCCCTGCATAGCACCAGATTACCGCTAACTTCATCGAGCATCTCCCGTGCTACACACCACTGCCTGTCGATATTTGCACGCGCTCCTGGAAAGCGATTGAGGTCATGCCGGTTGCTGCATCAGAGTCAGCCACGAGCCGAGCGTGATATTCTCGAAGGCTTAGGATGAGGCGCGGTCCTAGCACATAGCACTGTATGACTTGCAAAATCTGGGCAACACCAATAACAATCTGAGTTTCGAGGGAAAATGGGTTCTATAGAAATGATGAACCGCGGCCGAATGCAGAGGTCAGCGAAATATTGACATACCGCTAAGATCGTCGGAGACAAATTAATTACGAGGCTGAAGCAAGACACGGCAGCAAAGCTAGCACATGCAATCATTCAGCGGAAAAGGGAAGCATATTCACAATATGAGCTCACCTCGCAAAGTAAAACACGTGAGATTTTATCAACACCGTGAAACAGTCGCCAATTATCCCTCCTGCTGAATGTTGTCGCAGTTCACGAAAGTGCTTTACAGCAATCCAGACTGCGAGACACATCGCGAGGACCTCCCAGACAGTGCTGAGTATCCAAGAAATGGAATTCACAAGTGAGAAATTGTCTGCATAGTCAATCGTGCACGCATAGGTGCCAGAGAGAATGAGTTCCTCTTGTATTCATCAGTGAGCGTTATGCACGTTTTTCATTTACAATTAAGTGTACCTCCTGAATCATGCCTTGTTACTATTGCATTGGCCACTACGTCGAAAATGTTGATAGGCAAGGACACGACGACGAGAAATATCAGGATCCTTGTGGATCGTTGATACATGGCATGTAACCGAGTGATCAAGATGACTGCAACATGTTTCAGTCAAGTCAATATCATAGGTCTTGTTACTGTACAACTCACCACACAGCATTGGAAATACCACAACATCCGTCCAACCATATATGAGGTACACTATCCGGCCTGAGAAATCCGGTGAGTGATGGGCCTTTGGTGGATCACACACTACAAACAGACTCACATCTGTAGCAGTTATGATAGTAAACGAAGAAGCTGGTCAAGAATGACACTCACCCCTACAGGGTGTCGCGATTAATTGAATGGGAATAGCAGGCATCTGTGCAGAAGACTCACTGCATCTGTCAACAAAATAGTCGGAACACTGCCTGTATGCCACTGGTGAGAAAAAACAAACACTGTGAATGCGAGAAGACATACCCAGTATGTTTATGCTGATTGTGAGAGATAGCAGATTAGCACGACACCAATTGTCAAACCTTCTGAACATACACAATATAAAAAAAGCCAAGATAGCGCACCTAGGATATTGTCAAGTCAGCAGAAATTCACAACAGGCAAGCTACGTACACTTAGTGCTGCCGTGGTCCGGTTCGGTCCGGTTCAGAGGGTCCTGGACGAGAACCGAGAACCGAACCATGGGTCCGGTTCTACAAAATCGTCGAACCCAGAACCGGACCATCGAGAACCGTTCTTTGCGGTCCGGTTCGGTTTTTTTCTGGTCTGAACCTGAACCGAACCGTAAATTTTTTCAAGCGCAAGAAAAACATTGATATGGTACATAGATACAATATTGAGTGGCTAGTCCAACTACACACCAGCCGCGTGCCCCTCTGCCTCTACTGCTGCTGAGATATGTCCATTCCGGTAAGCTGCCTTCATCAACTGTAGGGCGGAGAATGTGGATGGCGCAAGTGCATTGCGGCGGAGAGTGGATGTAATCCCCCCACTGGAGAAAGCGCGTTCAGATGGAACAGCGCTGCCTTGAATTGGCAGGTAATTACGCGCAACACGAGCGAGGGTTGGATACAGCAGGGAATGTAACTAATCAAGAATGTAAGCCGGGAACTGATAGGTAGGACCTAGTACTCACACCCCACCATGCCACAACATCATCCGTCTCCTCCAATGGTGAGGTGAGATATGAGGTGAGTTCTTGATGAGGGTCGTGCGCACGTTGATCTGCAGCTTGCCGCGCCATGATAGCGTTGCGCATCCACGATTGACCGTACCAAATTGTTGTTGTTGACGTGGCTGTTGGTTCTGGGACATGCGCTGGGCCTGCCAGTGGAGGCGCTTTGTAGTAGTAATCAAACTAAGTACCCTATATTAGAGACGGGCAGGATACTCAAGGTCGAATAGTACTTACCACAGCTTGAAGACGAGCCCTCCCGCTCGCGACCTTTGCCTCAGTCCATCGGCTCTCGACATATGCTAACTTATAGTTGGGGTCGAGAACTGTAGCAAAATTAGACATAGACTCGAGGAAAAGATAATAATACTTACCTAGACAGATAAAGTAAACGTCCGAGTCATTAGCCTTCTGGTAGTACTTCTCGACATTATTAAGACCCTTCTTGATGGCGGCCTCGATAGGCGCATATTCTGGATTTCCCGCCATAGTCTGCCATGTATTAGCGAGACATTCTAATGTCGGTATGGTCTGCCAGGCTGTTGGGCACGTGACCGAAGAAAAGGACTGTTGCGCAGTTGCAGGCTCCTAATAACAATCAGTAAATAAATAAACAAGACGGATAAAATAAATGACTACCTTGAGGACATCATGTACTAGCCGTATCATTTTCCAGTCAGCCCGATCAAGCTTGAAGTCGCTATACGACTTCTTGCGCAACTTTGGGACTTCGTGACTTTCATCAGCGAGAAGTGTGAAACGGTTGACAGCCTGAAAAAAAATAAAGATATTAGATACTAAAGAGGGGATTGCATGCCTCACTTACCAGGCGAAGAGACAAGAAGCGCTCGAGGCACTTGAATAAGGATGCCCAGCGTGTTCTCACCCATGACAAAATCTCGCGAACAGGAACACCTTCTTCCTCACATGATTTCTTGAAGAACGCTCGAGCTTGCGGTGATTTGCGGATCTATGCTATGTAAATAAGGGCTCGAAGACAAAGAAAAAAGAGGACTTTACCTGGTCTATGAGAGCCAATGCTTTTCCAATGGTGTTACTAACATCATAGCCATCCTCGACAATAGCTTCGGGATCATGTTCTAATGCAGCGAGTTGGGCAGTCAATCCATCAATGTCAACGTCTGTACCAGAATCAATAGCACGACAGATCTTTTTCAGTATGGTTGCCTGAGGGGTAGGTGCGACTGCGTCGACGAAATGACGAGCGGCAAGATTCAGAATGTGTTCTTGACAGCGTATGCGATGGGGACCTGCGAGCCAGTGGCTACCATCCTCGTCTATGGCCCTCACTAATTCTTTCATAGCGGTGTCGTTATTCGAGGCGTTATCAGACGTCATCCATCCAACCTATACCAGCAAAGTCAATGCATGGCTACACTCCAGACTAAACACACACCTTATCACGAATGCCATACCTGTCTATTGTCTCGACAAGAATGCGGCTGATATTCTGGCCGCTATGGTTACCTTCGATGCGGGTGAAATCAAGTTGCTCATTCCTAAGCTCCCACTGCAGTGGCTTGTCAGGAGGACTCCAAATGTAATGGCCTGTGACCGAAAAAAAAGGCTCTCCGATAATCGAGGTCCACGAGTCGAATGTCATGGATATAGTACTATCAACATGCTAACAAAATGTTTCAGGACTGACCACAATATAAGCAGGCAAAAACTCACCGCCAGACGCTCCTTGATAGTCTTGATGACGGTCATTGCTCGAGACTTGATGGTATCTGTTAATTTGGTGCGATGCGGGATATCTTTTTCAGTCAGTGATGGACGCGCGTATTGCAGTAAACGTCGGAATGCTGGCTTATCGATTAACTGTATTGCCTAGCATGATGTAAATAAACTTTGAATGAATAAAATAATAAAACTTGACGTACCTCGTCTTCCGTCACAACCAGCTCCATAATATATTCGAGTAGTCCTTCCTTGGTAAACATGGGGGGTTTCGCAACAAGGTTGGCATCAAGAGTTGTTTGCGTCGCGGTAAGGTGCTCTTCTCCTGGCGGAATAGCACGAGGGTGCATAGTAATGCTTGCAGCATCACAGCGCTGCTTGTACACTTGAAAATGGGTCTTCTTGTGGCGAACAATGTGTGTGCGCAGTGTTGAAGTGCCTCCACGAAAGGTGTGCTTTTGCGCTGGTTCACCAGCATCCCTTATGTGAAAGTTTTAAAGATATATTGAAAATGAGATGGACGACTTACTTGCACAGGGTACACACCCACCCATCAGGACCGCGAGTGAATATAGTCCTAACATCTGCTGTACGTTCATTTTTTGAAAGCTAAATATACAGGTGTTAGTGAAGGAAGGAAGACAATCAACATGACAGATACATACCGTCTGAGTGGTGACCCCATTCTCGGACTTGGCGTCATCGGTGTCGTCTAAGTCTTCGACATCAGGTTGAGGGACCAGCTCATCGGCGGATGATTCTCCTGGATGGACGTTCTCGTCTTCGTCTTCGTCCTCAGAGTCAAGAGGCGAGAAAAATCGCATAGCGACTTTCTTCGGTGCCGGATGGTCTGTAGCGCTTGACAGTGCACGTTTCCTCGTGCCTGAACTTGAAGACAGCCCACAGGCGTTGTCAGCATCACGCATACGAGCTGAGGGCTTTAAGTGACGGCCAGACCGCCGAGAACCAGCTGCGACTGTTGCTGGGGTATGTCCAGCCTTGAGTAGAACGGAGTAGGCATCTCTTGTAGATGCAGTTGATGTCGATGGCTGGGTGGAAGGTGGGACTTTGGGAAGCGGTACATCGTCATCAGGGTCATTGAAGAAAGTGATATCGGAGGCGTCCTTGAGGGAGCCGTCAGCGTTAAGCGCACAGGCGTCTTGAGACATTGTCAGAGATAACTCACAATTTTGTCGTCAGTACCTCGTTTTGTACATGGAGCAGGGAGCCAACACCCACGCGCCCCAGAACAAAGACTTGAGAGCCGGTGGAGGATCATGACTGTCTAGGAAGTGTGCAGACTTGAATTAACATATATCTGTGACATAGTCAAACATATGTCAGTAGGCAAGGATATTGATAATTTGATTAGTTAGTGCTTACCTTCAAAAATGCTAAAGATTGCCTGATTAACCTAGAGTGCAAATCCCGAAGACGACAGTCTGACGTTGAGGCCAATGTTGTCGAAGTCGAAGTCGAAGTCGAAGTTGACAACAGTTCGGAACGGTTCGGGAAGGCCGAACCAAAATAGAACGGTTCGGGGATATGTAGAACCGAGAACCGCCTTCCGGTCCGGTTCTGGCTGATGCGAGAACCGTGGACCGAACCACGGACAACCGGACCAAAAGTCCGGTTCGAACCATGGTTCTGGACCGGACCGCGGTAGCACTAACGTACACTCAGATAGAGAACGGTCATCAGGGACCAACATTGTCTCTGTCGCAAATCAATATTGTTCTTCTGACGTGGAACCGTGCTCACCCAGACCAGTTCGACCTACAAACAAATCTTAGCGAGATGGCTGCTCTGGTCATGGAATCAACATACCTCTTGTCCGAACGTAAGGGCTGGAATACTTGTGAGAAATCAGCAATTCTCTAATGTTATGATGCTCACCCCAATCATATACCACTCCAACACCAACGGCAACTGGAAAACCACAATCAAGGTCAGATCGAGACATGAGCGCCGAAATATGACTGCTCCTCACGAACCTACAAAATAGCTGGAAATACGCCAAGTGTTGATGAGTGGCCAATAACTAGGGTCGTCTGAGACTAGGGTCATACTGATCGCTTCTTGGCTTAGTACCAAGCGGCACCCCTACTAGGACCCCGGAAATAACGGTTCCCAGTACTGCGCCCAACAGCGCACAAAGGCGTCTACGACATCAACTCAGTCTTCTCAGATACCTACACCCACTGAAGTAGTAATCAAAAACTCCTTCTTTAATATCTCCGGCAATGGCAACAGGAAAAGGACGTGGAACGGGAAACTTAACGTCCCGAGCTCCTACGCCTACTCCTACCAGTTCCGTAGTCAAAACATGTTCCTCAGCTCGTAATACGGTCTCCCTATTACTCACAAAGGAAGAAATAATGCAGCAAGAATTCGATGTTATGGATATAAAAAGCGGGAAAGCTTTTCTGGCGAAATCCTCATTCCGTCCTGCGGGCGAGCCATTCACTCCCGCAAGTCTCTTATTAACGATATTACATATAATGCAGTACCCGGGTATCCCTCGCATCGTCATTGAAGGTCTACGAGCAGCATTCCTACTCCTCGAAGACGATGCTCTTAATCCACCAATGAACGCCCCTGATTTTTCACAACAACTCTCAGAATCCCTCACCAACAGTCTCACAGCTCACGTCATCGCGGCAATCTCGCCTCAAGTCGCGGCCGTCTTATCAGCCTCAGAACTAATCAAGACAAAAGCAGAGGAATTGGCACAGATGAAATTAAATCTGATGGGTTCTCAAGACACTCCAAATGCGGCAGAAGAAGCAGCACAACGTGCAGAACGCGCGGCAGACGCAGTGCTCTACAGTATCTCTGATGTTAAAACTGCCATGGATTTACTAACTCCCTCCCTCAGTGCTACCCAGTCCAGCATCGACAAAATGTCTACTCAGCCAACTCCCAATCAAACGGGTCCCACTCAAATCGAAACAGTTAAATCATACAGTGCTGCAGTACAATAACATACTGCACCTTCGGCCCCAATTTCGGCAGCTTTGACACGCGCAGCAACACGAGAACACCAAATACTGTTTGATCCCGCCCCTGGGAAAACCCTCTTCGACACCAATGCCAGCCCAGCGGACATAGCAACAAAAATGAAAGCAGCTTTCTCAGCAGTGCAAACGGAGGACGCCCCTTCCATCCAAGTCAAGGCCACCATAAGATTACGTAATGGTGGTCTCATTATAGAACTAACCTCTACAGACGCAGCCAACTGGATACGTCTACCAGAGAACAGACTCAAAATCATTGAAGTCCTCGGAATTCCAGCGTCGATCAAAGAACGTAGATTCTCTATTATAGTACCCTTCATGCAAACGTCCTCCGAAATCGAAAACACCGACTGGCTACGCCTAGTGGAGGAAGAAAACGACCTCAATAAAGGCGCCATCAAATCAGCTCAATGGATCAAACCACGTCTAAGGAGAGCGCCCAATCAGAGAGTTGCTCACGCCATTCTTCACTTCACAGACTCCAACGCCGCCAATATCGCACTACAAGACGGCCTATATATCAACAAAGAAAAATTACACCCACGCAAGGACAAGAAAGAACCAGTACGCTGTGTCAAGTGTCAACTATGGGGTCACATCGCTAGGGATTGCCATGCGCCCCGAGACACGTGCTGGAACATGCGGTAACACTCATCGCACAAGCGACTGTCACGCATATAAGACTTTCTACTGTGTCAGTTGCGATTCACAGGAACATGCTAGTTGGAACAGAAGTTGCCCGGAATTCGAGAATCGCTGTGCCGGCATCGATGCCAAACATCCAGAAAACTCAATGCCCTTCTTCCCCACACACTGACGACTGGACTCAAGTCTCTCTACCCCCGAAACCAGCACCTTATCGCAAACCGGCCCAACAACCATCAGCCAATCCAACTAGACCAACATTACGACAAACTAACCTTACATTCGACACGCAACGTCAGTTTAGAGAGACACAGGGACATTCTAGAGGCGCCTTCAACCGTCCCAGAGGCGCACCTGTCCAACAACAGACACCATAGTCCTCGTGCCTTCTCCCCATCAGGCCCAAACTCCTATCCCTTCGTCAATCGGCTGGGGCGACCACGACTCATCAACCAACAGAACCAACAACTGCAGCCCCAACTCCATCCGCAGAACTCACTGCCATCGACTTACCCTACCCTCACACCCACCCAAGGACCAATTTCTCCCTCAACCGCCCCAATTCCATCGACCCATACCAACTCCAACCCCTCCTCAAGCGCCCAAGCCCCACGGATCAATACCCTCAGTAATGTTTGAACAACAACACGAACAACCGTCCAGAATACTGCATTTGGCAACAAAATCTCAATACATCCCTCATCGCACAGCACTCATTGCTAAACGGCCCAATCGCTCGCTGACTGGGACGTTCTAGCGCTTCAAGAACCTCACATCAACTCCATGAAGAACACCATCTCATCCCCCTTCTTTCACGCCATATACCCGTCTACACTGCTACTTCAGCCCCAGAAACTTAAATCGCGCGCCGTGACACTCGTTTCCAAATCCTTCGACACAAACTCATGGCAGCAAGTGCCCTTCCCTTCACCGGACGTAGTCGTCATCCAATTTCTGCGGACCGTTTGGACGTTGCACCATCATCAACATATATAACGATTGCATTCACACAAGAACCCAAGAATCATTAGCAACCTTCCTCGACCGCGAGGCTGCACGTCTAAGACCATCAGCCGACGATCACATCATATGGCTTGGCGATTTCAATCGCCACCATCCGCTATGGGACGAGGATCGCAATACTCACCTTTTTACTAACCGTTATTTAGATGCCGCACAACCGCTTCTCGACATGTTAGCAGATCACGGGATGATCATGATGCTGCCAAAGGGACTCCCCACCTTGCAACTCTCCACCACGAAGAAATGGTCCCGCCCAGACAACATTTTTTGCACAGATCACACAGGAGACAGCGTTCATCAGCTGCACGACTAACCCCGCTCTACGAGGACCGGCTACAGATCACATCCCAGTCCTAAGTATAATCGAACTCGCGGTCCCGCAAGCGACGAAGGAGACCAAATATAACTACTGAGAAGTAGACTGGGAGAACTTTAACGAGCAACTGGAAATCGAACTGGCTAAGATCCCCACCCCTCAGCCACTCGTAACTGACGCAGAATTTCAGCAGGCAGCCCTCGACTTGACGTCCACCATCCAAAGCCTCGTCAAACGTCTAGTACCCACGTCCAAGCCCAATCCTCATTCGAAACGCTGGTGGAACCACGAACCTGACTAAAATGAGACGCGAAGTAGCAAAGCTAAGTCACTTATCCTACCGATTCCGCGATACTCCCCTCCATCCCAGTCACAACGAGCACCGCGTTAAACGCAACCAATATTCCGAATTGATCAAACAAACGAAGAAGGAACATTGGGTGAACTGGTTAGAAGATATCACAGGTAATGAGATATGGGTCGCCAATAGCTACCTCACAGCCGCCACAGGAGAAAGCGGCACCTCTCGCATTCCGACTCTGAACAAGCCAGGAGGAGGTACCGCAGAAACCAATGAAGAGAAGAGCGCTGCGTTGGCGCAAGCCTTCTTTCCCCCTCCTCCAGCCATCTCTTCGGTGCCAGCAGACCAAATCTACCCGGAAGCAGTCCCTACGCCCCGCACCCATCACCAAGGACCAAATCAAGAGAAGTATATCGAAACTGGGGCCTTACAAAGCCCCAGGCCCAGATGGGCTCTGTAACATCATCTTTATTCGCTGCGCCTCCTTGCTAATACCCTATCTACTCCCCCTTTTCAGAGCAGTATACACCCTCAAGACCTATTACGCCCCTTGGAGGGACTTCACGACAGTGGTGTTACGCAAGCCCGGAAAGCCTGACTACTCAATAACCAAAGCCTATCGCCCAATCGCTTTACTCAATACAACGTGCAAATTGCTAACAGCAGTAGTAGCCGACCAGCTAACATATGTTCTAGAGCACCACAACCTCCTACCCAACACACACTTTGGGGGGCGCCCGGGACGGTCGACTTCCGATTCACTTCATCTCTTAGAATCCACGATTAAGGACGCATGGCGTCAAGGTAACGTAGTTTCAGCCCTTTTCTTAGATATTGAGGGTGCCTTCCCTAACGCGGTCACTGACCGCCTCTTGCATAACATGCGCAGCCGCAGAATCCCAGAATCGTTAGTAGGATTCACGGAACGTTTACTAACGAGCCGACGCACACAGCTAAAGTTCGACGGACACCTATCAGAATGGATCCCAATAGCAAACGGCATCGGGCAAGGGGACCCGCTCTCCATGATCCTCTACATCATCTACGATTCAGACCTCGTGGATATCGCCATAGGACACGAGAAAAAAGAGCGCACTCTCGCCTTCGTCGACGACACCGCATTTTTGGCTATAGGTAAATCATTCCACGACACTCACGTGACCCTCAAGAGCATGCTGGAAAGGGCTGGAGGCGGCTATGAATGGGCACTCAAACATAATTCAAAATTCGAGACGTCAAAATTCACACTGGTAGATTTTTCGATGAACCGTACCAAAGAACGCCCTCCGCTTATCACACGAGGTACTACGATAACGCCAACATCCACGCACAAGTTCCTAGGCGTTATACTCGACCAAGCACTCAGATGGCAGCCTCACATTGCCTACGCCATCGCAAAGGGCACTGCTTACGTGTTTCAACTGCGTCGCCTTTCATCTACCTCTACCGGGATTCCCTTATCACTAATGCGTCAAATCTATTTAGCGGTTGCGATGCCCAAAATGCTATACGCAGTCGACTTATGGTTCAGACCATTATTCACCGGCAACTCAGACATGAAGCAAAAAGGTTCCATTGGAGTTGCGAAACGTATAGGACGAGTACAACGAATCGCTGCGCTAAGTATCACAGGTGCTATGCGTTCTACAGCTACTGACTCACTCGAGGTACACGCCAAACTACTCCCAGTGGAACATCGCATGCAGAATCTATGCTATCAAGCCGCAATTCGACTAGCCGCGCACCCTCCTTCTCACCCGCTCTATACCCCAGTACGACGCGCCGCCAAACGTTTCGTCAAACGCCATCGTTCCTCCCTTCATCATCTCTATCGAGCTTCCGAAATAGACGTGGACTCCGTTGAAACCATCACACATAACCGTCGCCCACCCAACACCTCAGCCCCATACTCCATCTCCATAGCCAACTCACGCGAAAACGCCATAAAAGACCACAACGACAATCAAGACTCCATCAAAATTTACTGTGACGGTTCGGGACTGGAAGGCAACGCTGGGGCAGCGGCTGCGCTCTTTCGCACAGGACGTACTCAACCTCGCACCCTCAGATTCCACTTGGGTTCATTGGAAGAACATACAGTTTATGAAGCGGAGGCGGTGGGCTTAACGCTCGCAGCGCAATTATTAGCAGACGAAGACGACGTTGAATTCCCAATCTCGATATACGTGAACAATCAGGCTACCATTAAATCCGGTGATCTTTTCACCACTAAGCCCGGTCACTACCTGATAGACCACTTCCGCAGATCAATAACGAAGTTGAAAAAAGCTAACAGAGGTGATAGAAACTTCGGGGTGGTGGTTAGGTGGATATCTGGGCATGACGGAGTTGCAGGGAACGAAGTGGCTGATGAAGAAGCGAAAAAGGCCGCTAAGAGTAGTGAGGAGAACAGCCCAAAAGAACATCTCCCCCCATACCTTCGTAAAGGAATCCTACCCAGCAGCGTATCCGCTCTGAAACAAGCGCAACGACAGGAATCCTCCGAACGCTGGGCCAGACACTGGCTTCAATCACCCCGCTTTCAACACACTACCCGCATCGACCCTCGTACCATTTCCGGCTCCTTCATATCCCTTGTTAAACACCTCCCAAAACGCCATATCAGCCTTGTTCTTTGGCTTCGCACGAACCACGTCTCACTCAACTTTCACCTCCACCGCATGGGAAAAATACCGTCCCCAGACTGCCCCCACTGCGCAGGGACCACGGAAACTGTCAAACACTTTCTGTTAGATTGCCCGCAGTACGCTCGCGAGCGCTTTATACTCACCAATGCACTCAAACGCAACGCTTCATCCATCCCATATCTGCTAAGCAACGTCAACGCGATTAGCCCACTCATCAAGTTCGTCAACAGCTCCGGCAGACTCAAACCTTCCTTCGGTGACGTAGCCCCTCCATCCTGATTGAAAATAATGACACCACACGCAGAACCAGACACATTCAGACTTACACGCACCACTAACGACACTCACGAACATATATATATATATCTATATATTTATTCACTCGCCGCCGAGGGGACATTGACCCATCAACGCCCATCAACGTCAATCTAACGGGATCTCAGTCGGTAAAAAGAGGCTATCTTCATTATCTTCGTTCCCGTCACCTCCCACTTCCCCTCGTACACGTTCGCCACGGCGTACCGAGTACATGCCACATCCACCAAAATTCACGTCAGCGACAACAACAACCACAACCAGTACAACCCAGGCCCCGTGGACTAGAAGATCTGTGCGTCTAAAACTGCCGGCAGGAACGGAGGACCGATGAGTACATCGGGGCATTCGCAGGATCTGAGACGCGGTGGGGAACACAGGTGTTCCCCTAAAAACCTTG
This sequence comes from Suillus clintonianus, assembly GCF_016758775.1. Classification (NCBI taxonomy): domain Eukaryota; kingdom Fungi; phylum Basidiomycota; class Agaricomycetes; order Boletales; family Suillaceae; genus Suillus; species Suillus clintonianus. The sequence goes on along the minus strand of NW_024539253.1, from coordinate 97,666 downwards.
ATAGTAATGTCTAACATAGGGTAGTACACCCCAATAAGACATAAATCAGACCAAAAAAAAAAAAAAAAAAAAAAAACATGGCCCCCTATCTTTTTCTCACCCTTTCACTCTGTCACACCGTCACAACCATCACCTCTTCACGATTCACCATGATGCTAGATGCACACTTCTTGATCCCCACTGACCCTGACCTTCTGTGACAAGAAGCTAGACGCTTCCTTTGAACCCTTGATCTTCCGCCTCATGACATGTACTTCTATTTCCCTTGATCTTCTCGTGAACCCTTATCCCTGACCTCATGGTCATATACCCTCGACCCCATCTTCCTGATATATCTATCTTTAGTTCCCTGACCTGCCCTGAACACTGTTCCTATTCCCCTATATATAGTTGACTCCATTGTACTATATTTCCCTAACTTGAATCTACTGGGTTTTACCTGAACGATTACCTGATCCCCTGATCCTGACTACGAACTACTATACTCTTGGATCGCTATCCTTGAGTCGATATTACCTTTGATTCTCTTAGACTATTTGTCTTTGAGCCGATACTGATTTCTCGCTTAGACTTCACAGTCAACAGCGAAACCCTTCTTCGGCTCCGCCTTAGAAGCTTACCTATCCTTTAGTCATATCCCGATGGCTAAAGCTACCGGGTATATTGACATTCCGACACCTGATCTATAACTTAGAAGACGCGTCTTCTTCGTTGAACTATCCCAGTTCGAACACGACTTCTGTCGTAACAGCTAGACAAACAGACTTGACAAATGGCTGGTTCGGATGGTCCATGAGAAGCTCTTCGAAGTGGTCGACATTAATGGGTGTCACAATGCGAAAGAGATCCAGTCTTTGAACAATGGTCTGAGCAGCATCACTGTCTTCAGCTTCATTCATCAGCGGAGACGGAACATGTTCTGTGTATTCTGAAGAACGTGCAGTAGGACTAAAAGAAATATCTGTAGGTGACCAAATAAGTCCCCATCTATGATGCGGGCGTTTAAATGGTCATTCAAGCAGACTTGGACTTGGACTCCTCGAAATGGTGTGTTTCCATGTGACATTGTGCACACAGCTTCCTGTCTTGTTCATGTGAACAAACATAGGTGTAGCGGCAGGTTTTAGCACTGCGGGTACAGTCTCCCGAATTCCATTTGTGACAGGGTTCACATCGACTGAATGTAGTCTTGTCCCGTGCAGGTGCACCGGGCTTGGACTGTTTATCTTCATCGAAGTGGACGCCATTGGATTGGAAATGAGACTCGTAGAGGTCAGTAAAGGCTGCGAAGTCTGAAAGTTCAACTCTTTGTGAATTCGCGGCCCTGTTCCTGATGGCTTTATCATATCTAATGATCCTGTCGTGGGTTTGCGGGAGTCTGCGGTCAAACTTGTCATTGATATACTCCCTGTAGGTGGCAAGTTCATCCTCTCAATGAGGGAATGCGAACTTAATGGCTCTAGCTGCCCTATGCCATGCTGCAGACCACTGCGCTGCGGTTGTGATCTTCTTCAATACTGCTTCTGAACTAGTTCCAGAGAATTTGATCTCAATGTCTCTGATGGTTTCAGTGCATTTGTCGATGGTGCATGATGATGAAATGATGGAGTGCACTGCGTCGAGATTAATGGACTTTCTGGAGACAATTTCTGCCCATCCGGCTTCATGGAATTCTGGGCAGCAGCGGTGGTACATGAGTTGATGTTGTACTTCTTTGGGGTCTTGCGACCAATTGAGTAGGACTTTGTTAGTGCATGTGAGATTTGTGGAGAGCTGACCTCCCCAAAATGATTGTTCGGCCCGTCTGAGGCAGGTAAGATCAAGCTTGCATCGCTTACGAGCAGGTTCACCTCGCTCATAGCTTTGCTCTCACCAATTTTCATACTCTCTAAGAGGGACAGCGTCCCTTTCTTCAGATTGTCGTGTGGCAACTGACTCCCGATGTCCTCTGGCAATATTGATGTCTCTGGACCATTCATCGAGCATATTGAAGTACGGAGTCGCGATGAAGGATTCAGCCTGGTCAGTAGCTTCGTGGGTTGCTGATACAACAGCTTTTGTGATGGTGACATATGCTTCTTGCTTTGAGATAATGTCATGTTTGTATTCTTCGACGATGCTGAGGCACTTCTCCACCAACTCTTGTTGGGATACAGGCGATCTTCCAGAGTGGGCTTGAGACAAAGTCCCATCCGTTCCGGGTCCGGTAAGTGTGTTGGATGGTGTGACATTGCATGAACTTGACACAGAGGTACGATAGAATTGAGAATAAATGAAATTCAATAATAATAGCTTAAATTTTGGGCGCAGAATGTGCGTGAGCAGACGGTGGTCAAAGTTGACAACACTGAATGGCAGTGTAGACGAAAAGACTAACATCTCAAGTCTGTGCCACCAGCGTTTAGGAGACAGTGGTATATGTTACGACAAGAGTTGTGTTTGAACTGGGATGGTTAACGAAGAGAATGCTTCCTCTAAGTTATCAAATCAAGAGTTGGAGTGTCAATATACCTGGTAGCCTAGGCCATCGGGATATGACGGAAGGATAGGTAAGCTTCTAAGTTACCGTAGCTTTCCTGCTGGTAATCATCTTTCTCGCATCTCCTTCAATGGCAGTGCGTCTGATTGTGTCCGCACTCTTGCCGGCATCACAAATTCTGTCTCGGCTTCGGTGGCTTTGCTGTCCACACGTGAAGCATAGTCCTTTCCTCATATACTGTGCTGTCTGGCACAAGGTCAGGGTTCATCGAGTCATTGTCGAGTTTCTGGAGTTCGACATATCAGGGTTCAGGGTTTCTGGTTTCGGGGTTGGTGGGGCCCCTCTAGGATAGGAGGGGTTCAAAGGTAACTTGAATCTTTTGTTACGACAAGAGTCGTGTTCGAACTGGGATGGTTAACAAAGAGAATGCTTCCTCTAAGTTATCAAATCAAGAGTCTAAGTGTCAATATTCCCGGTAGCCTAGGCCGTCAGGATATGACGGAAGGATGGGTAAGCTTCTAAGGTGGAGCCGAAGAAGGGTTTCACTGTTGACTGCGAAGTCTAGGTGAGAGATCGGTATCGGCTCAAAGACGAATAGTCTAAGAGAATCAAAGGTAATATCGACTCAAGGATAGCAATCCAAGAGTATAGCAGTTCATAATCAAGTTCAGGAGATCAGGTAATTGTTCAGGTAAAACCCAGTAGATTCAAGTTAGGGAAATACAGTACAATGGAGTCAACTATATATAGGGGAATAGGAACAGTGTTCAGGGCAGGTCAGGGAACTAAAGATAGATATATCAGGAAGATGGGGTTGAGGGTATATGACCATGAGGTCAGGGATAAGGGTTCACGAGAAGATCAAGGGAAATAGAAGTACAGGCCGTGAGGCGGAAGATCAAGGGTTCAAGGAAGTGTCTAGCTTCTGTCACAGAAGGTCAGGGTTGGCGGGGATCAAGAAGTGTGTGTGAGTGATGTGTGACCTGTTACCATTCCGAAATACTTCGGCTCTCTATCTTTCAAAAACCATGTTACCATTGGACTGACATTATTTAGTAAAGGTTGGACCCTGCAAACTGTGTCGGAGAAAGGTATGAATCTTTTCTTGTCTTCATTATTCTAATTGAATGTCTTCATCATCCTACTTGTCGACCGTGCAGCATCCTCTGCCAACTTCTAACTCTTGTGCCCGTGAACGCCGCCTTCGCTACTAGTATGCCATCGCCACCGGTTGGCAATCTTTTCTGAAACTTTCAAAGCCGTCAGCACATCAAGACCGGGCGGCACGTCAACATCCCCAATGTGCTCGTGGTTGACATCCCTCTCAATGTCTTCTCTCATCAATCCTCGTTGTTTCTGCTCATCGTTGCTTGGCGCCAGCATTGCCGGTGCCTTCGTATTCTTCTCATTTTAAATTTTCGTCATCGATTTCCGCCGTGACCGCATCCTGTGTTTTTTTCCTCCTCACCTCATAGCTCTACCCTTGTACATACTATACTACTACTAGTGTCTACATACATGATTAGTCTTATCTCACCCAGCAAACCAAACACATGAATTTAAATTGGTTCATAATTTAAATTTCATGATATGTAAAGAATAAAATATATACATGAAGGAGATACTACTGAGATGCTACACTACATATCAAAGTTTTGCATGAGAGGGTGACAGACCTGTGTGATAAGTGGGACTGGGACACGAGGATGATGAAGCCAAAAAGTGGCGTGACTTGAGTGGAAAAGCGCCACCGTCCGCTGTCAGATGCCTGTGGGTCGTGAAATGGCGCAAAGGGGTTGGGGGGCTGAACCTGCGAGCGGCGGCTGTATTCTGTGGGCGGCGTCAGAAGTAGTACCGTGGGAGCTGAAGTTGGGGAGGTTGATGTCGAGGAGTTCAGTGATGGGCGTTGGTGTCATGGTGTCGCGCGAACACAGCAGAACGGCGCAGAAGAGCTCAGCATGTGCGAAGGCGGCAAACTTCGACTTAAGAATGACCAGGAAATGTACTTACCGAGCGGTGGTCAAGGTCTTTGCCCTTCATGTAATTGATGGGTTCAGGGACTTGCATTTCTCACACCATTGGGAGCCGATCTACTTCGGAATGGTAACAGGTCACCATATACTCAGTGTGCGTCAAGCATCGTGGTGAATCGTGAAGAGGTGATAGTTGTGACAGTGTGACAGGGTGAAAGGGTGAGAAAAAGATTGGGGGGCCATGTTACTGTAACAGTGTACATCAGGCATGATGAACATGTGCACAGACCAAAAACTTGGCCTGTCAGAGCCGGGTGCAACATTGATTCGACTTGTTTAAATTTATTAAAACTCGATTTAGTGTAGCCTCTGAAATAAGCAATTGTCACACTTTCCTCCCTCGAAATTAGTGGTACTCAAAATAAATTTTGAAACTCTTGAAAAATCGCTAAACTGCGTTCAACTCCCTTCAACTCCCCGCTTAAAGTTTGAAAGAACTCGCGCAAGTCCGAGAGAAATGTGCTCGGCACACGTCGGCATGTAGTCGGACTTTAAAACGACACTTGTGATTTTCAAAGCGTGCTATGTACATAGGGGAAAGTGGTAGAGTAGCGGTCCAACATAATTGTATTTCAATGAAAGCATTAATAAAATTGTAAAAAAAACAAGGCCCGCGGGAATGAAATCAGCTGTAGGTAGGGAGCGCGGGAGGGACCAAATAAGTGCCGAGCGGAGGAGGGGGGGATGCTGAGCAGCGGGGGGGGGGATGAAAAGTGTCGGGAGGAAGATCTGCGTGCCTCCGCGAAGACGCAAGATCGAGTGAAGGGCGGACTCCTTCTGGATGTTGTAGTCGCTGAGGACCGGGGGATGCTGAGCAGTGGGGGGGGGGGGGGGGGGATGAAAAGCGTCGGGAGGAAGATCTGCGTGCCTCCGTGAAGACGCAAGATCGAGTGAAGGGCGGACTCCTTCTGGATGTTGTAGTCGCTGAGAGTACAGCCATCTTCGAGCTGCTTTCCAGCGAAGGTGAGACACTGCTGGTCAGTTGGGATGCCCTCCTTGTCCTGGATCTTCGCCTTCACGTTGTCGATGGTGTCCGATGACTCCATCTCCAACGTGAGGGTGCCTCCGTAGAGACAGATAAGGATGCGGGAGGTGGACAGGCCGTTTGCCGGTAAGGGCGAGGCGCCGCTGGTCAGGTGGGATCTGTGTGGGATCCGGATTATAATAGATTTCCTATCAAATAAAAGTAAATGTTAGTTAACTACACACAAAAATGACTTACCTTGGGTGGATGGCACCCGAAAATTTGATGGTGGCCTTCTCAGCGCTGTGGATGGGCATCGAGGTTCGTAGGGTGAGGTCGACAACGACAACGACAACGGCGTGCTCAGTGCAAGACGAAGCCTCGGAACTTTCCGAGATTTCAAACTCCGCTGAAAACTGCGTCACATATACACGCAGATAGGAGTTTTGATCCCACACGCACCATAGCCCCCCACCATAACTATGCCTCGTCCATCCACTCGTAAAGAGCTCCTGAATACCGTGGATCAGGCCGAACTTTCTTTGGCCAGGTTACGATACCAGGATATCCTAGAGGACTGGTCAGACTTTGAGAGCGATTCCAGCTCCGAGGACTCGCTTTCTACTACTCCTTCAGACGATGATGTTTCAATCAGTCTGTCTTTAAGATCTCCTTCCCCCATGTCCCCCGACTCCCCTATCACAGCGACTTCAGCGACTTCAGATTCTTCTGATACCAGTTCTGTATCTTCTGATGATGTCGCTTTGCCTTACGACAGGCTCCAAGACACCATCAATGCTCTTCGTGATGAGGTTATGAGGGCTCGTGTACTCCACAAGCCTGACGAGCCTCCTCCACGAGCATCTCAACTCCACATGCTGGTTCACCACGAGGAACACCGCCCTCACTTGTTTCGGCAGAAACTTCGTGTCAACCCGGAGATCTTCGATGACATCCTCGATCATATATCTAATCACCCTATCTTCCAGAACCAGTCCAACAATCCTCAGCTCCCTGTCTCCATCCAGCTCGCCATCTTTCTGAATCGGGCAGGCCACTATGGCAATTCCATTTCTCTCGAGGATGTCGCTCAATGGGCAGGCGTGAGTGTCGGGTCCGTAGTTAATTGCACTAATCGTGTGATGATTGCGGTGCTTGATGCCCATGATCAGTTTATCTGCTTCCCAGCAGGTAATTCTGAGGACGCTGACCTGGCTCGCAAATTTGCCGAGTCACGTACTTGTCCAGAGTGGAAAGGTGGCTTTCTAGCCATCGATGGTTCGACTATGAATCTGTTCACGAAACCTGGTTATTACGGTGAGACATTTTATGATAGGAAGTCCAATTATTCCCTTGGCTGTCAGGTAACATTTTTGTTCTTCGTCTTCATGTGCAAAAATTAATTTAATTCTAGGCAGTCATCCTGCCCCATAACCTCCTGATTGTTGATTACTCTCTTGGTCATCCCGGGAGTGTCCATGATGCATTCGCTTTTCGATCCACTCGCCTCTATGACGAGCACGCTGATCTTCTGCCTGATGGTCATTGGGTTTGGGCAGACAGCGCTTACCCATTGGAACCATGGTGTATCGCCCCTTTCAAGAGGCCTCGCAACGGACGGCTGACAAGGGACCAGAAGACATTCAATTATCACCTCTCTAAGGTATGTTTTTTTTTTAGTGCTTTTCAATTGATTTTTATTTATGTAGATTCGTGTTCGTGTTGAACACACATTTGCTGTTTTGAAGGGACGGTTCCAGTCCCTTCGAGAGCTACGGTTCAGAATTCAGGCTGAGAAAGACCTCGAGTTTGCTGTGCAGTGGATCAAGTGTTGCATCATCCTGCACAACATGATCATTCGCTTTGAAATCGAGCATCGCAAGGAGGACGGAACATACGAGAGCTCTCTAAAGTGGGCTCGCACGGAGGGGGAAGATTTCATTGATCAAGAGATTGAGGGTCCAGAAGGTGAAGAAGTAGTTGGTGACAGGACATATGATGGCACTCCTGGTCAAGCTGCTCGTGCAAAGTTGATGGATGAGCTCTTTAACAGTCCTCACTCAGATGCACACCATAGGGAAGGATGATCAATGCTTTTGAACATGTAATACTACTAACAGACTTGTACAACAAATGTATATAGCTATGTACTCAATCACAGAAGGTAGCAACAAAACTGAAAACACATAAGTCCAATGGAAACAACAACAGCAAATAAGATGATGAGACGACGACGAGAACGAGAACGAGAATGAGATGATGACGAGAATGAGACGGCAACGGCAACGAGACAACGACGACGAGAGCTCACTCAACTCCATCTGATGCTGGGCCCTTGCTCGCCTGCATCATTTGCTGAAACTGGATCTTGAGTCGAAGAGTCTCCGCCTCCTTGTCGAGCACCAAGGAATGCGCTTCGTAGACTCGGATGTCGGCCTCGCGAAGGCGGATGTCGCTATCCTTCGACTCCTGCAGACGCTGATGGCTGACAGTAGCCTGGAAGGTCTCGTGCTCGCGCGTGGCGCGAAGCCACTCGTACTTCTTGATGTCGCGGGTGTGTTCTGTCTTCGCCTCGAGCTTCGCGAGATAGCGTTGGTGTTTGTGGTCGTGGCGCGACATCGCATCAGATTGCATGGACGCGATCTCATCCCTCACCTCCTCAACCTGCTGCATCACATCCGACTTGGCCTTTTTCTTCTTCGAGCCGCCGGCGCTATGTGGAAGCGAAGTCTGGGGGGTCGAGGACATCAGGTAGTCCGACGACGGGGTAGTATTGCGTGTCGTGGACGAAGGTGCTGACGTGCTGATAGAGATCTCCGATGGCAGCCTGCGGTGTCTACCGCGGCTCGGTGGCTTCTTCAGGCCAAATGCCGAGCGGCTGTTGTAGACAGATGATGGGGACGCTGCTGGCATAGCGAAAGGTTCGGGAGCATCGGGAGGGGGAGACGGCGACGAAGGAAGTTGTCGCTTCTTCCCAGCGACTTTGGAAGAGCTATCGGCCCTCTCATCACCTTCAAGGGGGGCATCCAATGGGCCACCGGTGCCTTGAAAGTCCATGTCCATGTCGTCGTCTGATGTTGGAAGGCCAGGGAGATGGAATTGAGAAGACTGATTGTAGGGGGCAGCGGAGGGTAAGGGGACAGCGGAGGGCAAGGGGGCAGCGGAGGGTAAGGGGGCAGCGGAGGGCAAAGGGCCAGTGGAGGGCAAAGGGCCAGCGGAGGGCAAAGGGGCAGTGGAGGGTAATGCGGGAGCAGGAGCAGGATGTTGCAGTGTTGGATCGATGGAGGGATCACCATGTGAACCCCCAGCATAAGGCATTGCTGGGGGATAGTAGTGCTGGCCATAATGCGAGGGTGGAGTGCTGGAAGGATGGATATCGGGCGGGGGATATTGAGGAGGCGGTTGAGGGTACTGCATGGGACCAGCGCTGGTATCAATGTGCATGGGGGGACCGGCGCTGGTATCAATGTGCATGGGGGGACCGGCGCTGGTGTCAAGTTGCATGGGGGTACCAGCCCCAGCATGTCGTCCAACCAAGGAATATAACGCGCCGGCGTGATCGACGCCAGGTCTTGATGAGTGAGTCTTCGCGGCCATGGACGGATTGGAATGCCAAATGGCATCCAGTTCCGTATACCATGGGAGCTCTAAGAGCGCTGCATCTACGAAACACATCAGCTAAGGACCAGAAAATAAGGAACGAGGACTCACCCAAAAGATTTTTCGTTTGCGTGCCTTCACCAGGCATCACACCAGCGCCAGTACTGTCAAAAGATGCCTTGAGTTTCTTGTATTTCCCCCTAAGTCTACATAAATTTCAGTATTTTTTGTAACGGAAGAAAAAACGGGAACGACTCACGTTTGGATGCGGTTGCAGACTCCGTCACGAAACTTCTTTGCGTTGGTGGCGAACGCGTAACCGTACCTCGGGTGGTCAGTGAAAATAAGTTTGGCCAGGGTACCATACACCTGCCCCTTGTCCGAGCCCGAGGCACCATCATCAACGGCAGCCATCGCTTTCTTGCCGTCAGAGTAGAAAAGTACTCTGCAATCGGCGGGGTGCGTGGAGAGATGGTTGACGAGGATGTCGGTAAGAGCACGGTCGCTCTGCCACTGGATAGTCAGGCGGGGTACATGCTGTTCTGGAGGGGGTTTGGCTGGTCCGCGAGTGTTTGGACCTTCGTCGTCCATCGACCTGGAGCAACGCACTAGAGGGTTAGCTTTCAAGCGTGCAGAACGGCGTACACGTTGGCGAGAAGGAGGCATGGTTGTTTGAAACTCCGCCAGCGATGCCGGCCTGACCTTCAATCGCAGTCCCAGCGGCCGAAGTGTTGGAAGCCGCTTAGCCACGAGTTGAAAGCCTTAGTCAGAGTTCAGCGAGCTTTCAAACATTTCTAATTTTTATTTTGAGTACCACTAACATTGATAATGATAAATGCGATTCTGGTGATCATGATTGGGGTGGTGTTCTCGAATAAGTTGAAAGAGTACTTACAGGCTAGATTTATGGTGGACGATGAGGTCTTGGATGACAGTAACGAGAGCCAAGGGAGACGCCGCCCCCTTGCAAGGGTCTCAGGAATGTACCGTACGTGCTCTGGCCATCACGTTCACGAAGCGACTAATAGCAGTGTAGGATGAGTGACCCGATTCGGGTTGAGACCCTGTAACAAGTTGTAACGCTGGCTTCGTGGGTGTAAACCCGTAAAACGGCGTAGTACGCATAAACAAATCTGGATAAATGGCGTATTCGACTCAAAAAACATGGAGGAAGCGCTGAAACTTGGGCGTTAATACTGGCGTTAATACTAAATTGAGGGATGGCGGTGACACGTGAGAAAGTTACACGCGGATCGTTGAGTGTGGCGTGAAACGACCGAGTGCTAATCAAATTTAGGAATTGGAACCAGTCTACAACTTGTTTTGATTTATTTGGTTATTGAGCTGTTGTTGGTCGTCGCGGTATTCGTTGTCCGTCAGTCTTTTTTTTTCTTTTCAAAGGAGTTGGGCGACCGCCATCAAGGGAGGACCTCCATTTGAAACGTCGTCTCTCTTCTTGTTAATCAAACAAAAAAATTGTGTGTGTTTTCAAATCGTAATCTCCCTTTTTACATCTAACCACCACCAACTTAGTTAATTGGACCGTTGCGTTCCATGGCCGTTCTCGCACCACAGGATTGGCACCCACCTCGCGATCATACTCCTCAAACAATGGATCCTTCAATACCACGTCAACGTTCTTCTCCATCAAACGAACAACAGCCTAACATACCCATCCAACCTTATCCATACCCAGTTCAACAGCAGCCTCATGGCGCTTGGACTCCAAGTCCTTCTGCTCAACCCTTTTACCCTTCTTACTACCAACAAAATCAACAACAACAACAGCAGCAGCAACAGCAACAACAACAACAACAGATTCCTTACCAATCTCAGCAACAAAACCCTTATTTCGACCCTCAAGCAAATGCTCAACTAGCTCAGTGGGCATACCAGCAAATGATGTATTCTCAACAACAACAGATCCATGCTCACCAACAACGATCCACTTCACAACCATCATCTCCAGCTGACTACTTTAACCCAACCCAGTTATTCTCCCCTTTTCCAAGTGGCACTCCTCCTCCTCATTCTCACTACCCTGCTCCTCCTCAGGCACAGCGCTCAGCTTCATCAGATGCAGCTCAGTATAATGGCTTTCACCCATATCGCCGCCCAAATAATACCCGCCCACAGGATCACCAGGAATGGCGTACTCCTCAATCTTTACAACCCCCATACGCACGCGGTGGTGAAGCTTCCGCTTCAACCACTTCTGTCAATTCTTCTTCCTCTCACGGCGGTGGTGGTACACGCCCACGTACAACAAGCAATCAGGGCCAGCAATCCCGCCCTAGAAACCCACCACCTCCCGTAGAAACACCACGCGCTCGTACCGGCAGCGCATCATCCAGTAATGGCCGCCCACACCACCGCACCGCTTCCTCTTCATCTACTAATTCCGCAGCCCCACGTCCCTCCGTATCTACCGCAACATCTAGGAGTTCCACATCCACCGCTACAACTCCCGCAACAGCTTCCTCTTCTTCCCATGCTCGTCCCGCCCGGCCCTCCCCGCTCAGCCAAGGTACCTACACGGCTGCGGAAAAGCGCATGTCACGTGATGACTCCGATCTCGCAGCTATCCTTGAAGGCACATCCATCGGTGGAAAAACAGGCGGTATCAAAGGCAGACTCCGCCGCGCCCTCAGTCTCAATGCTGCCCAAGCCCTGCAAGAAGAGGAAGAAGCCCCAACTGCAGGTGGAAGCAAAGACGCTCCACCCACCTCGCCCCCTGACGCGGACGCCGTCAGCACCGCCACAGTGCAGACCAAGAAAAAAGGGCGTGCCGCGTCCTTGTTCAATTCACGTCTCAACGCGAGCACCGATAACATCTCTCTTTCATCCACCATGTCCTCTGCTTCCGTCGTCATCCGCAAGATCGGGTCCATCGGAAAACTCGCAAGGCGAAACAGCCTCGCAGGTATCACCTCCCTCTTCAAGGACAAGAACAAGTCCACCGAAGGCGCAGAGGACAGCGGCAAGAAAAAGAAGAAAAAGGACGCAAAGGGCGAAGTCGTCGCTCCTAGCCTTTCGCACGCTGTTGCAGAGCTCGATCGGGGCGAATGGAGCGGTCCGGAGATGAGCGGCTTGAGTCCTGCTGCTAAACTCGCCAGGCAGCATACCCTCAAGAGTAATGCAGAGGCTGCTGCCGCTGCAAAGGCGCGTGCCGAGCAGGTAACACAGCCGGTGCAGGTGAATGGGACCCATGTCCCTGCTGCGTGGGAGAAGAATACTGCTACGCGTGCTGGCGAGTCGAGTGGGAGGGTGAGTGAGGATGGGACGCGTCTCGTAGTTGAGGAGGATGATGAGAGTGATGATGGACATGCTTATGTACCGCAGCCCGGACAGAACTTCATATCGGACGGCTGGGACGACGATGAAGTCTGGGATGAGGACGGAGAAGAGGACGTTACTATTCGTGTAGGTGTGGCGGGCGAAGACGAGGAGGTCGTCGCTTGGGCGACTAATATCAGGCGCAGCGTCGAGCGCCATCGGACGCCTGCAAAGGGCATCCTTAAAGGTGCGTATCAAGTAGGCTGGGCACTGTTTACGCTGACATTTGATAGGCGCGGAGAATTACTCGCAAGAGGTGTATAATGGCGAGAGCGTCGCGAATCCTGCTTTTAGCCGCGTACGCTCGAATTCGTATAATTCACATCCGGGGCAACCATCGGAGCTAGGTCCGCTTGCTCGGATGCCCTCCCCCGATCCAGACCATATCGATGGGCTGCATCGACACCCCTCGCATTCATCAACCAATGCCCCCGCAGGAGGTACTATATCATCTCTCTCCCTAAACCCATCTAACAATCCAGCAGAGAAAGAGAAGAACATGTTCACGCTCTCCAACTCGTCTGCACCAGCCCTATCCACGATCCCTACAACCCCACCAACGCTGACGCACCGCTCAGCGACAACGCCTGGCAGAAGGCTCGTGTTTGCAAATAATTTGTCAGTTTATGATACGTTTTCGTCGACTGTTTATGATCGTCGCAGCGAGCCTGCGACGTGGAGTCGATTGACGCCTGCGTTGGCGCAACGCATTAAAGAAGAGCTCAATTCGTACAAGATGGAGGAGATGGAGGTGCATGCTTGTAGTCGGATGCAGTGCGTGTCGTTTTTGTTTTTGGCGAACACTCACTGATGAATGCGTGCAGTACCCAATTTTTCATCTGATGCGTTTGGAGGTAGAGTTGCTGGTGCTTGCTCGGTTCGATTTTTGGCTCGCTTTTTCTACTTTTTCCTTTTCTTTTTCCCTTTTGCCTACGTTTTTTTCCCGTTCCTTACACAACCCACTCCTATCCCCCCCTGATCTAAAACCTCAGCATGAAGAGCATTCGCATTTTTACAAGCGGCTGCGCTGCACAGTACAGTACCTCATTAAAGCTGTCGGATCACATCGTGATATCCCTCATCACCCCCCCACGTGTTACGTTTGCGTTCTTTCCCACTTTTGCCCTCTCCCATATACCCTCACGTGTAATACTATGCGCGCGCGCCGGGCGTTGCCCACATCACACCCACACCAAACCCACTCCTTTGCAAATAGTCCTGCTACGTACGTACATTTGATATCTTGGACGCTTTTTTTTTTGCGTTGAGTCGGGAGTTTGTGAGAAAGCTCCTGTTTTTTTTATATATGCCATCGTAACCGCAAATAGGTTTTATGCTGACCCTACATGTTTAGTATGCATACATACATACCGCAAAGCTCGTTCAAATCAATTTTTTTTATCATGCTCGCTCAGGGACGTGAATAATAGGGCATATCTAGCTTTGTATAGTAAAAAATGTGCTTAATCTACATGGAGTGCTTTGACAGGAAAGAAACGTGCTAGATAATAACGCCAACGAACGAACACTACAGGTGGCCTTATTCCCAGGATGGTGAGGTACTGTACGAGTGACTCCGGCCGTTCTGTGCCGGACTCGAGGGCGACCACTGGGGTGACGTCGGGCTATAGGCGGGAGAAGCAGGGGCTAAAAAAGAGGTTAGCGATAGTTAGATTTAGTATCCATGACAAAGCGTCTTACAATATGCGGGTGCTGCGTGGTGGGATCAGGGGTCAGTGGGTGTGGAAATACGACAAGGTGAGAGTACTCACAAGCTGGGGAGTATGTAGGGGAGGTAGGAGCTAGAAAGTGTGAGGGTTTGTGTTTCGGACAAAGATGGGCGACTTACAATATTTTGGAGATGATGGGGATACTGGTGAAGTGGGAGAATATTTCGGTGAGGATGGGGACATTTGAGCAGGTGCTGGAATTGGACTTAGTATGCAGTGTGTCAATCAGAAGGAAAAGACTTACAAGCTGTAGGTGTGAGTAGAGCGGTACAATTAGATCATCAGTACACATCATGCGTGAATAATATCCGTGCTTACTTGGTGAGTCTGAGAAAGCAAGACATCAGTCAATGATCGAGCTTGAGATACGAAAGGGATAAACTTACAACGCGGAGAAGCAGGGCTGAACGAAGGACTGGTGGGAGAGTACCGCGGTGACGTGGGGGAGAATGATGGAGATTGGGGACTGTATCGCGGCGACGTGGGTGAGAACGACGGAGAAGTGGGAGAATAACGTGGGCTCGTTGGCGAGTATCCTGGTGACGTGAGATTGAGTGCGGGAGATGTCGGCGAATACGTCGGCGATGTAGGCCCTCTGCCACGGTCGTAGAAGGGAGAAGTAGCATATGGGGATGTGCCAAAAGGTGATGTAGCGCCGCCAAACGGTGATTGTGGAACATATGGCGATGTCGGCGAGTATGTATTGGGGGAACTGGGGCTGTACCCAGGTCCTGCAGGGGACATGCCTCCGGCACCAAGAGGACTCTGCCCATACCCAAGGAAGGAGAAGTTTGCGGGATCCTCGCCGCCGTTGACAGCGAGAGGAGAAAAGGCAGCCGATTCTCCTTTGAAATTTCCTTCTGACCACGCAGGAGAATTGGTGTCGTATGGCGTCATTGCCACTTGTCCTGGTGTCATGCCACCATCTGCCTGTGCCGCTAGCATGTTTTGAACTGGCAGGCGATGATCGACGATAGCATCCTTCAGCATGTCAATGTCGAGAGCAACATCAAAGGCACCAGTGCCCATTGGCGCTAGCTGGCCGAACATGACGTTCTCGGCGATGCCGTGACAATCGTCCTTCTCCCCGACTGCAGCTGCCTCCATGAGAATCTCCACTGTCTCCTCGAATGAACAGCGCATGAGCGCTCCGGTGTCAGCCCGATTGATGCCGTGGCGGGTAATTGCCATCAAAGAGCCTCGGTGCGTCATGAGATCGCAAAGGAGAGCGAGATGGCGATAGTTGACGTAGGAACCGTCGAATTCGATGACCCCACGCAGCTCCTTCATGATAGCAGCGCGGGCTGCCTCAATGCCCAGCACGTTGAAGATCTCGACACAGCTGTTCGAATACGTACGAGTGAAGTCGACGCTATCGATACACATGACAGTCTTGAGGTTGATACCGTCCGTCTCCAACACCCACTCCTTCTTTGACTTGATGGAGCCTGTCTTGTCGATGAACACCTTGTCATGTTGTTGCAAAAAGACTTTTTGAATGCCAGGAACACCGCGCAAGCTGACGGAATTCAACATTGTGTTTTCAAGCTGGCGCAAGAAGATGTCTTCTTCAACTGTTCCCAGACCCTCGTCATCTTTGTCGCCACCGCCGAGCACACGGCAACGGATGATGAGCTTCTCCGAGTTATCTTCACTCCAGATGACGAAGAGATCAGTTTTGAAGCTCTCCGCGATGCGACCGGCGACATAAGCCATGGTGAGCTTGCGATCAATCATTTTGGCACGGTCAAGCTCCAGACGAAGGAGCCACGGCGACTGCAGATGCAGCTTGGACTCAATCTCCTCGTCGGGAATAGCAAAGAACGACTCTACGAACACGGAGTCCTCCTCGATGATGGTGGAACTTGGGTCTGGGTCATACCAGATTTCCACGGCTGCCGTCACGGTACGCAATGAAGTATATGCGAGCTCTTGCTCGACGTTCTTGGCAAGCAGACTCTCTTCGGCAATGTCAGGCTCGAGGTAGACGGTGAGGGAGGGTGTTTTGATTTTAGTGGCAACGTTGATAATCTCCTTCAGACGCGGGACACCAAGTGTCACGTTCTTACTGGAGACACCGGCATAATGGAACGTATTAAGCGTCATCTGCGTGGCCGGTTCACCAATCGACTGAGCAGCAAGTGTACCACACATCTCTCCCGGGTTCACTAGCGCCTGGTTGAACTTGGCTTCTACCTCACCAAGGACCCAGTCAAATGCCTCTCTGGTAAGATGGAACTGTTCGAGTACGCGGCGGGTGGCCATGGTGGCACGGACGTGCATGCGGAAAGTCAGCGATGAGTTGGCTTGGACTTCCCTCGTCAGAGGATCATCACCAACGACTACAGCCAAGCGATTATTGAGCTGCTGAACGGCTTCGACGATGTAGGCCGGCTCCAGATCGCTCGGCTTCCGCTTGTCGATGTGGAAGATTTGAGTGGCGTTCTGAATGATACGGTGAAGGTTGACAGGCAGATAGTGAGGATTAAGCCCGTCTGCCTGGGGAAATATGAATTCCCGCAGAAGACGGCGGTCGTTCAGAAGCTCGTTGTATTCTTCGTCCAATTTCATCTGCAGCTCCAGAGAGCTGTCATCCACGCCGATCTGCAGGGTATTGGGCAGGAAGCCATTCTTGCCGTCGGTGACATCAACGCGATAGTTGTGCTCAAAGGCTTCATTGTCGAGGCCAAATGTCTCGATCTTCTGGCGTTCGATGAACGCGCCGTCCATACCGTCTTCGCCGTACACAAACTGTATGAGATCTCCGAGCGAGTTGCGTACCGTTCCGTCATAGTGGACCATGACGTCCTCCAATGCCTTGACAAGACGACGTTGGATGTAACCGGTCTCTGCCGTCTTGACGGCGGTATCGATAAGACCTTCTCTTCCAGCCATAGCATGGAAGAAAAACTCCTGCGGCGTCAACCCGCGCAGATATGAGTTCTCGACGAAGCCACGTGCCTCCGGACTGAAGTCATCCTTGGTGAAATGAGGAAGAGTACGGTGACGGAACCCGAATGGAATACGACGACCCTCAACACTCTGCTGCCCGACACAAACAGACATTTGCGAGATATTGATGTATGAACCCTTGGAGCCAGCCGTGACCATCTGCTTCACGTTGTTGTCATCTTTCAGGTTCTTCTGCGCGTACTGACCAGAGTCATCACGGGCGCGATTGAGCTCCCGCTCTACCTTGCTCTCGAATGACTCTCGGATGGTCATACCGGGCAGTGCCTTCAGACGGTCGTGATACGCCTCCTCGATAATTTCCGTGACCAACTGTTTCTTCTCGCCAATGCGCTGCGTAATGAAGTTCATAACCTTGGGGCCAGCAATAGTGTCACCGATGCCGATACTGAATCCATTGTGGAACAGCCAGAAATTCACGACCATCTGTATACCCGTGAAGAGGTCACGAGTAGCCTCAGGGCCCTTCTCGCGAAAGACGACGTGCACCAAACCACCTTGTGAAGCGCCCACGGTTTTCTTCTCAACAACACCAAAGATGATTTCTCCATTCTCAATTAACATGCCGTCGTCGAAGATGGGGTTCGAGGACTTGGGATCTGGGGCCCGGTGGATGTTGATACCGCGGGGGATCACCATACTAAGAATCTGCTTCCCGGACCACATGGGTTTTGGCTTGATGATAGCGGGTATTGGAACATTGCCGTCCCAGCCAGGGACCCACAACAAGATGTTCTGAACCTGGTTCCAGTCCAGGAACGTATCTCGCAACGTGAACTTGCGGATCCCACAAAGCGTGTCCTGCACGATGCCCATGACAGGTTTATTGGCTTGTGGCGAGATGATCTATGCGCCAGTTAAATATAACACCCATGAATGAGAAGATGTGGTTACCTGACGGGGAACCCATGCTATTTGCGACAGCTCGGCACGTGTTTCTTCACTCTGTGGAATGCTGGAAGACATGAATAACGTATCGCATATAAGACACAGGTAACTTACTGCATGTTCATTTCATCACCGTCGAAGTCGGCATTGTATGGAGGCGTCACGGACAGATTCAGTCGGAAGGCTGTACTCGTTAATTTCTCGTAGAGCACGCAAGAGGGCGCATGCACTCACTAGAGTATGGCATCAGCCTCACGCGGTGACTCATCATACTCATCTTGTGCAAACTAGGCTGCCGGTTGAACAACACGAAGCTGAAATGGGAATCAGCATGAAAATCGATGCAATCCTTTGCTCATCCGACTTACTCTCCATCCTTCAGATGCCGCTCGACAATCCACCCGTATTGCAGAAATGCGTCAGCGCGCTTATTATAGCGCAGGTCAATACGTTCGCCAGTATCTCGCACGACATATCGTGCACCAGGGTATGTAGTCGGGCCGTTGCGCACTAGTTCTTGAAGGTATGCGATGTTATAGGGCGTCACTACAATGGCATTGTAAGTTCCGTCACCCGAAGCGAAGACGAATAACACACCTCGCTCAGGATAAGTCAAATTCATGGCAATGCTCCGAGGAACCCCAACTTCATCCAGCTCCAGGTTAGGATCGCCCGTGATAACTGTACGCGCAGAGAAGTCCACACGCTTGCCCATCAGGTTACCGCGGAGACGCCCCTCTTTCCCCTTTAGTCGCGCACGGATAGCCTTCACCGGACGGCCAGACTTCTGCAATGCCTGGGGGATACCAGCGATGTCGTTGTCCATGTAGGTGGCAACGTGGAACTACAATCAGCCAGTCAATAGCCGCACTTGAATTTCTCTCCTGCGATACTTGCCTGGAGCAAATGCTCATGCTCGCTGATAACATGCGCAGGCGCACCCTCCTGCTCACACCGCCGTACATGTGCGGACGCCTTGATAATCTCACCGAGTTTGTACGTCAAATCATCTTCGCTCCGCATAGCACCGCCGTCAACTGCTATACTTGGACGGACAGGAGGAGGCGGGACAGGCATAACCGTGAGAATCATCCACTCCGGGCGAGCGTACTCATCCGAAAGACCTAAAAGATGAAGGTCCGAGTCCGACATCTTCTTGAATGTTGTATAAACCTCAGACGGTGTTATCAGCCGCTTGTCAGGCTGCATCGATTTCACATCCTGAAAACCAGTCAGCAACAGCATTCATTTATGCTGCCATATACCGACCTCGTCTTCATCCTTGGGTCTCTTGTATTGGACGAAAAGCTTCAAGCCTTCTTTTCTAACGACTGGTTGCGAATGACCGCATCCACCATGACCTTTCTTGGGCTCATCCGCATCTCCTTCAGCACCATCTTCTTTGGGCTCGTCAGTCTCACAGACCATCTTGGTCTTGCAGTGCGCCCATACAACGGCCATGCGCGCCTTGGGATCGCGAATATGGCGGATCTTCTCGGCGAAATTGGGATCGGACTACGGAACGACAATGGCATTGAACGAACATATTAGGAAGCACATGAAATGTAAACGTCAGCATCAATGTCGACGGAAATAGAAACATTATCTAAGGGATTGCAATGCATCACAAGGAGGCAGCCGACATGGTTTGGCATATATGTCGGCCATTGGTAAGCCCTCTTCCCGCGTCACAGGGAGGGCCACCAAAGCCGAGTCCAGTAAGGTGCCTTTAGCACTGGGCTGGACTACGATTTTTCGCACTCCTCGTTCAGCGCCCCATTTCACCGCGCACCTCGTGTCCAACCATCACTGGGCGTTTGCAATGGTCCACGCGGCGATCAAGCGATCGAAAACGCGCGCAGACCACGCCGCAGGGGGTCAAACGCCTCGTTTGTTCGAGGTACTGCCGCGGTGCGGGTTTGGGGTTCTCCAATGGATTATGGAGAGAGCCCCCAGAAAATTGGGTGGTGGGGTGCGAAACGAGTAGAGGAACGAAATTCAACTCACGATGTCGGCTTTTAGCTTTCCACAGTTTACGCAGATACATTCCAGGATCTTCTTCACTTTAATGATGAAACCTGAAAACCCAAATGAATGCCGAACACTGAGACAACGAGAGCTTTGCAAACACACCTGGGTGAAAGACCGGCCTCGCCAACTCGATATGGCCAAAATGACCAGGACATTCTGACATTCCCTCTCCACATGTCTGACACTTGAAATTTCGGTCGATGGTCCCCATGCGAGGATCCATTAAACCGCCCATCTTAGGTTTGTGCGTTGTCTCGTCCATAACCTCTGGATGCTCCACTTTTGCTACAGAGTATGCTTTCTGCGTGGTTGAGATAGACTGATTAGCACAGTAGGGTAGAGAATGGGTCGTGACGCACAATTTCCTCTGGTGACAAGATACCAAACTGGACCTCCTTCACTTTGCGAATGGGAGCGGCCGAATACGCGAACTGGTGGCCCAACATGATTGCAAAAACAGCAACAGAAGCAGTAAGGAGAATAAAAACGCGTTAAGATGAGGAATGCGGTGACCAGGTCGGAAAAGGGAGCTGAAAGGAGTCCAGGACGTGAATTAACGCGAATGCAGTGTCGTAAATGCAATTGTATGGAAATAAGTGGAGTTTTGACCACTTTTTTTGCGGGTTGAAAGGAACCACGAGTACCAGGTGAAAAGTAACAAAAAAGACGGAAAATTCTGCAAAAAAAAACGGGTCAAGCGGAACTCGGCAAACCGCGCAACTGGCGGGAGCGTTAATGAATTCGTCTGAATCTGCAGGAGAGCCGAAAAGTCGACAACAGGACCTTTGAAGACGGCAAAGATGGCTGTTGAGAACAACCTGTGGATGAGTCTCACGTTCCAACTCCGCCCCAATTCACCTGCGTCCGGCCCCGAGTCACGCAGTCACACATCATGTCACGCATCACCCAATTCACAATGATGTGCTACCCAAAGTATTCTGTAAATACCATCAAATATTTCACATAATTCTCTATCAGCCCCACTGATACACCCGGGATTTTTTGTGGTAGAATGTCTGTGAGGATGCTACCGAGTAGGAACCATAATACTTCAATATTTGTTGATCGGAGTGCGAAAATCACGGTTGATTTGTCATCGCGTCATCAAGCTGTAGGCAGCTGTGCGCAGTTGACGCGACACTCAATACTCATATTCACTTATACTGTGCTCGTTGTACATGGCATCGATCAGCAGCTGGCTATGGGGAACCTCCCAACTTGACGACGCCGTCGGTGAGCATTATCAGCAATATCCATGTACTTTAACTCATCATTACCTTTCTAGACAAGGCTACTTCGGAGCTCATCCCGAATGGCTCAGAGGACGTTGCTCTCAATCTCGAAATATGCGATCAGATACGCTCCAAGTCTGCACCCGCAAAGGATGCCATGCGTGCGCTCAAACGCCGCCTTAATCACAAGAATCCCAACGTCCAACTCCTCGCACTCGCCGTAAGCCATATCATTACATTCTCCGCGCCATGCTCTGATTCCGATTCGACAGTTGACAGACATCTGTGTCAAGAATGGCGGCGATCATTTCTTGACCGAGGTAACCTCACGAGAGTTCATGGATAATCTGGTCTCCATCCTCAAAATCCATGGTCTAAATAATTCTGTCAGAGATGATATCTTGAAATATATACAGAACTGGTCCTTGGCTTTTGAAGGCAAGCCCAGTCTTAGCTACGTCAATCAGGTCTACAAGACCCTCAAGAGTGAAGGTATGCGCTCACCAGATCTGTCATCGCCACGCTTCACACTTGCTGCGCAGGACATCATTTCCCTCCAAAGGACTTTGCCCTGGCGAACTCTGCCATGGTCGACACATCAACTGCTCCAGAATGGATAGATTCTGAATTGTGTCTGCGATGTCGCACTCCGTTTACATTTACCAACCGAAAACATCACTGTCGGAATTGTGGACAGGTTTTCGACCAGCAATGTTCATCTAAATCCATACCCCTACCTCACTTCGGCATCACTCAAGCTGTTAGGGTCTGTGATACGTGTCACAATAAGTTGCAGAAAAAGGCTGAGAAAAGGTATATCTGCGTCCTTCTGTCCATAAGCCATTCTGATATGCCGCCTCCTTACAGTGACAAAGGACACCGTCAGTCCGCAAGTATGTATAGCCCACGGCACAGCAGTGCGCGCGACCTTGCAGATGCCGAGCTCCAACGAGCTATCGAGCTCTCCCTCGAGGAGGTCGGTGCTGCTCACGGACGCAGACCGGGTTATGTCCCCGCTCAACCCTCCGCGCACAATTGGCAAGTTTCTGAACCTCCTCTTGTTGATAGGAAGACACGCCCCGATCACAAAGTTGCTGACGCGGACGAGGACGATCCTGATCTCCGTGCAGCTATCGAAGCAAGTCTTCGCGAGGCTAGCGCCCCGAGACCGAGCGCCCCTGTAGAGCTTTCAAGCACAGATTCATACAGCACTGCGTACGCCACTTCTCAATCATATCCGCCCACCGTCGCGCCTGCCCCACAAGTGCCGAAGCTTGCGAGTTATGATCTCGAGCTTTTGGAGACCGACGCGATTCTTACATTCAGCCAGACAGTGGAGCAAGTGCAAGCGCAAGGGGGACGCGACATGTCGCGGTATCCTGCTGTCAACGAACTATATGACAAGGCGAATGGGCTCCGTCCCAAGCTGGCCATGAGTTTGGATGACACTGACCGCAAAGAACGTATGTCAACATGCATGGAAATTTTCAACTGTACTGATGCTTGCACTTAGAACTGCTATCTGAGATGCACGAAAAACTTTCGCAAGCCGTCAAGCTCTACGACAAGCTGCTGACAGATCAAGTCTCACATCCCACATGGCGGCGTTCTCTCCAACAGGTCCACCCCACGACTATACCTGTGCGGCAATCGGCACAAACACCCGTCAACGGTTACAGTCCATGGGCACCTTCCCACCATCATGCATCCTCCGTGTCTTCCCCGGTTGTTGCGCCACCGCGGATGGATCCTGTCCAATACGCCCCACAGCCTCTTATTTCCCGACCCACATTATCTACTGTCCCCGAGTCAGAGCCTCATTATGCTCATTATGCGGCAGGACCATCACAACACCCTACGGCTCCACTTGCCTCGCCGCCCGCACCCCCTCAGCCTCAGCAGTCGCCCCACTTCGCCAGTCCGCCGTTATCTGTATCCTACCTCCCCCAGCAAACGCCCGCTTCTCCCACCATTCCGATCCACCAACCTGTGTCCATACCTCAGTTCACCAACATTCACGCACCGTCTCAACCACCACCAGCACCTGCGCTTCTACCCATAGCTCCACCCCTCGCTCCACAGACCCCGGCCCTCGCACGGCATCACAGCGTCTCATCACGCACCACAGTGTCCCCACCACCTGCCCCGCTCGCGCGTTCAAGCACCGTATCGCACACATCGCGCGCTCAGTATCAGCAGCCCCTACAGCCACAGCTCCCCCAATTTCCCTCTGCACCCACGACAGCACCACAGTCGTTTGATTTGTACGCGCCGTCTGCGCCTACGACAATTCCGGAGCGACGAGAGGAGCTGTTGATTGATTTGTAGTGATTTTTTGTCTTGCTGCAGGTGTATGAGTGGATTAATGTAGGATCGCGCACTGATGGACTGATAGATTAATGTGAATGCACGTAGTTCTTGGATGATCCGTAAACATGACCACATGTCAGGAAATTGGGATGTACGGGCTATCGAATTTGCCCATGCAGAAATACAGGTCTCATGCAATCATTTGCGGTGGTTCCAGAACTCCAAATCAAATAAATGTAAATCGATTGAGTATAGAGCTCTAGACTAGAGGACAACAAAACAACGTAACATGCGCATGATTAGGTACCTACTACAGAAGAAACGCTTAACATTTGGAAGCATTACAGATTGAAAACACCCCTCTTGCCACTTAGCACAACGTCAGGCTTGAAAGTCCGCTTGGCCATCTTGACTCTGTGTTCCGTGACGCTAAACGGTTCTGGGAGCCAAGTCTTCACCTCCGTGAGATCCTCCCCGAGAAGCATCAGCGCAACAGCCTTGGAACTCAGCCACGCATGCACCATGCCCTCGCCAGAGTAGCCGGCCGCAATCCACTCACCGGGAGCAGCAGTGACATCTGACTTCAATTTCTCCGTATTTGAATTCAGAGTAGAGGGTGTAGATGAAACAGGAGGTGCCTTCCTGCCGGCCACATCAGCATGCACCTTGCCAACCCACGGCATCCCATCTGCCGACTCGCTCAACAGACCACTCCAAATCGCCTTCACTCGTCCCTCTGCCCACAACCCTACACCTTCATCTGTGGGAGTGACCGGTAAGGCCTCGGCACCCCAGCTCTCCGCTCCAAAATAGATTGGCATTGCACCACCTACATGTGCGGCGCTGTGTACGCCATACATGCCATTAGTTCCACTATCCGTGCGCGACTCAAAGCCTGCGCCGAACATGAGTTCATGCTCGCCTTCTGAGAGTTGTGTCAAGTAATCGAAGCCCTTGCGAGGACTATCAAAAAACACGAAGCTCCGCCCGCCATGCAGCGTACTTGCATGGAGGTTACGCCCAGGCCTTTGTGCGGTCATGGTTTCTCGGATGGGAAAGATAACTCCCTTGAGAGCGGGTAAGAGCGCAGGTGCGTACGCGTTCGTGAGATGCACAACGTGTGGGGTCGTAATCACCCCGCGTGCTGTAGTAAGTGTATAAAACGGGCAACTTGATGTGGGCTCATCGATTGATGTGCAAGGTGCACGGGTATAAATCTCAAACCTAAGCTGCATTAGAGATTGTCGCGAATTATTGCGGGCCACAATTAAAGTCAGACTTACTCCTTAGGGTAGTCTGTAAGAAGACGGCTTAAAATCGACGTCACAAAGCGATATGGGTGTATAGCACCAGCTCGCGTGGCAATACATCCTACCGCAAGTGGCGAAAGATGGAATTTCTACCACGCTGTCAGTCACAGGTCATGATATTATCCCTCAACGTACCTCTTGAGCGTCTAAGCCCTCATAGCAGGCATATGAATCTGCATGCTCGCCCATATCACGCTGATATACTCGCAGCTTTCGCTGTGCCTCTTTAAACGTAGGCTTATCGAAGTACACATCGACACCCTCGACGGCACGGCACTGTGTATACTTTGTGATACCCTCCTCTGCAGCAATGGCCAGAATCTCATCCAAGTGCGCCTTACGGAAGCGCATCATCTTCTTTGCCATATCTTCACCCACTCTTTTCTTCAGGTCTTCGTAGTCATGATATGTAGCGGGAAAAATGTGTCCTCCATTTCTGGGCAAGACACTAATATCGCATCAACGGTCTAAGCGAGATGGGCGCTCATTGCTCACCTGCCAGTGGCCCCTGAGCATACATCTTGGGCTTCAAGCATGACGACGCGAAGACTGTCTCCGCACTCAAGCAGAGTTCGCGCAAAAGAGGCGCCAGATATACCGGATCCAATAATAACTGTCATAGATTATTCACCGGCGACCTCAAAACAGGTACGGGGTATACTCACCCACATCTGCATGGGATGGCAGATTCTCCTCTGAATGGGCTTTTGCTATGGGAGCTACAGGTATCGTCCAAAAAGAAATTGTTGGCTCAGCTATAGGCAGACCGTCTGGAATGCCACTCCTCAGATACTTCTCAGCGGACGAACTGCGAGAGACTGGGAAGGGCTGTTGGGGACGGGAGACACAGTTTCCCATGAGATATCGTCGTAACACTAGGTGGTGGAGATAGTTGAAAGCGAAAAGCTATGAAAGAGCGAAGAAAGGCGCCCATGCTCGCGGCCGACCTGATATGACACGATGCTAACGCGGGGCTAACCAAATGAGAAAGTGCCACACGGACAGTCCCATACTCAAGTTGACTGGTTCGGACAAAGTTACGGGGCGTGAGGAAATTCGGTCCTTATCTTACCACCATGCGCATTAGCACCTCAACAGAGGGAGTTTTGCCACATCGTGTGCGGCACAACTGCTATCGCAATTGCGTAAGCATATCTTGAGAATACCCAAGGGGAAGCGTGATCAAGTCCTAAGGCCAGATACGCCCTGTCTCAAGATATGAGAGTAGCAGAAGTGAGGAGCTGGGCGCTGCTTGTACCATTTCGTTTGAGAAGTACACATCTTCGGTAACCCTTTTGAAGACTAGATTCGCAGTTTGAGTCAAAATCAACTCAGTGAGCCCAGTAGGTCATATCGATGATTATGAGCAGGTGTTCCAATGGTGTCTGGACTACCTGGAAGAGCCGTCCAGAAGGCGGCCTGAGGCATTCAAGTCAAGACATGCAAGTGCCAAGAAGACTTATTGCTTCCGCGTTCAACGTATCTTACGTTCGTGGAGCGAGTCTAGCCGAGAACTTGCAAGACGTCCTCCAAGTCCAGGGGTAGTGGCGTGGCGGACACGGTCGGACATCCAACCTCACCCGAAAAGTCATCGGTCGAGAGCCAGTTGCATCAGCCCACACGTTCCTGACTAGAACAACGAAACGGTGTTCGCAATTATTATAATAACATCACTCCTGCATGCACTGGCAATTTCAAAAGTTGATCAATCTCTTCACATCTAATCATTTTTAGAAGCTGTTAAGAACATGATCGTGGTGCTACACAGCGAGAGTATCTGCAAGGGAGATGAGAAACGAACAGTTGAATGGTGTCTGAGATTGTTCTGTTGAGTGTTCTCGTGTCGTCTCTTCAAGCTTCAGCAGGCAGGTAAGGAGTTGGTATCATCACCTTCCTATTGTCGAGTGTATCCGGAATCCTGTTTGGTCAGCGAGCGTCAAAGGGTGTCTTTCAGAGTCTTCATGAAGTCCTTCTGCAATCGTGCCAGATATGCGACCAACTCCTCCTGAGGAAGGGAAGAATGATCCAACGCCTGGTTCAACTGCGAATGAAGCTGGGGGATAGTAAACATTCAGGATTGGGAGTGTTCTGGGGAGTGATTGACGATGATACCTTCAGAAGTGCGCGCCTGCGAATGGTCAAGACGTTTATACGACTTTCCTCCTCGCAACGAAGGTTTTTTTCCGTAATAATTTCAGACACCCGTCTCGCTTCAGTGAGCATGTCGTCGGGAAGGTCAGCTAATTTGGCTAGTTCCAGACCTGATGGAGACTGGTCCAGATGCCTTCTCCATCTGTCTGTTGTCTGCGACTCACCATAGTGACCTGTATTTTCTGGGACTCCATCAAGGATCCTATAATCGTGTAATCAGCTGGGTATCCGTGTATCATGTATTACACTGATTTGGGTTTACTTGTACTGAAACGTCATGCCGAAGTTAGAGGCCGACGGACGTGAACGCTGGATGTTGATTAATCTGTAAAGAAGCTACACTCGAGAGGAGTATGAGAGCACCTGAACAGACAAATGCAAACTGGACAAATTGGTCGTCTATTACTGGTCAAAATGGTAACGATCACTCACTTAACCACAGCGGGCTGTCGAGACAGAGTCGTCGATAACTCGTGAAAATGGCTAGTCCTCTTGTTAACACGCAAGTTGACCCAGAATTCGCGTGCTCACGTAGCAAAGAAGACAAAACACTGCAATTCTCGTGAGAGTGTAAAACAAGGCGGGAGCAACTGTGCTTACTTTTAATCTGACGAGTTCTTCTGCAATAGCATGTGCGATACCAAGACCCTCAATAGGGGATGTCCCTCGACCCAACTCGTCGATAAGGACCAGTGTTCTTGGGGTCGCAATGCCTGGTGGGGTGTTCAGTACGAGTAACAGACAACTATAGATCCAGACCTAGGATCATAGCGGAGGATGTCATTTCATTTGCAAACGTGCTGAGACTCTTCTCCATATCGTCGTCATTGGAGAGCCGAGTAAGTAAGGCGTCATGCAGGCTCGTGAGAATGAGTGCATCAAGGTTTGATCAAAATCAACAACCCATGACTCACCGAAAGCTTGAGTACTCAGCAGGCACAAAACAACCGGTCATTGCCATCACAGTGAGAAGACCCGTTTGACGGAGATATGTACTTTTCCCTTGTGGAAACCCTAAGAATGATCAGCGGGACGGATGCAGACGTACTTCGTACCTGACATGCTGTTGAGGGGTATGGATGTCTGTCTGTGCATCCAAGGTAATGAGTAATTTATGAAACGCACTTTGGCCCTTGAACAATGTGAAAGTGGGCAGCGTCGCTGCAATAAATATCGTTTGAAACGACCATTCCGGCAGACTGAACAATCTCAAGGACAGGATGACGACCATTCTTGATCGCCAATGTATCAGTAAACTCAGGACGCACTAAAGAAAAAACTCAGTGGGCGTTCTTTAAAAGAAAGGATTATGAACTCTGTACCATAGCTTCGCACTGGTGAAAAAAACCGTCAGACAGAGGCAAGGTGCAAAGATTGGAATGACGAGCTTATGGAGACATGAGCAAAAGACCATAACAAGTCGATGGTTGCAACCTAAACCGGGCGTTGAGAATCCTCCCAAAGAAATGGAGATGTCATTACCGCTTCTGACGCAGAATAGAGCACTCCCGAAAACGCTATAATTTGCCCTACCAGGTCCCGGATGATCCTTTACATGTTATCAATCGACAATCAACGACGGAGTCACGATTGAAACATACCCGTCACTCAAGACCAGAGTCTCCTCCAACGATTCTTTCATTCGAGCGTTCATTTTTTTCTGTCATCCGATACTTATTAGAACACGTATTGCCTTTTCCATCGAATCTCACCAGATCCATGCTTGAGAACAGCCAACGACCCCTTTGCGCAGACACGTTAATGAATCCCTTCGGCAGCTCGTGTTCGATCTCATCCTTCTTGATCGCGAACACAAAGCCACTTTCTTGGTAAATGAGAGTAAGGGGCAGGGAATGCCGTTCGCTTAGGGCGTTGTTGAGCTGATATATGTCTGCGACATTTTCTTTGAAAGTTTCACGAGCAACATCCAAGAGGCGATTGCGGTTCGCCTGCGATAATTGAGCAAATTGTAGAAAGCGAGTGGATGCCAATGTACCTTAACTGCATATACTCTTGCGTTAATCGCGCCAATCCCTCCCTAGCAAGAGCTGTTCAGACGGCGACGACAATAGTATACTCCAATTACCTTGACTGTACCTGCATCGTCGTTGAGGTTTTCCGCGATGAGCTCCTCGATCTTGGCCAGCCGTTCGTCAGACAGTATCTACAAGTAGGTTGTGGTATAACAAGCTGCAAAGTTGAGACCAGAGCGCAGGGCTCACGTCATATATAATATTCAGTAGCTGAGACTTGCATCCATTCAAAGCTCTCTGCAAGAACGGAAGGCTTCGGACAGCCGTGCGCAAGTTGAGCATTTGTGACACGCGGGAAAAAGCACCTTTTGCTGTTTTTGTTGGCCGAACTTCAGAAAACCCGAGCTATAGGCTGGGAGTTATGTTCGCGTCCACACCACGAGGTAAGGCTCACCGATGAGATGAGCTTGTCAAAGTCCATCTTGTTCAGGGCTTTTAAAGCATCCTTAATCTCAGTAAATTTATCTTCGCTGTGAATGAGCTCTACGGGAATTGTAGTGGTCAATACTTGAAGCAGAATTTTGACAATATCAGACCTTCCACAGCGTCTAGGCGGGCATCCAAAGCGCTTTGGGCTACAGGCGGTATATGTAGAATCAGCTCATCGGGGTTCCATAGTGCGAGCACTTGCCTGTCAGGGGTGCCAGTATATTCGTTCGCAAAAGTCGTGTAGCCATTGCGGTATAAGTATGGTTGAGAAGCCTAACGCATGTCAAATCATGAGCAATCTGGAAAAGGATGTGAGATACCCAAAGAGAGAATGCGTGGATTTCTTCCGGGTCTGATTGTTGATTAGCTCCAGATTTCTAACAGTTTCTGGGTCTATCATCATGGTCCCCTCGACGGGGATATAACGTATACGAAGAGAACACGCAGAAAAGCGGGTGTTGAGGCGAGTTTCTACAAATTTGAAAAGAGCGCATGCGGCTGAGAGTGTATAGTATCTGGATACTAGAAATTAGCAAAATAGACGAGCATATATGCGCATATAACTACTTGTCTGTCACGGAGACCAATGTGGCGGCACGTTCATCGTCTTCAACACAGAACTGAGCGATAAATTGATAGCCTGTATGATGGTTGAGTGTATATATGCGGGAGAAAGTGTGTTGTCGGCTGACCGGCGCTATCATTCCAGTATTTTCTTAGTATCGGTTCGATGGGAATTTGAGGAAACTCCTCCTTGATGAACTGTACCGACAGCGATGACGATGAAGCTGCTCGCGCGGCAGACGCAGATGGAGTGAGGCTTGCGTTTGTCGGGGTTAGGAACGTATCGGGCACTAGGATTATGGATGGCGGATGCACGTGCATTTGGTGTAGCGTCTTGACATACGTAGAGCAGTCCGAGAGCTAATTCACATATGTGAGTTGCTATGAATTAGGAGGAGAGGAGTCCTAACCTGAATGAGCATGACTCTACCCGTATCTTTATCGAGGGCGGCCATACCCACTTCGTGCGCAATGCCTCGACTTTCGATGAGGGCGATAACATAGCTGGCGTCGTGCATGGTGGAAGCGGCGGTTTGGGGACGTGCTGTACCAGGGCGTGACTGGGCAGTCCATGGTCGGGATGCGCTTGTCTGCCGTGTATAAGGACGCGAGTGCCCAGATTCAGGGCGCGCTGATGACAGTTCGTTGACTGACCAAGGACGTGCGGTGCTCATGGGTGGAGATACGGTTGCTTGTGAAAACAACAAGTACTAAGTGCTCCAGTAGTGGTTAATGTCAAAGCCTCAGATAGAAGGGTTAATGATCGGATGCAATTTCCACACAAGTACCTAGCTGCCCACTAGGGGTAACTGCAGAGAGCTACGGATGTCTGCCAGTCTGCTGCAGGGGCTTGTGCCAATTGCGATGGAATAGATATGGTTTACGATGTATTGTCCCAACTCGATTTACATCGTTCGCAAAGTTCTAGTTGAAAGTTGAAACCAATTTCACGGTCGACAATATAGTGATTATATAAGCAAGTCGGAACAGTTTCCATTGAATTTCTTATTGGTTGACGTTCATATGGCAGTTCTTAAGTGACTCTTTCAATGTTTCTCCGGAGGCGGAATCGACAAATTTACGATGATAATGATGATCGCATGCACACCCGCTCGGGATGTTTAGCATGCCGTGACTCTGTCCATGTGATTGGCGTTCCTCGCGTTCCTGCAATCCCTGTACGTGTATGTTAATCGGACGGAGCTAGCAGGCTCGAGCTCCATTCCCGGACCATCTGCGAGCACGTCTCTTACTCATCTACCACCATGAGCATGATCGTTCCCAGTCGTACGCTCCGCCATCTTGTTCGCGCTCGAGCTTTCTCCACTGCTCGACCTCCCCGCCTCAGACGACTGGGACGCGTGCTAGTGCTTTCCAGCGCGTTGACCACCTCCGCACTGGGCTGCGCATTCTACACTGATGCTTCAAATACCAATCCTGCCTCTTTTGACACACGCACACTGTCGGATCTCCTGCGTGCGTATATTGTGTATGGGACATGCAGTATCGCCCCCCTCGTCGATGCGGCACCAACAACATTGAATATCTTGTTCGGTATCCCTGGAGTGAGCAAGATAGTCGAAAGTTTCGTGCGAGCTACTTTCTTCCATCAGGTACATATTTTCTATTCTTCTTTGTCTAATCTGGAGCCATAACTGGGTTGGCAGTTTGTCGGTGCAGAAACGGCCGATGGTGCCCTACCAATCTTTGCATTACTCCGCGCAGAGAACAAAGGCATTCTCTTCAGTTACGCTGTTGAAGTCGACGAGAAGGAGGTGGCGGGTCAGGCGAGCGTGGAAAGGCAACATGTACACAAACGTATCGTAAAGGAAATGATAAGGAGTATTGACGTCTCCGCTGACTATGAGGACGGAAGGGATCTCCTACAGGGTGCACACTCAGGGAGGCGGACTTGGATTTCTGTTAAGCTTGTGAGTTGTCAGTATCAAAGTAAAAGCACCATACTCATAATCACCCAGACCGCCCTGCTTCCAAATGCCCAATCCTTGATCAACCTATCAACATACCTCACACATACTCGAGCACAGCTTGAACCGCCGGTACTCTTTCCAGGGACTCCTTCTCCATCTGATCTTTCTATCCTGCATTCTTCTATACCTACAGGAGCACTAACGGAATCTGATATCCACGACCTGAGAGAGCTATATAACGACCTTATGCAGATTTGCACACGTGCTGAAGAACGCGGAGTAAGAGTTTTCATTGATGCAGAACATAGGTGTTTCAAGTTTTCGACTGCTTTTTTAATGTCACATGCTAAACTACCTCTCCGTATTATAGTTGGTACCAACCCGCCATCGACGCATTTGGACACGCATTGATGGAGCGATTCAATAAGCTCCCCTCCGGTGGCTCCCAGCGGACATGGTGGGACATCTCCTCGTGGATATCCTCTTCATCTGCAAAAGAAGCTGCGCACAGCAGAGTGCAGCCTCTCGTGTATGTGACCTATCAAGCCTATCTGCGGCGGTAAGTACTGAGATGTACGTACATGACCAAGTGTGCTCACGCGCAAATTATAGCACGCCCGCGCACCTCGCGCACTCCCTGGTGCAGGCCCGTGAGAGAGGCTATGCTCTGGGAGTGAAACTTGTCCGGGGGGCTTATCATCCTCGCGAGCTTGCTGCCCATCAACTGGCTCGTTCAGCAACCTCTCCAGCCCGATCCTATTCACCAAAACATTCACATTCGTTCTCCATATCTCCCGACCCTGAACCCCCTGTTCAATCCTCGAAGGATGCGACGGACCAGTGCTATCACGACTGCGTGACCCTGTTGGTCGACGAAATCTCTCGTGACATTCACCGCTCCGGCCGATCTAGTGCACCAGCCATTGGTGTATTTTTTGGTACGCATAACTGGACCTCGTGCGAGTTCGTCCTTGAGGAACTTGTCAAGAAGGGTCTGGGAGTCGTCGAGCGTGTTGCTATCGATGAGGTGCAAGAGGGCGTGGTGCGGATCCCGCCCGAGGTTGGAGAGAGGGTTGCATTTGGGCAGCTGTATGGCACGTTATCCTTCTGTGTTTTCTGTCTAATAAAGCATTAACTCATTGTCTGGCATGTAGGGATGTCAGATGCGCTGACGAACCACCTCGTCGGGCGGATGCGGTGTGAGGCCCCGTCTGTGATCAAGTATGTCCCATACGGCGCTCTGGTGCAGGCGAGTCTCTTTCTATTCCCTTCTGGATTGGCTTTTCCGCGTCAATGCATGTTTGGTTTTTCATCTTTCGCCGTGCTATTCGAGTTTATGGTGTCGAGGATGATTCTGACCATACATGTTTAGGTCATGCCCTACCTTTCTCGCCGGGCGATTGAGAACAAGAGCATCCTCGGAGCAGGTGGCGCCACAAGAGAGAGAAAGGAGGCTGCGGCTCTCATTTGGAAGAGGGTGAAAGGGTTAGTTGGATCATAGAGCATTGTTCATTCATCATCAAGGGTTTATTGAGCGAAACACGAATTTCAATGCAACAAAGGGCTCCAGACGCAGGATTATAAGTACTGGTATGTAGACTCAGGTAACTACCCCACATCATAGACTTGGAAACGTAGCGTAACTAGACAGATATCCTAATCGCAAGAACAGTTGCGTTTTGCCTACGAGAGCATTGAAAAATAACCTACAGTGCCTGCATAGTGAAATCCTTCAGTGTCCAAGTAACTCCCTAAATTCTGGGCCCCATTGTTCATTCTTCCGCGATTCCTCCACAAAGGCGTCGAACTTGGGCGCGCTGCCCGCACTATCGATCTTGCTAAGGGCAGCCACAGCACGCATCGTGCTCCTCCGCAGCTCTGCCGCGCGTTCAATGTCCTGCTTCACTGTGTCTTTAGTGACGGCTGTCCCGCGCATCGTCAATTCAAGAGAGGGTGTAAGTTCGTCGAGGCGCTGTGCAAGTGCGATGGATGTGGTCGGAGATGCTGATAGCCGCGCGAGGAGCATGTGCCCAATCACTTTAATCTCGTCTGACGGATCGCTAATGGCTGCAAGCAAGTGCGAGAGGAAAATCGACAGGTCGAGTTTAGTTAGGCAGGTATCGAGCTAGGAGTATATGATTGAGGGGAGAACACATGTATGGAAAAAGCTTACAAGAGTGTACAGCGTCTCCCATGCGGTCTTGCGCGCGTCGAGGCCATCATCGACTTTGTGTGTCCAGGGTCCCATTTGGACCGTACGGATAAGATCGGGGTTGACTTTCATCTCCGCATAGAGGCTCGGGAGCAAAGTCGGAAGGTGATCGCGGATGAGGTGGGGCTTCGTTCTTGCCGCAGAGTTCAAAGCGGATAACGCAAGGCGGCGGACGTTCTGTGTAATTAGTGTCAGGAAATTCAAATTGATTAGAGCAATCGGCGTACCAAATCCTGGTCATGGATTAAATCCAAGAAGTCCATGATGAGCGATGCCAAAAGTTCGTCGTATGATGGTGACGGCTCCGCAAGCGTGTGTCGGATGGCAGATACGACAGTGGCGCGTGCTGCAGGGTTCTCGTCATGGATGCGAGAGTGAAGTTGCGGGAGATATCGCGAAGGATGTGTTGTAGTAAGTTTGCCCAGACAGGCAGCGGCAACATTGCGTGTACTGTCTTCTGCATCCTCCGAGTATTGAAAGAGGGGTGCCCAGAGCTGTTCTGCAACACCTTCAAGTTGCCCATGCGAGCAATGCGTGACCACCTAGGCTGGTTTCAGAACACAAATTGACGCAAAAGACTTATTTTCAGACCTCCTTCAATGCGTGCAAGGACAGTAGCTTCTTGTGCGGATCGCTCTCTGCAACCCTGAGGATTGCAGGTAAAAATTGATGGAGATTTCCAATGGCGATATTTCCTAGGTACTTCAATCCATGTATCCGGTTGACGTATAGACTTTACTTACCAGCAGCGAATGCAGCAGCAGCACGGATCTCCTCCTCTTCTGCTGCGAAATGTTCGATAGTATTGGTAAACGTATCTTGTTGCTTCGACATGTCACTGTTGCAGGATTATCGATGGAATGGAGACACGGAGCATCTGACATACATGAAACGACCAATTTCCCCGACAATCAACAGACTTAACACCACAACAGAAGTGGTGGATTTTGACTTGGAAGATTTCTAGAAGCAGCGCAATGTAAGAGACTGGCTAGTTTAACATGCCTGGGCTGACCTTGATATATTTGGAGTAGACCGCAATGGTTCCTGCTGCCACTCCCTGAGCGCTCTGGACAACTTGGCCAATGCATTTAGCGACATTGGCTAGATTGGCGTCTGACTTGTTGGCCTTTTCCACCGAAGTCGCCAAGCTGGGAACAACATGGGTTGCAATCTGATTATCAGCCTGCACCAATGAAGAGAAGAACATTAGAAGTGAATCGAGAGCAGCTCCTGAGACGAGAGGCGAATGCGCAATCTGATATATATCGCCAAGGAGCTCGCGCTCAACTTCAGGGAAAGTAGCGGTCGGAGATAGCTCGAGTAACACTGTGATGATAGTCAATGCATGAGACAATAGGGAAATGTCTGTCGTCGATATGTATGGTCTGATCTGAGGGACCAAAGTGGGTGGCAGATCGGTAGGAATACCGGACGAATATCTGGACAAAATCAGGCTACTGTCAGATCCCCAAGAGATGAACTGACCTTTTCAAAAGAGTATCGAGGGCGACGAATATCTCTGGCTTTCCTCCCCTCTCACTCTTCTTTAATAGACCCATGATCCATTCAACACAGTAGTTCACCCATTCATCACTCATTTCCACGTCCCTCGCAACTTTCGTGACTACTCTAACAGCTCCTCCTGTATTGCCCGTGGTCCGACATATGGCTTGCCATTCCTTGCCGCCTTTCGGTTTGATGACATCCAGGGCGCAAATCCATAGGTCTGCAATACAGTCCTCAGCGCATCCACGCACCTCGGCGTCTGTGTCGTGAGTGCTGAGACGTTGAAAAGCTTGATCATACAGACGCTCCGCCCATTCGCCGTTCTTTATCGGCCTCGTGGCATTGAGTAGAGCAGAGAAAGCGCGAAAGGCTTCTGAAGCAACTCGGGGGTGTTTCTCTCCAGCGGACTTCAAAAGAACAGGTGACAGAGTAGGAAGTGACACGGAAAATGTGCCGGGAGCATGCGTCGCGAAATACAATGCGATGAAGGAGAGACACGTAAGGTGAAGGGCCGAAGTTGAAGTCGCTGGCGACTGAAGCAGCACAGATTGAGAAATTGCGGCAATGGGCGTGATTTGGTTGGAAAGACATCCGGGGAGAACGCCAAGCAGAGCGTGTAGAAGCTGGAAGCCTGCCTGAAGCATCGGCGGCGGAGTCTTCGGGGACTTGAGTTGCTGGAGCAAGGTCTTGGATAACGACGAAACCTGTGAGCGCAGAAGGGTATATGGCGTTTCCTCGACATCCATTCTCTCTTCGCTATCTCTTTTCCTCTTTCTAATGGCGGAATCGTTCTCTTGAGATTGCGGCAGGCCACCATACAGGCTAGTCTGGTTGAGTAGAACAACATAGGTTGCCCATACTTCAAGCCGAACCGTTTTCTCCCTGTCGCCAAACCTCGAGATTAGCACAGGCGACACCTCTTTGTAAAGCGAAGTCAGAAGCTCAGGGCGAGTGGTGATCACAGCAGCTAGAAGTTTGGTAGAAGCACGCCGAATCTTGTACGATGTGTCTTCATCGTCCGAGTACCTATATGTATATTGTGAGCAAAATTAGAAAATAGAATTAATCATGTGGGTCCCACTCATCAAGATCGGCATCCTCGTCGTCGTCGTCATCATCGGCGTCTGCCATCTCTTCGTCCTCGCCGTCATCCGGTCCTGCATAGTTCTGCAAAAGATGGGATTTAAACATGTAAATATATGAATTCATAACTCACCGGGTCATATTTGATGAACTGGTTCCCTATCTGTACTATCGAGCTTAAGAAGGGTGCCGCTTCTGCGGGAGACCTCAAGAGTAGCGTCTCAAGAGCCTGGTCCAACATGAGTGATGAGTAGCAATATGTAAAAGACTGATTGCCAACCTGAAGACAACCTTCACGAAGTTCATCATCGTCCCTTTGGACAGCTTTGACGACGCCAGGTATGATGTCGGTATATACTGATGTAAGCTGCTGCGGTGCCTGTCGTATGATAGCAGCAACCAGATGCACAGTCGTGCGTTGTTTTTCGAGGTTAGCGTTGTGTGCAAGGAACGGGAGGATGTAATTCTGCAAGAGATCGTTGACGAGCACAGGGGGAGCTACAGGAACGTATTGTGAGAGCGTTAGAATAGCACGTTTGCGTACAGCGGGACGAGAATGTGAAAGAAGAGGAGCTATGGCAGGCAGAGGGTGGGGTGTAAGGGATGGATCTGATACGTGGGCCGGAAAACGAGTGATGAGTATAGATAGCGTTGACAATGTCTCAATCAAAGTCTCTGGCGGGGTTTCTGTCTACAATGGACCATGTCAAGAGCAGAAGCAATATTGGCAGTACCAGCTTACATTCGAAACTTGCTGTAGAAGTTTTGGTGCAAGCTTTGCGCATGCTCTGGGAGTGATTTTGCCTTCCAGTGGCAACTCAGAAGTAATCGTTTTCAATGCTAGATATTTGCCGTCAGATTATGAGGTGCGCCACGATCTCGATTTCTTACCCAAGCCAGATATATCACGCAATTCATCGTCCTTCCCCACTGAAAAGTTGATTAAGCTATCGACCACCAGTTCCATCTGCGTTTCGCGGATGATCTTGATCAATTGACCCAGACTAAATACGCAGTACCGCATAGAAGCCATAAGCCACAAGAGCGAGATAGAATAGATGTGGGCCATACCACTTAACAGCCTGATTCTTGACTTCCGAAATCCTATCCTCCACCAACGAAAGTACCTGCTTGAGGACCTTTGTCTCGGTAGGTTCGTCTCCGATGAAGCTGGCTGGATCTTGTTTAATCTCGCTCATCAGGTCGTTTAGACCCATAAATCTATCGAGAACTTGAGAAAACTGGATGATATATATTTGGGGCAACCTCACGCACCGAAAGTCCTGGTCCGGGGATTGCATCTATAGTAATCAAGATTGCAAAGAGCTCAGTTGATCCAGCGAGCAAACATCAGATAACTAACCTTTTCGATAAGGCTGTTCATAAGATAAGTCTTCGTCATGGTGTTCGTTCGTTGAAGTTGTGGACCAAGATCTAAATGTTGTTGGAGCTTGCAGACAGGAGCCACACGACGCGCTTTTAGAATATGGAATTTCGGTCACGCACGTCACACAAGTTGCAGCCTGAGCCGAGAACTTATTTCTTTAAAGCTTTAAAGGCGGAACAATGGGATAATACAGGTCAACGAATGGATGGTAGCGATAATCATGTACAATATTAATGCAATGTCGGTTATCATACAAAACATAAAGGAAATCACTGAGCCGTTGAGTGGTGTGCCAGCACGCCTGCTTCCTCCAGCATTTGTTTTATATGCGGAGTATCAGGCTTCAACTCGCCATTTAGAGGCGCTGCATATCTGCGCATATTTCGATTATAAGTGACAAGCCAAAAAAGTCCTTCACCCTGTCAGTCACAAGACGCAAGTCAGCAGGGCAGTCTGACAATTGTATCAAAATATTCACCTTCATCGTCCGGCCAACCTTGGGCTGGCCGACAATTTTCCCTTGATACCACTCATAACCTGTGGAATGGATCCACACACAGTCGCCATGCTGATAGCCACGTCAATAAAAGAACAAAGGAAACGAGTTAGAAATACAACGCTACCTGAAATCTATAAGGCCACGGATCATCGAAATCGTCCGGTTGACATTCTTGAAATTTTATATCACCGTATACAGGGCCATCGTCCCACTCCTCGAGATTCACATAGCGTAGTGGATTTGGCTTTCGGTCGGTCCCCATGATACTGCGAGGATCTTTCTTGGGATCGTGTAGATATTTGAGGTAAATCAAGGAAATCAGAGGAGAACTGTCAAGTTATCGAGAATTTCGAGTGCAGGTGAAGTCAAGTTATTTCTCCAAAACAAATTCAGACTCTTCAGTTGTTTATATACCCAGCTAGTGTGGGCCGTGTGGCGAAAGACAATGACTTCCCATTGCCATGCCAGAGAAACGGTCCACTATTGCTTTCAACTTTGACAGAATACAATGAAGTTAATGATCACAGCTTTGATGTCACGGCTCACAATTGTTCTAGGACAACCGTCCACTGCGAAGGACCTGCAGTTGGCTAACTTGAAGGGCTTCTCCATTGGTCACGATAGCAACTATTGTACTCCTCGATGACTACCTAAGAGAAGTCCAGAGTCAGATATATTGTATGCTTACCTAGGCCTGTTGAACGTTGAACGTTGATGTAGTAAAAGCAGGGCCGCCCACTCGGGAGGTCCGACCCGATGGCAGCACAGCCACTGTTGTCTTCCTTTTGCTGTGGTCTGTCCAGTTCACACTTATAGAACCTACCACCCACTGTCATGTGCAAAAGGCCAATGAGATCGTTAAATTATTTGCATCTTACAACGATAAGGTACAGGCGAGTGTTAAGACATCCACATTACGACAAAGTCCTGCGACTGGAAAAGGGAAAACTGATCAACAGAAAAACCTGAGCTTCAGGAGGGAAAATCGATATCAATGAAGTGCGGCGTGATTGCGAGATTGAAAAAAATCATATAGAAGGCTGAAGGCCCGAGGAGGGTACCAAGCGAAGGGTGGAAGACTCATGGTGCACTAGTCCGACTGTTTGGGCAAACCATGGGGTGTCTGGCGTCACTGGCCCCTCCGAGTCGTTTGTTGTGGCGGAGAATGTGTCTGTAGCTGCAGAGGGTGGCAGGGGCTCCATGCCAAGCGTCCAGGTTGGTCCATAGATCCCACGCATCACTACCATCGCGTTACGGGCCCTACTTGTGTCCATTGACGTGGATGTGTGCTGCTCTCGCTTAGATAGAGACTTCCTAGATATTTTGCGACGTATAACTGGTACCAGCTTTTGACATGCGCGGACAGCGGATCGATAAACTGATTTCGAGCGAGACGGAAAGGGTTCCATAGGGCTGAAGCCGATGCCGTAGCCGATCTGTTTGACGCCAAGGGGAAGTTCCTTGAGTAACGGATCAAGGTGGGGAGACCTAAGTGTAGGGGTGCTTGCGGGACGCATCCTCTTGCGGAGCTTATTTCGGACATGTAATTTCGTGGAAGGAACAGTGCTTGCGATAGATATTGCAGAAAGGGCGCGATCTTGAAAGGTTACCGACCGACTTTTGCGAAGCGTGCCAAAAATCTCTCGGGGCTCCTCACGACTGTCTGTGCTTGAGTTAGAGTAGTGAGAGGAAACGGAGTGGATCTCTAAATCAAGAGCATCCCACAACGATAATGGACCTGCTGGAGTGCGTCCTAGGTCCATGTCTAAAGAGGTTTGCCTAAAACGTCGTACACAATCTTGCGTGTTGGACTCCACTCGGCCTACGTCCAGGGATCCCTCTTCATCAGAAGCTTCAGGTACAATTTCTAAGCGAGTACTTTGTGAAGAGATGCGTCTTTGAGTCTGGAGAATAGCATCTTGATGCGTTTGTAGAGATCCAGATTTAGGTTTTACTATTCGTTGTGGCATGGAGGTAAATGAATCCATGAGTTTCTCTTCGGCCAACACCAGAGGTTCGTCTTCTGTATGCGCTTCATTTGCTTCTGAAACAGTCACTTCTTCAGAGTGTCGTATATTGATGTCAGGATCCTCATCATCGTACCCGAGGGGTGCTGCAGTGAATGTCAATTTAGCAGGCAGGAACTCTGCAAATTGGTATTCAAACCCTTGTTGACCCTGTTGGTCACGTTCTTCCAATTCCTACGTCAAGTTTCAACAATTTGGTAACGTCCAGAGTTGTCAAACTCACACAGTGCAGAAATATGTATGCGCCCTAATCTGTTTGATGTCCAAGCGAAGAGCTGCGTTGCGCTCCAAGCACTAGTCCCGATCACGCGTATCAGAAGGCTTCTCGGCGTCAAGAGATTCCGAGACTTACTCTGACCAGAAGATCGTGTGCTGTCCACGATACTGATCTTGCCCGGGGAACCATCAGCGAGCAGTGAAGGACCTTGGTTTGCAAAATGGCAGCGTTGTCGTTGTCGTTTTCAGCAACATATGGGTGCTAAAACGCATCAATAGATGGAGAAATCGATGCAGTAAACTCACAGATCCGAAAAGCATCATGTACATCAGCACGCCAAAACTCCAACAGTCGACGCTAAAGTCGTGTGCCCACCCTAGGATGAGTTCAGGAGCGCAATACAGACCAGTATCAGGCAATGAGAAAGAGGCTGCTGAATCAGGTCTGCATGCTTGACCAAATCCCGTGATGACGACATGTCCCGACACGTCAAACATGATATTACACGGTGCCAGGTCACGGTGGATTATGCCAGCAGTGTGAAGCGTGGCGAGAGCTTCTACCTAGTACAGCTAAGTATATTTCACTGCGTCGTTGGTTTAACTTACTATTTCGCAAGCTATTTGCAGGGCATGGTTTTCACTAAGGCTCGTGTCGCGATCGAGCAAATCCTGAAGACTGCCAGTAGGATAAAACTCCTGGTTCAAAGTGTTGGCATCTGGAGTGAAAGAGCTAAGGTAAAGCATACCGCGATAGAATGAATTTCAAGGTCATCCTCATAGATCCAGATGAACGGCGAGAGAAAGGAAGACCGCAGGTCGCGAATTTCCTGGCAAATTTCCACTTGAAATTGGATGTGATCATGAGGACTTTGGATTCGAAGGCGCTCCTTGTTCGAAATTCGTATAGCATAGAGTTTGAAGTCGTCGCATTTTCGACATAAATGCGTCGACGAAATGGAATCCTTGAAAAGTGTGTATAGTAGTCGGAACTGTGTGGTTTTGTTTGAGTGTAGGTTGGTGTCAATATTCACAAAACCCACATCACCGGCCTTCACGCCTTGCCTGGAGGAATGTATGGGTCTCGGTTTCGGCGAAATGACCATCACTTCCTACGAGGATCATGAGTACCTCCGACGGTCATCGACACAAGGAGAAACACTGCACCTCAATTTCTCCATCCCTGAAACGGGGAGCGAGATCCGCAATATTCTTAATCTAGAGTTCAGGCGTTAGAGCAATTCCAGTGCCCAAAGGTGATGCGATTAACCTCGAC
This sequence comes from Suillus clintonianus, assembly GCF_016758775.1. NCBI lineage: Eukaryota > Fungi > Basidiomycota > Agaricomycetes > Boletales > Suillaceae > Suillus > Suillus clintonianus. The sequence goes on along the minus strand of NW_024539253.1, from coordinate 55,466 downwards.
GTCATAACTCAGGTCCGCGACCATGTCTGCTTTCCTCTGAGTTTCTGGAGGGTCCGGAAACAACAAGGATGTCGCAATATCGTCGTCGAGAAGACCAGTGAATGACTCCTACATCAAAAGGTAGTTAGCGTGCAATTCAAACTTGCGGAAACTATCGTTGTAGTACTGAAAAAGGTGAGAGGTCGAAAGATTCGACAGCGAGCCTCGGGGCCAGCTGAGAGTGCTGGGAGATTATGGACTTTGTTATACTGCGAACGGGAGAAGAAATTGGAACTGGTTGTGTTTCGGTAGCGGGCATGGTGATGTGCAAGTTCCAATGAACTGAAGTGCAAATGCGTTAAGTGTGTGAATTGTTTCAAAGGAATGCAAACAATTCGAAAATTTGGCTTCTCATGAATGCATGGGGCAGGACGCAGGCCTCGAGCTATAGCTAGCTAGCCTTCCGTACGTAGGTAGACCTATAATAGAAGGAAGATACGTAGTCGTTCCTTTTTGAATATGGACGGCGATATGGGGTTATGGTACAGACAAGATTTGACTGCCTTTTTTAGTTTATGTGGTTGGCACGGGCCTGATGTTAGTCCTTCAAGCCCCCTTCATCATTGTGATAGCAAAATTTCACGATTTACTTATCCATCGTATATATACGATCAGGGACAAATAAGCTAGCCAGCGGGGGAGCACAGCGAAACGATATCAGGTCGCCGAGAAATTTTCCAAGAAAACATGAAATACTGGACAGTGTTCTTGATACATTTTATTAAGTTCCTGCTTAAAAATTGGGTATCTCGTACGAAAGTTCCTTTGGATGTTTCATTCTGTTAAATTGGGGTATAAGCTGGTGGAGGTTCATCATTTGCAACCCCCGTCTTCGCTGTCAACGGATGCATCTCCATATTCTCTGGACGTGATGGACGCCCGACGGATGTGGCCTGTGAAGGGGGGTATGCTGCTGGAGTGACACTGATGGATGGTGTTCGGACAGCAGATGGATCAGCGGAGACTCGTGAATGTGTCGAAGGGGAAGAATGAGAGGTGGGAACATTGGGGGGTAGTTGAAACGAACCGCCTGGTAGGCGGGTAGAATCTGGCGAAGAGGGTGGTGAAACGTGTGGGCTCTGGTTTGGATATGAGTGGTGAGTTGGAGAAGGTATGGTCGGTGGTCGCGTGCGTGGAGAGTGTGTCATGGGAGATGAATGTGATGGTTGAGGAAACGAGGGTGCTGGAGTCATTCCTTGTCGGTTCAACGAATTCATCTGACTGGGGACAGGTCTTGATGACTGTAGGCCAAGAGGGCCTTGTGCTTGAGTGGGGTATGGATGGAAAACATTTGATTGTGTGTTGTAATAGCTGTTACTGGGTGCTCCATACACAACGGTCGTCGTTCCTCCAGGGATGTAGGCAGCACTTTGACGGAGTCTTCGGCGGCGACGGATTCTGCTGATAGTGCCGACAACTATCATGAGAGCAACTGCTGCAGTTTGAGCCAATGCTGGCAACTACTTTGACAAATCAAACCTACTTGCGCCAATAATAACGCCAACGATACTCGGCGTGGAGAAGGTTGGAGTGCAGTAAGTCGAATCCTCCCTAAATGTTATCTGAGACAAGAAATAAGCAGATTCTTGGTAGAGGAACTCACGAGTACGTGCAAGATGCATAGACTTGAGAAACACAGAGCTCAAGAATGACCAATAATGTCACGACATTTACGAGACTAGCTTCGTGAAGTCGAACTTGAGGCATTTCTATTCAGTAAAGTGAGATCGCTGTGTAGGTAGGAGTTGGGCTTCAAAAATGACTCTGTCGGTCAAGGAATAATAAGAATTGGTATGGTGGAACCTGAGCCTCGTGGAGGCGAGAAAGATAAAAGTGTAAGAAGAGAAGATAGGTACTCAAGTTGGTCAATGATATCTTAAGTGCAACTCAATATACATGGATGCTGTACGCGAGGCACGAATGTACTCGTGACCTATGTGCCTGGCAGCTGTACAGTAGAGCGGTACGCGGCGAATGCCAGTGCATGCGAACAACCGTGGGGCAGACAACAGTTGTTATTTGAGGAATTCGAACGGCAATAGCACTTGTCGGATCTTCCAACCGAAACTTCAAGCGTGCCATTCGATAACTTTAAAAGCAGTCGTCTTGAGGCTTGAGCTTGAGCGCTGTGCTGAGTGCTCGGCCATGAAAGCACCAGCTGAGCAACTGACTAATGGATATAGTACACAAGTAACTAGCTAGCTTTGAGCTAGCTGCTCGTTGGAACTTGAACGTGAGGCAAGCGCCTACTATAGTGCATAGTTATGCTATTGTACTAGTGCTAATTAGTAGTGTGATCTGCACTTCACTTCAACCTTGCACACCCTCTCTTTCGAACAGGCCAATTTAATGACAGAATCAACTAGCGCACCCCCACAATTGATATCGCAGAACACAAGCTATATCGTTAACAAGAACGGTGCAGATCGTGCGTTCTACATGTCCGCCAATAACTTATAACCACTGAGGTGAATAATGGGTTCCAGAACTTGTCAACATACTTCAACGTCGCCCGGACGGACAGGTCTATGTCCACTATGATGGGTTTGACAAACGCCTAGACGAATGGATTCCAGGGGCTATCCTCAAACCTGCCAACGAATTCGCGCGCAAAAGGAAGAGGGATACCCCTTCACCTACACCCCCAGAGCCAGAAACGCAGCCCGATCCCCTCATGACTGAGGAAGAGTTTGACATCAAACACCACAAGCAGATCACTGCGCAAAGAAATTTCGACAAGGTCAATTTTGGGCAGTGGCGGATCAAGACCTGGTACGTAGCGCGTATCATAATAATCTTCCCCTCACTCACATCATGTCATAGGTATTTCTCGCCTTATCCACTCACAGACTCGGAGCTTGAGGATAGCACTGGACTACCTGGAGGCTCAGCCTCGACGTCCAAGATTCCTGGTGTCAACAGAGCGACCGTTCGATCACATGGGCGTACCTCTGACCTCTTGGCCGGTGGGCTTACTCGCTCACACCTCTCTGGTGAAAAGAGTATATTATGGGTCTGCGATCGCTGTTTCAAGTACATGGCCGAGGGTGCAGCATGGGAGATGCATATAGTAAGCCCATATCTTTTCGAGTGTACAATTGGCTTACACCTATAACTCGCTCAAGAAACAATGCGACAGGAGACATCCACCAGGACGGAAGGTTTACCAGCGAGGTGCGCACATAATTTGGGAGGTTGACGGCGCAAAGGATAAGGTCCCCACATCTCGCTGCCCTCATTCGAATGCTTATGATGACCTCCAGCTCTATTGTCAAAACCTCTCGCTCTTTGGAAAATTGTTCATCGACGTTAAGACTTTGTTCTTTGATTGCGACAACTGTGCGTTTATGCCAGGCACGATGGCATTAACTCACACTCGCATCAGTCTTGTTCTATATTCTTACAGACGCGGATTCACAACGAGATCATGTTCTCGGATTCTTTTCAAAGGTATTTTGTATGCCATACTTAGCGTTCCGAATGCTTATTCTGCGTGCAGGAGAAAATATCATATGATGACTACAATCTTGCGTGCATCATTGTTCTCCCCCCATATCAGCGTAAGGGCTATGGAATGCTCATGATTGAATTCAGTACGTGCGAGCAAGCTTCATATAACTGTCAATATGTGTGCGACTGACACCATGCAGGCTACGAAGTATCCCGCCGCGCTGGTAAAATCGGCACACCCGAACGACCCCTTTCAGACCTGGGCTTAAGAAGCTACCTCACATACTGGGTGGCTACGCTTATTCGCTTCTTCAGGTTAGCTGTCAGCTCTTCGCGCTTGTACTGCCTTCATCATTTTTGTGCAGACGGCTTCTGTCAGTTCTCCCACCAGATCGGCCCACGGTTACGTCTTCAGGGCGACTACCTGACCTTACTGGTGTACTGCCTCCGCCCTCTGAGGACGCTAATTCGCGAAAAAAACGGGCGAAAGGATGGGATGGGGAAACACCTGATTCAAATTCCACATTTACATCACCAAACGGGCTGGATGGTAAGTGTGTATACATGTGATTTTGTTCAGCACTCAGCGTCTCCGTATGCGAATCTAGACACCATTGCAGCAATGCGGACCGTGCTGACAACTACCAATCCTGATGGCAGCGCGACTTCGCACGTCGTTGTGCGGTCCACCCTTGCAGAGATCGCGTCAGCTACGAATCTACGCATCGAGGATGCTGCGTTTGCGTTGAATGAGTGTGGGCTTTTGGGGAGCACATTGGAAGGTGTGGTGGGTATTACAAGGGAGATGGTAGAGGCCGTGGCCAAAGAGAGGAATGTAAAAAGGATGTGTTTGGATCCTGCTCATGTCATGTTGACTTGATCAATTCTGTCCACAATGATCTCGGGCTTGTTACAGTTGCTGCCCGTATGTGCGCTCAGACATTTCATTTACAGCGCCAACTTCTTATCAATCCGGTACAACATCTAACCTCAGGGAACATTGCACGTATTCATCATGTTTACGATGGAGAAAATGAGGTAAAAAATAGAATGCATGATGAAGTATGTGAGCGATCGTAGAGGCATGTGAACATAGCATAAGCGCTACAGGGTGTAGGACCAAGCAGGTCGGAATGAAACCGTGAATATTCATGAACCATTTTACTCCAGAACAGCTGCATCGTGCTCCACCGCAAGAATTGCTTGCCGCTTCTCTGCCAGCCTTTTGGCACGACGGTCGCGAGTGGCCTAAAAAGGTCAGCGCCATATACATTATTAAGGACTTGAAAACCAACCTTGTTCTTGCCACGGCGAGCCTCCATTTGGTCGGTGAGGATCTTGGTACGGTTCTTCTCAGCCTTAGCTTTGTGAATGTACTCCATGAGGACGCGCTTGTTCTTGAAGACGTTACCCTTCGATTTTTGGTACAAGGAGTGATATCTTATCATCCGCGTAAGAACACGAGATCAGCATGTGTAGGGAAAAACAGGCTCACAGGTGTTTGTCGATCTTGCCTGCTTCTCTGTATTTCCTCAACAACCGTCTCAAAACCCGCTGTCTCCGCATCCACTGCACCTTGGTGGGGAGACGAGCCTCAGCGGTACCCTTCCTCTTACCCGGACCAGTGTGACGACCCTTGCGCTTAGCAGCAAGAAGGTCGCGGGTGCGGGCACGGGAGTGGATAACGGTGGGCTTTACAATGACCCGACCATCTTTGATGAGTTTCTTTACGTGCGAGCGGGAGTTGGCATTCCCGATCTCAGCTTGCTCAGCGGGGTCGAGCCAGATTTTGCGCTTGCCAACACCGGCGACGGCAGCGGCGAGTCGCTTTTGAGAACGAAGGTTGACCATAGCGGCGTCTGAGTACAAAGAGTTATGAATTTAGGCAGAACTTGGACAGGCAGCGTTTCTCACCTTGATCTTGAGGATTGTCGATGAGGACAGCTGCAACTTCAGATTCACGAGCTTAGCCGCGATGTTACGTAAGGAAGCCACTGAACCTTATTAGGTTTAACTATACAGATCCACCGGATGCTTCCGGGGCCCTTGCTTACCATTTGACCACAAGGGTTATTTTAACATAAAACCTTGATAGCGAGAGCAGCCGCCCATTCAGTTGATTGATACACACTTTGAGTGACAAGTCGATGACGACTATGGTATGATGAATGAGTTTCATGTTGTTCCAAGGAAGCGGAAGCCAGTATGGAAAGCTTGTCAACGTAAAAAAAGTCAGCTTGACATTCATTCTCATGCATTCCACGAACCTGGCATAGGTGTTATTGCTATTCGCCAATGTATATTTGGTCTGCACGGGTTCCGCCAAATATGTTATTTTAGATTGATTCTTGGTAATGGTTTTCTCGTGTCTCTCAGATCTGGGGCCTCCGAGTCTCCGACTGTCGTCGAATTTGGATTGATCTGGTATTTCGATCATGATTTTGCATTATGCACATAATCTACTCTGCGAGAAACGACAGCGCTGCAGCTACGGGAACGATTGTAAGTAAATATTCTGATCCAAGTCTGTCTAAGGAAAAGGTACTCGGGGCTGACGATCCCGAGCTCCGATAAGAAGCTGATCAGATCATGTCACTGTCTTCTGACAGTGTTGGAGCCCGGAGAGTGTAAGTATTTATGTGGGTGTAAATATAGGATATGATTTGTCTTGGAGTAGATATACTTATCGTGCGCAACGTTGAAACGTTAAACCGGACACATAACCTACGCCGTGAGTCTGTGTGGTTTCCGTATGTGCATCAAACGTTGATGCTGTGTGTTTAGTGTCTATTTGGACTCCTCAGTAGAGACAAGATACCCTGGTGCTTACTCAGCCGTGCCGCGGAACTGTCAGCCTTCAAAAGTCTTTCAAGAGTCAAGACGTTCTCTTTGATTCTAACGTTAACGGGCCATCATCCATTTCCGTCACATTCTGATTTTCGCCTTTCTAATCTCTCTTGTCGTTGTTCTCAGTATTGACGGAACTATAACTTGGTTTGATCTTTGGCAGATACAGGTCCTAGTCCAGGGCTTAACAAAGGCGTTTACGGGCGGGTTTAATCGCCATTTCTCGCCTTGCCGCATAGCCTAGCAGGTCACCGTCACCCGGCTGGGTTCTTCCCATTCGTCCCACGGCAGCATATTGATCATCATCAAACTTCTTTCAACTGTTTCAAGTCAGCATGCTGTCTCTGTAGGGCACGACCTTACCACGCCTTCTCATCCCCTTCATCTGCGATTGGTCTTATACGAATACTACTCGGTATTAGGTCAGCAACGGAGACTAGCCTCTGGTAACCCCACGTTTATTTCGCCATTTAAACCGCACTGTCCTCTTTCACATCAATGCTGGTTCTTGACTCAGCAGACGCCGCCCAGAGCGAGGGTGAAGGCCCTGACGGCTCAGACAAGCCCCCACTTGATGGCAGCACTCTCCACACTTACCCCCATCCTAGCACTTTTGTCAACGGTACCACGTTCCACTCGATTTCACGCATGCAACCGCCCAAGGTGGTCAAGGGTGTCATCGGCGGAACACCGCGCTCCGCAACGCCCTCTGTAATGGATTCACCCTCACCATCGGAGAGCGAGAGCTGGAGCGCTCCTTCAACCCGTCCCCCGAGCCAGGCCGCAAGCCGGGCTCCTAGTTTGTCTGGTGGTGTGTCGGGCAATAAACTAGCCGTGCCACATACACCAAAGACTCCTCAGAAGGGCAAATCTCAGCAATCAGAGAAACCGCCCTCGACGCCTACTAGCCGGTCGAGGGCACCATCAAATGCTCATTCAGACAGTGGGCAGAAATTCACTCTCAAGGATCTCATCACTGCTTCCGCACCGAAACTCTCACGCAAGTCTTCCGCCCGTTCAACTAGTAGCAAGAAGTCAGATTCTGACGTGGATCGAAAATCGGTTGGTGGTGAGAGCGCAGCCAGTCTGACGCAGAAGTACGGTGTTTGCCAAAAGGTTGCTATTGGCAAGGGGGCCACTTCCGTCGTTCGCCTAGCCCATAAATGGGATAGAAGTGAAGAGAAGCTGTATGCTGTCAAGGTAAGCAGACGCGCCGATTACTAGTCCCGTCTTTGCCCATCGCAGCCTTTTTCTCGTATTTATCACCTCTTTGGTATTCAGGAGTTCCGGAAAAGACGAAAGAATGAATCAGAAAAGGAGTACGTCAAGAAACTCACTGCAGAGTTTTGTATTTCCTCCACGCTGCACCATGTCAACATCGTTGAGACAGTGGATCTCGTTCAGGACGAGAACCAACATTGGTGTGAGGTTATGGAATTTTGCCCTGGCGGGGATCTCTACGCTGCGATCAAGAAGGGTGGTATGTCACCCAGTGAAGTCGAGTGCTGCTTCAAGCAGATGCTTTTGGGCGTCTCATATCTCCACAGTCAAGGCGTCGCTCATCGCGATATTAAACCAGAGAATCTCTTTTTCGATACTAAGGGGCATCTGAAGGTGAGCGAACAGGCATTATATGTCCTTGTCTTCTCACGCGTTCATAGATCGGCGACTATGGTGCATCGACTGTGTACCGCCTGCCATGGGAAGCGACAATTCACATGTCGACGGGGCTTTGCGGTAGTGAACCGTACATTGCCCCAGAGCAATTTTTAGGCAAACGTAAGCCACATACACCCCTCCCCTATCCGGTTGCCTGACTACGTAGGCAATGATTTCTCTTCTTCGACTTAAATAGCATACGACGCCCGTTTAGTTGACATATGGGCGTGCGGTATCGTGTATTACTGCCTGCACTTCCAGGAGATGCCCTGGCGTGCTGCTCAAATGTCGGACACGCTGTATGCGGCGTATGTTGCAGCCTGTGCAACTCAGCACAAGGACAAGGACAAGGACAAAGACAAAGACAAGGATGTTATTTTCCCACCGACTGTCAACAATCTGAGCCCACGGGCGTGCCGCAGTTTAATCCGGAGGATGCTTGAACCTGACCCAAAACTGCGTTCTCCGATCGAGGACGTCGTGGCGCATTCATGGGTGCAGGGTATAGAAGTCTGTCATGCTGTAGCAAAACCCACGCACGTACATGTGCATGCGATGCAGCAAGCGCATGCGCAGATCATGTCATGAGGCGCGTTCTTGCGGAATGCCGCGTGTGCCAACATGTATGTTGTAACCTAATATGAGCCCTCTTGGAACACAGCGCTGCCTGTATTCTTGAAGCATAATACACAGAGAACAGTACGCCTCCTGTCGTAGTTTCCAATTCTCGTTTTCCCACTGTTACATTTGTCACCGACTACGCACCTGCCTACCATAGCTTCTTGTAGTACTTACTTGGCCTCGGAATTGATGTCTTTATGCCACCCAAGTACTATTGTCGCAAGGGCTCCTTTGTAGTAGTATGGAATATGTCATGGAACAGTACGGTATCGTGGTATGCATTAATGAGATAGGGTGAGAACGAGAAATTATGCCCCGTCGTTTCCTGGAAACCAAGGTCAGTAAAGGACTAAGTTGCATCTAATTCATCAACATACCGCTCTCCTTCGTCCAATCATCATGTCGCTTGATGTCCACCTCGGTGACCGTTGGTCGCACGTTGTCTAAGCTCTTAATGAAGTCTGCTAGTCTCAGCGGTGGTTCTACAAGCTCGTCGGAGTCAATGTCCGACCAAGTCATTTCAGCGGCGTCTGAATCGCCCGGTGAGCATGGTGTCCATTTAGCCTTTCCTGACGATGAAGGTGGTGCAGGCTTGAAGTGTGTCGCCGATATGACTTTGCGAACTGGTTGCATAAGAGCATCGCGGACTACGATGGATATATCCGAGCCAGAATACCTAGGTAGTAGTTGGGTGCGTTACTTCACTTGGATGCGGTGAAAAGACCGTACCCTTCTGTTCGGTCGGCCAGAAGACGATAGTCCTTTGTCTCTAGCTCGCATGGAGTACTACCAACGTGAATTTCGAACATTCTTTTCCGCGCGTCTGGGCCAGGAAGTGGGATATATATTCGTTTCTCGAAACGACGTTTGATTGCAGGATCAAGTTGCCAAGGGATGTTGGTTGCCCCGAGAACGAGAACGCCAGTGTCATCATGGCCGACACCATTCATTTGCACCAAGAACTCAGTCTTGATCCGCCGGGAGCCTTCAGACTCAGATTCATTTCGTGTTCCAGCTAGAGAGTCGACTTCGTCGATAAAAATAATTGCAGGTTTTTGTTCGCGAGCCATTTCAAACAAATTCTTTACCAGCCTAGGGGGGAGTCATGAGGCGAGCTTGCAGTAGCGTAGAGTTAAGCACAAACCGTTCTGAATCACCCTGCCATTTGCTGACCAGGTCACTTGAGCTGACGCTGAAGAAAGTGCTTTTGGCTTCCGTAGCAACGGCTTTCGCAAGGTATGACTTGCCCGTTCCCGGCGGGCCGTAAAGTAAGATACCTCGCCACGGTGTCCGTTTTCCAGTGAAGAGATGGGGAAACTTGATGGGAAGAATGACAGCTTCTTTGAGGGATGCCTTTGCTCCTTCCAGACCAGCAACATCATCCCACTTCACATTCGGTTTCTCTGCTAGAATGGCGTTTGAAAGACCTGCGCGTAGCTTCTTGAGCTCAGGGTCTTTGTCGTCATCGGGATTGTCAACGGACCCCTTTCCACCAGTACCGTTAGCAGAACTATCGACGCTGACGGCCTTGCGTGACTTCTTCTCATCTCTCTGTAAATGTTTCTTCAAGGTCTCTGCTCGCGCAAGATATTCCTCAATTTTCGCCCTGACGAGTAGCTTGGCTTTCTCATTCTTCTCGTCTACCTTGGCGACTATATTGAGTACAGATTGCAGATTTTGAGGAAGTAGACATACACTTCTGAGCCAGCATGAAGTAGTCGAGCGCATTCATGTACTGCTTGTACGCTTCAAGATAGTTCTGCTTTTCATCATCCTCGATAGCACCTTTGACAAGCTCTATGGCTTTCTTCAGATCTGTTAGACATCCACACATCCAAAAGGTCTCGAATGATACTCACATCTAGATTGTTTTGCGATGACATGAAGTGATGAACTGACTGAAAGGCAACCTTTGCCGCAGTGCCATTAATGGATGACATAAGCGATTTGAGATGCTCTCAAAGGCGCCAGACCCCAGTAATCGATCGATGTTGGAACATGGCCACTGGCAGCACACCGGAATGGACTCATGCGTTACCAACATCACTATTCGACGGATTACTATCCAAACTCGCTATTGTGCTTGAGCTCACCCAGAAGGCAGATGGGACAGCAACTCCTGTAGCCAAACAAGCACTGCTACAAGCGGTATGTTCTTTCCTACGGCAAGATGATCGACCATTTTAATCAGCTGAAAGACGAACGATTTCAAATATACACTTGCTCAGGCAAAAGATTATGCAAGCACATTAGCGGGAGGTGACCTCTTGGTTGAGGAACAGGACAGTGTAGTGGCAATGCTCGAGATACTGAAACAGCACAAGCAGTGAGCTCTAAAGAATTCCGTCTTGACTCTTGACTGCCGAGAGCTGATTCACAGTCAGGCAGCAATTATTACAGTTCGCATTGGAGGTTGGGTCTTTGTCCACCATAGCAATCCCCAATGTCAGTTCAAAGATGGAGATCGATTCTACTGCTTCCACTCCATTTGCTTCTGGTGGTCAATTCTGAAATTACTAATTACTAGCTATGGTTCAACTTATTTGGCCTAGTTGAATTAATTCGGCGACGCCCTCGAATCCTTTGTGACTCAGCCTCAGCGGCTTACTACACACAAGGCCCCACTACTAATGCTATAAGTAGCTGGCAACTGACGAGTCTCGATTCTCCGTCGTCGCTCACTTGCCCTCGCAACCGTCTGCTCGCCACCTGTGACTCCCACCGTGTAGTGATGTGCACGGCCCGGCCCGGCTCAAAAGCCGGGGCCACGGCTCGGCTTGATGGGGCTCAGGCTCACTGAGATCGCAGGCCGGGCCTTCCTTGACGGCTCAGGCTAGGCTCGGCTCGGCCTAGGCTTAGGCCGCGGCTTGCTATGCGAAAAAATTGTGTGATATCATTAAGGCTGTCGAAAATGCGCGGGCATCAACATACATGACCTTAATCACCTTCCCCTCGCATAAACGAGCACAAATGCCAATGAACATGGACGAATGGAGACAGGAGCAGGCATAGATGTTTAGATATAGACATAATTTAATAAATGCAAAAGATCGATCACTAACGTACCCAGTGCGCAAGATGCCAGGTGCAGACTAGTGCTGCCGAAGTCCGGTTCGGTCCAGTTCTTGGGGGTGTTTTGTCGAACCCAGAACTGAACCTTCGGTCCAGTTCAGGGCAGGAGGCGAACCCTGGACCAGACCATTCATAAGGTCCAGTTCAGGTTCAGAACCGGTTCGAACCATCAAATTTCTCATTTTAATTAGCATAAAATACAAAAAAAATTATACGCTATGCCATGCTCATTTTCAGAGCTCAAATGCCTCGAACATCTTCAGCAGCAAGCAATTGTAGTGCTGAACAACAAAATTAAGACCAGGAGGTGGGAATGAATCTGTCGGCAAGGTGTAAGCTGTCAAGGTGATGTAAGAAGCTTGAATAACGAAATGACACACTCTCTGAGAGCGGGAGGTGGGAGACGTTAGTACGAAAAGACATCCCAATGCAGGTGACGTGTTGGAACAGGCGCTGACAGTTTGAGCGACCGAGGACGAGGTGAAATCTGGAGAGGAAACAATTGGACGGATGCGAGATAGACATTGTTGCTTGGAGTGAAAAAAGGGAAATACTGATCGCCCGAACCAGGTGGAATCCGCTGATACAGATGAAGGAATTGCATCATATGAGGGAGGTGAGTTGGATCTGGAGACGGGCTTGCTACCTTTCCGTATCGAAAAAATAAAATAATTTGAGCAAGACCCGGAACGCAAATATCACTGACTTTGCTCACCTGTTGATAGTATGTTTTGATGGTGGAGGATGGCGGTAGGTATAAAATACATCTGACACACGGCGAAGCCGTATGTTCAACAATAGGTGGTGGAGCATGAAGCGCATGAACAGTCCGGAGTGGCATTGATGTGGGTTGAGACTGAAAAATGCGTGTAAGTCAAATGGTTGGTTACAGCAGTTGATACATACATTCTCAGGGAGATCCATATGTGAACACCCTTGAATCGTGGACTGCACTAAGGGAGAGCTGGTGGAAGGTAGAGGTAGTGTAGCAGGAAACTGCAAGGGGAAAAGTTGAGTTAACTGCTAGAACATACATCCAAAGGGTCACGAGCCGATCATTCCGAACAGGAGGAACTGCACTCCAGAAAGAATAAGGAAGGAACGGGCGGATGTAGCGAAAGATAGTGGGCTTCCCTGTAGATAGTCTTAGCGGGCGGGGAAGGGGTGTGAAAGGTGACGTGGCTATGTTTCGACGCGCGGTGTTGCATTGCACTGTAACAATTGATGCAGTGGTATAAATGACTAGAAGAAAGGTTTTAAGGGACCACGTACATTGAGTAGACCAGCAAGGCGTGGATTGTGAGGGGCAACAGTCTGCAAGATAATGTTAGCGCGTGAACAATAGATCTAAGCGGGTGAATGAATACATTGGTCTGTGTTTCTTGTGGAGGCCAAACAGTAGCAAGAATGTCGGGTGGAATGAATTGATGATTAACTGAGTCAATTTCCTGTCGCAAAGTGGTTGCTGCAATCTCGGATATGACAGGTAGGACCATTATTCGTTTTTGAGCGCAGGCAATTGTTGACGTGGCAGGACGACAAAAAATGAGTTCGAAGAGGTTCGGACGCGTTCGAACCGGTTCTGGGTAACCCCGAACCCCGAACCTGTCTGGAGGTTCGGTCCAGGGGCCATGCCGGACCTGTGACCGGACCTTGAGTCCGGTTCGGAAAAGTTCGGGTTCGAACCGAGGTTCAGAACTGGACTGCGGCAGCACTAGTGCAGACAAGGGCACACAAACAAACATGCAGAGACGTGGGCCAGTGGCGAGGTCGATGGGAATGAGGTTTGGGGGAGATGGTGGGGTGGTACATCAAAATGGTTTTGGGAATCGACGGCTGACTACTGGTGGTGTTTGATGAATGTCTTCGAGTCGTTGCGCAGGAGGCTGCACATCAAAACGGTCTCGGGAATCGACAATGACCACTGGCAGTGTTATGAACTACAATTGAGAGATTACTGTCGAGATACGCACCTAGGTTCGACCCTATTTGGGTGTGACCAAATGAACATTAGGTTCGAAGGTTCGCAGGGGGTGTGTGACGTGTGACACACTGCGCTTAGGTTCGTGGTGAAACATTGGGTAGACATATTTCCTTGCATAAGTTGTGTATTTGTCTCTAATTTTACTTCCGAGGCTGAGGGGGGTCATGGCAAGTGCAGACATTTTGTGAACACTCACTGGCAGTACAAAGATTTTTGGATGCACTGGGTGTTTTTTTTTGTGTTTTTACCACTTGTCACAATTTAGGTTCGACGGCCTCAAAATTGGTGTGACTGTCACACAAAATAGGTTCGATTCGCCAGGCATGTGACGGTGTGACGAACCTAGGTGCGTATCTCGACAGTAGTGTGACCCTTGTATGCGGTGAGGACATCCTGGCCGAGGGAGAGCAGGTATGCAGGAGGTGCGACAGCACAAGGTGAGGTGGTAATAATGCATTAATATTGTAATTACAAGATACAAGTTGTGCATTAATCATTGTAATTGCTAATTAATTAAAATTTTAATCTTAGTTAGAGCGGTTAGAGCGGTTAGAGGGTTAGATGTTAGATGTTAGTTTTTAGAGGGTTAGAGGGTTAATGGCTAGTGGTTAGTGGTTAGTGGTTAGTGGTTAGTGGTTAGAGGGTTAGTAGTCAGTGGTTAGTGGTTAGTGGTTCAGTTAGTTAGGATTAGCTAGGATTATATTCTGCCTTGGAGGTTTAGTTATTATTAGATATTATGTAAGTGATTGGTGCACTGATAGTTACAATGTTTAATGCACTACATTAGTCTTGTAACTACAATGATTTAATGCACTAATATGACATGATGGCCTGGCGACAGCCAACATAGTCTTGGTTCCCGACGCTGAGAACACGTGTAGGCGTTCCATGGTGTTCGTTGCGCGTGACGGCAGGAAGGGAAGGAGCAGGGCGCTGCGACACAATCGTTATTTCGGTCGAAGCTCCATTAAGTGTTGTGCTCAATGTTGTAGGTGAAACCAGGCGTGCTGAGACACCTGTCAATGTCTTTGGTGCGGCAGAGTGAACAGCTACGTCAAAGTGGCCTGAAGAGATGGATTTGAGAGAAACTCGGGTGGGCTCTGCGGATACAACATAGGGCTGGATGGAAATGGTACGCTCATAAACGTCTCCGCCAAAGCGCCTTGAAGTCAGCGTTGGCCACGGCGTCGCAAGGCTTGTAGACTGAATCAGATACTCTTGTAGTGCAACAAACAATGCTGCTTGTGCCATTAACTCAGCTGAGGGACTTTCGACAGCTGGGAAAAGGTCTTCGTAGTGTTCACGGTGTTCCCAAGCGTATCCGCAAATACCTGCACTTCAACATGTCTGGGACGTTCGATGTACTTCTCTACAAGCACATCTGCATGCAGCATCACCAAAGCTTTTCAAGGATTCGCGCTGTGTGCTAGCGAGAGCATACACAGGGAAGGCAGTACATGGACTGCAGGAGCTGAGACTGGTGGCCGCGAGAGACCACACCCACGCTGGAAGATAGGTGCTCTAGTGGGAGCGCGAGATCCCCCTCGTGTTGATGTTCCACGTGCACGCTGAGCCAACATAGACCAGTTGATGGCTTGGTTGCGCTGGTGTTGCTGTATCTCACCCGTCTAGTCAAACTTTGTCAATTCAAGGGCAAAATGCAGTGATAGTCATTCCTTGTCGGAACTGTGACGATTCTGATGATTATGTAAGCAACGGAGGTGAAAATTTATTCAGTACCGGTATGCCAACACAAAAGGGAAGTACACAAATACTCAACTATGATCTGATACACCCATTGAAAGCCGTGGCTCGAGGGCCCGGCTCAGGCTTACAGATACCTTGAGCCGGGCCTTGAGCCCTTATGGGCCGTCCTCAAGGCTCGGCTTGGCTCGGCCTAAATGGGCTCGGCTTGGCTCGGCCCACGGCCTGAAGCCGGGCTTTGCACATCACTAGACAGAGTAGCTATAGTTCCTGTACCCTAGAAGAGGGTACAGGTATGGGGTAAAATTTCTCCATGAGCACGATCATACCGGCCCGCACAAGAGCCAAGGTGGTCCGTTTCTCATCCTGATTCAGAAAATTTGTCAGCATTCATTGAACCTCCAGAATGTGTTATTTGACATGGTTGTTCTCCTGTCTTCTTCGTTGTAGTTCTCTTTCTCGCCTTCATTGTTATGGCTTCCGGTTCTGCCTCTGGCGTTAATCAAGCTGCATCTCTCCTTCCACATGTGTCATATGTGATTTCCGATCATGAGCTTCCAGATGACGGGACATCTGTTGTGTTGTCGTGTGTTTTGCACAGGTTCTTTGGGTTTTTCAAGGTCTCTCACGAGCGTTTGCCTATGTGTAATCAATATCCTGCCGGTGTATTGTTGCCTGTGGTGGCACCGCACCTCAGGTTGATTGTGGATAATTTTCCGATGCTTAATCATAAGCAATACACTGAGATCGCGAGTGCACATTTCATTTATGTGTCTTAATCTGATCGAAAGGATCGTGTTCGTGATCTGCTTTGTGTACATGTATATCAAGCTAAACTATATGTATTTCTAACATGCATATGTTCAATATAAATAAATATTTCCATTGCAGTCCGACATTGTGAAAAGGAGGGCTTGAGTCAATCCCAGTAGAAAACAATTGAGATGGTGATGATAATGAGGTAGAGATTACCTTCTTTTTCACTCACCTCTCCGATGCGCTTGGGAGTTAGAGTCGTTAAACGACAGATGACACAACAAACAAAGGGTACAGGTATGCCCAGAGGGCCCTTGCGAGTCTATAGATAGAGTAATTAAGCATGGGATGTCGTTGTTACTGTTACTGATGTTTGGCTAAGTCCGCCCGCTACCCGAAGCTTTGTGCTTGCTGTCTCGCACAATGAGCTCGTATATCTCGCATCAAACTGCATGGATTGAGGGTGCGTTTTGATACATTAACTGCTACTGATGGTATGTACAACATCCTAACAAACATTGTATAAGAATACTCTACAAGTCCTCAATCTCTTCCTCGTCAGATGAGACAATGAACTCTACACTTTTGGGAACCTTATGATCCTGGTCAGAGTTCTTCTTGGCCTTCTTTGACGAACATTTGGTCTGCTTGTTTGTGTGACCCACGGTTGATGGAGCCTTGCATTTGCGAGAAGTGCCGGCATCTGAACACTTTTTGCATGGCTTCCTAATGATTTCCCCCGCTGAACGGTGCTCATTGAGGTTGGCGGTGTGGGTTTTAACTTCCGCAGGCGTCAGCGTGATCCAGTAGCATGTCCAGGCCTTTGAGGCATCACAAATCCTCCAGATCTCACCAACAGTCCCGATATTCGATGGGCTGATGAAGTTGATACCTGGGGGCCAACCTACAAGCTGAGCTGCATATGTTTCGATGATTGCCGTGTTGTAGTTGTTGTAATTCATTGCAATGTCTTTTTTCCCGGTCACAGCGACTGTCAAAGACATTAGATGGGTATCACACAACCAAGTTAATGAAGTGTCGTACCAAGTCCATGGACAATGAGTTTTCAGACCTGTTTGCGCACGGCCTCCAATGAGTTGTGCTCTATAAGATCTACGGCAGGTAATTTAATAGGAACAGTAAACATGCAAACAGATGAACACTTACTTTGATTTTGCGTGCAAGCCGATTGTTTGTACTGCCGGAGGAAGTCGGCCATTGGAAGGTCATATACATTTTCCCAGAAATCATCTGAATTATCTGTACCATGCATAGTACTCTGGATTGTGTCGTTGATGTGACTGCGAATAACGAATAGAGTGGCATAGGTGCCAGTGCGAATACGCAAGTTGTCGAGCTTTAATGCCATGGAAAAGGACCTGAGTGAAATACAAGTAATGTCAAACAGAGCGCACCTCTTTGACAATCTTTTCTGTTGTGAGCAGAACATCTCATGTGGCAGCCATATTGTTTCCTTGCACATGACTTACCTTTTGATCACGGTGCTCATGGAGAGCCACAATATAACCCGCCTTTTCGTTCTTGGTCAGATTGTTCATCTCCGGATCATTCATGATCATCTCGTGCAACTCGACGATCTTGTATCACAAGCCAACAGGTTGGTCTGGTTATGACAAATTTGAAGATCAATTTCCATTGGCCGAAGTAAACAGATTTGACTCACCGGAATTCATCTCTTTGGCCTTGGCATGAAGGAGAGCATTAGCTAATTGTGCCTTGCGTGAGCCATGATACTTTGTCTGACTACTGATCATGTCGTTAATATACTTTGATGTCACATTGTGAGCATGTGTGTTAAGACTGTGTCCAACGGGTCGGACTGGAGGGGCTTAGCTTCAGCTTGTGCGCTGCGCTCTTTACCCGAGTACGTGCCCCTAATTTACAGGGGGTTAGATATCGTCGGCCGAAGGGTATAGACAGGCCAGACGAGAGAGAGAGGGGTATGGACGGGCCGGACGAAAGAGGGAAGACTACCCGAGACTTCGTCCGGGTAGAAACTAACAAGGTATAGACTACCTGAAGGTAGAGGCAGAGGTATTTAGCCTTAGGGATATAATCCCGAGGCTCGGAGGATTGGACTAGGATAATAATCCTAAGAGCCGAGAGGACACGAGGATTGAACAGAGTCTAAGTTAATATTCGAACTGAGGAAATACTACGGGTTACAAAGGGTTTATATACTGTAGTGTATCCGACGGGTTTCTGGCCGAAGCGCAGTCTTTGGATCAGAGGGCTATGTAGAAAATGTACTAACGGATATGAACTGCTGCGGACGATCGAGAATGGAGCCGGAGATTAAATGAAACAGGGGGGACAAGTTAAATGAAAGGGAAATGAATAAACTAACAGACAGATCAGAATGAACCCGGATATTAACTGTCAGAAGGATCCAGGCGTATAGGGGCATCAAGAAGCATATACAAATGGGGACACGGGGAAATGAATTCTAGAACGGAACCGAGAGAACGGACGGACCGGACCAGACGAGAAGCTTCAGGTACGGAATATGACAATGTGCGAGTGACTGAATTCTTGTCTTCTCTTCATCCAGGTGCACAGTGACTGCATTATGTATGAGCTTCGTCAACTCGATCTTCTGGTCCCTCTTGATTTGCAAGAAACTTTCCGAGCTTCAGATATTTTAGGTGGCGGAGTCCTGCAGCGAATTGTTGAATGTGTTGGATTACGCGCTGCCCATGTGGATGTGTTCACATCTCGAAGCACTGACATTGAGTTTCTGGCAATAGGCGATGGTGTGCGAGAGGGAAGCATAAATTGACTTGCAGCAGGTGACAGAGTAGCAACACGATTGTGAGTTTGTGGTGAGACTGTGTCGTTGATGGCTCCTAGTTTATCACTTGTCAGTGGCATCATAAATAATGAAGGGTTCCCCCAGTCGATGTTGTGAAGGGTGGCTGAATATTCAACAACAGCGTTGCCATTGCTGGCCGTTGAGACATGGTCGTCGTAACATTGGAGCTTGATGCTATTTTGTAGAGTCGTTAGATGCGGAGAAGACCAGGAATCAATCACGTACCTTCATTTGTGTTGAATGGTCCCATATGAAGTTGAGGACCTCCGCTGCCAATGAGGTTTCCATTGATATTGAAGTCACATTCCAAGTGACTGTAGCTCATACTTGTCAGCGCAGGAAGGAGTTGACACAACTTGAAAAATGGTCCAGAGAAAAAATGGTGTCAAGGAACCTACAAATTAAAAATGGTTTTGAACAAACACATTGTTTTGTGATGCCAATGGAACCTTCTTTAAAAATCATCGGCATCAATGCTACATACCGTCATATCAAGTTGGAAAGACATTACAAGTAGTAAAAAATGAAGCCTCAGACCTCCAAGCAGTGCGTTGCCACAGAGCGCTGGTTTGCAAAGCCAGGGTGAGTTGAAGTTGAAGTCAGTCCATTGAGGCTCCTGCTTACCTGTCATTGCAGAGTTCGAGATGCACAAAACGCAAAAGTGCATGTACGAATGGCACAGTCAGTACACTTAATCTCTCGCTCTACTAGTGCTAGCATTCAAAATAATTTTCAGCAAATGGGAAGGGTGAGATTCTTTGTGCATACTTTCATATCATATTTCTCACAGACCATTTCAACAGAAGAAAAAAAATCAAGCCGAGACACCGCCCACACTCAGCTTTCGTTGTGTCACTCCTGAACTCAATGACTCTGTACTAACAATGGAGAACAACATTCCTTGCTCATGCGATGTTCAAACCCTGCAAACTATTGCCATGATAGTCAATGGTTGGCAAAAGGAGTGGAAATTCGACTCGGAAGCCACTTGGAACAAGGTGTACGGAGAAGCATTCACATTTGCGCAGAAAAGGGGGGAGCGAGTGACAACCGCTTTCCTTGATGACTGTGATGCTCATGTTAGGGAGGGGAGGGCAATACTAGACAGCATCAGAGAAGTTGTGCACATGAATTGTGCGTGTTGCGGGGAGTGTCTTAAGTATGATATCATTATATTGCATGATCTTCTCGTTCATGTCACCGCTGAAGTCAAATTCCTCGAAGTTAGTGTATATACCAGTAGTATACAATGAATCCTGTGACTGTATAGTATATTGAATCAATACTGAGACTTACTTAGCATCAAGAGCTTCAAACACAATTAAACAGGATCGTAGCGCCGCATACGCGCCAGTTCCTGACACCGCACTCAATGACAGTACATGTGGGTACCTGTATAGGCCATTGGCTCTCTCATTCAATAGTCTGAGCAACACCCACAGCCACTTCCACCTGTTTATGTTCACGTTGAGAACACTTGCATTGAACTGACTGCGGGTCCGGATCACGACACTACCAAGTGTTAACCACCGCATAACCATATTCAATCTGCAAAATGTGTGCAATCTTATTGGACACATATACTGAGTACAAATTAGAGTAAGGTGCATGCATGAAACAGATATCACTCAACACTGTAGGTCCCACCACTTGGAAATATGACACTCGAGCACGGACATGAGAGATCACACTGTTCAATGTCCAGGAGTGTGAACGTGCATGAATAGTGGCCCAGTCCCACAGAGGCGAACTGTGAATTGCGTCAGATAAAGTATGGAGAGTAACACAGCACATGCAACGAAGCAAATCATCCATCTCTAACAAAGTCCAAAGAACAAGGTGATGTCGAGGACGTATAGGACACAACAATCTATTCTATGTAAGGCATGGACATGATGGATTGTTTCAGATTACACAAGTCCGACACTAATATAAGCTGTCCCACAGCCAATGTTGTAGGAAACAAGACCATTTCCTGCTGACAGACTTCGTGGGTGTCGGGAATGGTGCACAGTAGCGAACACAGATAGCGAACCTGTTGCAAATAGTAGCGAATGTATAGCGAACGATGGCAAATGTATAGCAAATTTTAGCGGATCAATAGCGAATGATAGCGAATCAATGGCGAATGATGGCGAATCAATAGTGAACTTGAGTGGGACTTCTGATGAACATGTTGGTATCTATAGAATTGCAAACTTCCTCACCAGCCATCTGTTTCCAAAGTTTATGTTTCTTATATTGAAGTAGTCACAATATGCTGTGAGCGCCATCAAGGATATACTTTTAACAATGATTGTATCATACAAAGAAACATGTGACTAACACTAACAGTTCTGTAATAGTACTTAGGGATACATACTAAGGCTTACAACAATGCACCTCTGATACAATTCGTTAAACAGCTGATAAGATGCAGTTGCACCACAACAACATTTGTATTACAAGCATACATAACTACATAGAGCTCAACATCCACATTCTGTTACCTGATAATCATATCTACAAGCTCCAAGCACTAAGAACAGATCAAACTACGAAGGTATTTATAGCTTGCAGTTACTCATGGTACCCAACAAGTCCTCCACCTGTGACCACAGGTCATCTGATGTGGAGGACGAGGTGGGCGAAGGCGGAGACAGCCAGAAAGGTCCACCAGGGAATTGGTTCGTACAGCGACATCGGCCCTTTAACAACTGTTAATGATATTGAAAGTGAAGGTCAAGAATACTTACCAGATGTAGAAGATTCCTACTTCTTGTCCCACAGTGACGACACAGAAACCTTCCGGGTCAATTCCTGCATGCGGCGCTTGGATCTCAATGACAACACCATAGAAGGGGAACTGTGTATCCGGCACAGAAGGAAGTGTGACTATGGAAGATTGTGTTTGCGATGGTGGAGGGCTTTCGGGTGACAAAGAGTGTACTGAAGTTGTTTTTCTGAGGGGAGAACCATCAGTGAGGTGTGAGGTGTGCAAGTGCAAGTGTGAGTGCGAGTGCGAGTGTGAGTGTGATCTGGACAGTGTGATAGACTCGGTGACAGTCTTCCAGCTCCAAGTAATGGTATCTGGCGATGAATCTATATTTGAACATCAGCAGATGGCTAACATTGCACGAGATATTTACATACCGGATAGCGTCATTCCTTCAAGTAAACCACGCAAGTCTTGGATATGGTGATCATGGGAGATGGCAGACGGCAATGAACTGCGTGATGACATCTTGCAAAACCTGATAGTGATAAGTAGTAGAAGGCGGGAAAGACTGTAGCATTGATTAGTCATGTGTTCCTCGTCCTTTGGAACCACATACCACATTTCTAGCCCATGTCACGTGGAGATACATACCTTTGTATCTGAATACTTGCAAACCATAGATGCGAAAACCTCAAACTGTGCGAGTTCACACCAAGTTGTCCTTGTGTTCGATTCAGCATGTTGGGTCTTTGTGAGATAAGAGTGGCTTGCCTGTTGTCCACGCCTCGAAGGTGCTGAAGCACAGGGCATTGGTCCAACAGGTGGCTACTTGCAAAGAGCGATGGGAGGTTCGTTTACAAGGTGAGTCTTAGTATTATAAAAATAGTGTGAAACAGGAATACTAACATTATGTATAGCAATGACTGCTGATGAGCGACGAGCTCTCAAAAACATAAGGCTCAGCCCCGCCTTCCTCCCTGGGACCGAAAATTTGGACGACTTCGGTTTTGGTGAGATCTTGAATGGCACTGATATGCTCCCCATCAGTCATGCTGGTGGGGAGTTTGATGACCTAGCAAGAGGAGTTCTGGGAGATGTCTGGAAAGTGTGAGTATTGATACTTACAGACAATCACTCACTGATGCATATAGTACAGGCAGGATAGTTTTCGAAGTGTCCGATGAGTCGATAATCGCACACGTCGGGATCGTGTTCTATGCAGGAATATTGCGTTCAGTGAGCAGATTCCAGCTATGACCGAAGCTTACCTTGAGTGGTGCCTAGAAAAATCACAGATGGGTTTCAGGAGTTTCTTCGATCAATTGTGCAGTGAAGAGAGTGGTACTAACGAAGCAGTTGATAAGTGGTCAATGACTATTGTATATGTGTTTTGTAAGGAATGATTGATTTCAAGTTGTGACTTTGATGTTTGCTTACTCATTATTTAGTTGCTGAGAAAGTCATGCTTAAAATATCATCAACAGACAGCACTGTTGCATCTGCACTCGTACGTCAAGGCATTTTACCCTGTTCTCCGATATCGCCCATGGTGGGCATAACCACTGAGGCTCTCGAAATCTATCACATGGCACACCTAAGATGTCCTCACCTATCCATTCAGGCATTTTTAAAAACCATTTGTGATCTACACGGGGTATGTACATCACTTGTTCATTCTTTCTATTCAGTGCTAAATACATGCAGGTTGACTTTCACAGACACTTATCACGCCAGTTTTCAATCTTGTTCGACCTGTACCTCGAAATTAGACGGAACACAGACACAATGGTAATGGAATCACTTGGCCGTGACTCACCCCACTGGTGCCTTCGACATGCCTGTCCCGCTTGTACCTACGTGCTGACGAACACAGAGGACTTAACCTTCACGATGCTCTATGCCATGGATGGCAACGACTCCCTAAAGTGAGTTCTCCGACGATCTCTGGCCAACAAAGACGATACTCTTGGTGCGTCTTCGGAAGTTCCTACTGGCCAATCACTCAAAAGTGATTGTTACTTGTCTCTCAACTTTGTGGACAACTTCACTTGCGACTTAGTGTGTACTTCAAGTGACAAGGCAAATACTCAACAAAACTTAGGTAGCGATAACTGAATGTCTGTCAGGATGCACCTGTAGATGACTTGTGTGAAGGCCATTGGGAAACATGGATACTGCAAGGACAAATAAAGCTTGGGGGATCGACGATGAAACCGGTATCTTTGTGGCTGTCTGCCGCCACAGCTTTTGTCTGCTTATTGCAGACATGGTGCAGAGCGGGGAACTGTGAGTGTATGTTATCTACTTTTTGTGTTCCTGACTGATGTCCTTACAGCGCAAAATACCCTTTAGCTGTTGTTGCTAAGTTACTGGATGTGTTTGGTGGCAATTTGGGGGGCAGGTATGATATCGGCTGTCAGTTCAAGACGACACTCAATAACAGGACCCTCGGACCTCTTGCGCGCTCACTAAACCATACTTGTCTTGTCGGTGCATTCCACGGATATGCCCACAGACGCCTGTGTCAGCTTGTTTCGCTGACAACATATATTAAGGGTCTTGGAATTGAGGATTTAGAGACATGTGAGCGGACATTCTCAAAGTCAAATTCTCTCGCGTCGTCTCTCCGTTACGCCAGTGTCTTTTATCGCCAACAATCCATTGATTCATATTTTGAACACAATGACAACTTCGGGGTTTACACAAATCTTTGTAAGTTTATTTAATTTTATTGTGCGAACAATGAATGACATCACAATTACGTGGCTAGCGAACTTTTTGTACAGTAACTACAGACAGGCTATCGACATCTTGGCAGATGGTAATGCTGTACTACCCAAACTCATGCAGGATATCGGAGTCGTGGACACGAGCATTTTTGAACTGTGGCTAGAAGAAGAGAAAGCCTATCTTAAAGGTCTCACACAAGAGCCTGGCGAAGAAACACTCCAAATGGAGTACTGGCAGAGATTGGTTAACCTCAATGCAAACACGTGAGTCTTTGATGTATGTAATGTATATTTGGTTACTGACGCCCCCATAGTCTTGCTCTTCGGGCAGCAACAGCCGTGTGCCAAACACCTTCTCACCATGATACCGTGTCATATGACTCACAGACTTGAAATACGTGGAAGGCCGAGAGTGCACAACATCACGCACTTGAGGACTACAACAAGAATATGAGATTGGTGCAAGCACTAGAGTGCAAACTCAAGATCGTCACACACTGGGTTCCGGAGGATACAGAGTGGCAGAGGGCAGGAGGCTCGTGGTTAACCGAAAGTATCAGTGTGCTCTGGACTGTTTGGAAGGGTTGATAGTTGCACATATCTTTGAGCTTACAAAGATGAACAGGGCAGGGACAGGTGAGTTTTGATGATTTCGTCTCTCCATGCGGCCAATTACAATATTTCTTAATGTTACAAACTACACAAGCATATTGCGAAGGCATTGCAGACACATTTGGTCGCCATCAGATCCACTCTCAGCACATACAGTGGCTCAAAAAAGTGTCCGGATGTTTGTGTGATTTTGAGTAATTGGATCATAGCAAGCCAGCACCTAAATATAACATATTGGTATAGGGACATGTCTGAAAGCCCTACATCATGGCTCGAATCTGAGCTATGTAGCGTGGGAACAAACCCTTATATGGGCGAGATATGGTAATTCTATTCTTATGATTCATTCGGACACTTTTTTGACTTTGTGTTAAATCAATTTTATTGTATGATTCTAGTACTTTGTGTTGCCCCCCTTGGCTTTAATAACTGCTGCAACCCTTCTAGGCATACTTTCTATCAATTTCTGACACTCCTCTTTGGCAATTTTTGCCCATTCTACTGCAACTCTCTCCCATAGTTCAAATTGCCCTTTTGGAGGATCTTGATAGGCAGCAAGTAGTCTCTTGAGTAATTCCCAGAGATGTTCAATGGGATTAAGGTCTGGAGACTGTGCTGGCCATAATAAAACATTGATGTCATGGTCTTCAAACCATTTTGTGGCCAGCTTGGAGGTATGCTTGGGGTCATTATCTTGTTGAAAGATAATGTCTTCTTCATCAATTTCTGACTCCTGCATGCTTTTGAGTAGACACTCCTCTAGGATGGAGATATACTGCTCTGCATTCATCCTTCCCTCCACCTCACAGAGAATCCCAACACCATTCCACCCCATGCAGCCCCATACCATCATACTTCCTCCTCCAAACTTCAGTGTACCCCTAACTTCTCTTTCTCCTAGGGGTTCTCCTGCTTTTCCACACATATTCCTGATCATCTGACCCCATTCTATTGATTTTTGTTTCATCTGACCAAATAACCTTCTTTTAGTCTTCTACAGTTCAATGTTGGTGCTTTAAAGCAAAGGCCAGTCTTCTCTTCCTATGAGCTGCTGAGAGAAGAGGTTTTTTCTTCTTGGTTACAGCCTTAAGGTTGGCTGCCTTGAGGGTGTTTCTGATTGTTTGGATGGAGACAGGAGTAGAGATAATGGAATTGATGAACTTGGTGGCTTACACAGCATTTGAAGCCTTGCCAGACAGAATTTGATGAACAACAGCTCTGTTGTTTAGTGGGGTAAGCTTAGGAGGACATCCCATTCTGACATTTTCCTTATCTGGTATGTTCTTCTTTATAACTGTAGCAATAGTAGACTTGCCAAGACCAGTTTTGGAAGCAATATTCCTGATAGATAAACCAGAGGTAGAGAGAACAAGGATATTATCCTTTTGAGCGGAGGAGATGGGCTTTATGATGAGTATGTTAAATTTTATGATTTTAAGTGGGTTTATATATTTAAATAATATTAAAATCAGACCATATTATTATTATGGTACCACTTTTATTAAGATTATTATGTATGAATGGTCTCATTTTGTGATTTTAATATAAAGTCAAAAAAGTGTCCGAATGAATCATAAGAATAGAATTACCATATCTCGCCCATATAAGGGTTTGTTCCCACGCTACATAGCTCAGATTCGAGCCATGATGTAGGGCTTTCAGACATGTCCCTATACCAATATGTTATATTTAGGTGCTGGCTTGCTATGATACAATTACTCAAAATCACACAAACATCCGGACACTTTTTTGAGCCACTGTATAATGCTGTTGCCAGCGTGATGTCGCCTCCTCGTAAAATGCTCAAGTGGGAGGAGGTCGTTGATTACGCATTCCTGGCAGACTTTGATCTGCTGCGTGATGCACGTGCAGACATTTCTCAATCCCTTTGGTCTTCACCTGCAGCTCGCAGTGCGATGGACCTTCACTTCAAGATCTGTCACGCACAAGAGGAAATTTTTCGGTTGAATATTGAGGTCTGTCGCCTTGTGACATATATTCACGATGAAGATAATTATCTACGGATGTCTGAGGAGCAGCTGAAGAATACTAACCCAGGTCTCGCCCATCAAATTTCCATTGTGCGCAACATTTGAGGCCGGTTTAACTCACACCACTTGAAGTGGCTTCAAGATATATCTCAGCTCTCCGGCTTCAGCAGAACCGAGTGCCAGTGTACCAGCCGCACGAGTCCCTGCCAACAAGCATGCTAACTACATCTCTGCATGTAACCCTCCATATCCTGTAGATACATTAGAGGACCTTGAGGAGGAGGAGGAGGAGGAGGAGGAGGTGGAGGATGAGATAGCAGAGGAGGCCTCGAGAAGGCTGCAGGATGTCCTGTTCATTACTCAAGACCTTTCACGGCTTGAACTTTCTGACCATGCTGACTTGGAGTAGTAGTATAGATCAGTCATAGTGTCCTGATGAACCATGTCACTTACCATTATACTTGCTATCAAAATGCGCCCTCAATCCATGCAGTTTGACACGAGATATACAAGCTCATTGTGCGAGACGGTGAGCACAAAGCTTCGGGTAGCGGGCAGGCTTAGCCACACTTCAGTAACAGTAACAACGACATCCCATGCTCAATACTCTATCTATAGACTATAGCTACTCTTTCTTGTTGTACGTCCTTATTTATCGAGGAGATATTGAAGGAGGCTTGCAGCTGACATATTTGTGTCGCCTTAGAGGCGATAACACTATCTATTAGCACATCTAACTAGAGTCCTCACGTGGGAGTCACAGGTGCTGCTCGCGCACGACTGCAATTTTAAGCTACTCAATTGAATCTTCCATTGATCATTCTTCATACTACACATGTCCGCAGAAGCAAACAATGCCACCTCATCGTCCCAAATGCAGTCTTTAGGACCACTTAGAGGACTAGGAATGGCGGGGAATACACCCTAGACCGACTCTAATGGACCAGATTCATCCCAACAAATCTTGGCAACGGCTTATATTGCCATCGTCAATGACTACAGATGCTCACATGTTACCAAGCTTGAGGTAATCATCATGTTCATCAGGACATTTATTCGCTACCCCTGTCACTGGACCCTACCTTGCCATGCTTGATGAAGTTGAATCAGAACTTGCATGAGCCACTGATAGCTCAACAAGGGGACAAACAACACACTCGAATGAACCAGCATATGTTGACGAAGAAGCCTTTACCAGAGGATAGGAGTAGAGCAGGATCTGACAAGCCAGGAGAACCTTCTCGCAAGCGATCCAAGCTCGACTATTCATCTATCAACGCTGCAGTTAAATGCAGGAAGTTCCAACCACTCTCACCTAGTCTTGAACGAACCAATGAGATTCTCAAAAATTGGTTGCGAGACCTGAAGGAGGTTCAGCGATACCTCATGTATCACAAGTTTGGACCTGAGTTCCATAAAAGTGTTTGGACGGAAATTGGTGAATGCATCAACCTCAACATTGTCCACACCATCATTGCCTCTTCTTGCTTGGTTGACAAGCAAACCAAAGTCCTCGGAGGAATGGAAATCAGGTATGAAGTATTGGAAGCAGCATCCAAGAAAATTGCCACATCAGCAAACCACAACTTTCTCCACAGAAAGTGTGAAATTTATGTTCTCACGACAGCCAGCCGCAGACCTCACAGTTCCGCCAGGATCACAGCAAACAGTGGCTGCAAGATATACATTCACTACATTCACTCACAGTTCCGCCAGGATCACAGCAAACAGCGGTTGCAAGGTATACATTCACTACAATCACCCACAGTTCTCCATGGTTCACAGGCCTCAAAGTTGCATTTGAAAGTTGCAGTAAAGTAGTAGTACTAGTGTTAATTGAATGCACTTCGGCTCAGACATTCAGAAGTTTGTGATACAGATAACATCAAACATAATAAGTATTCGAACATATGAGCGTCTACATGTAGTATACTAGTATGTACCAGAGAATTCATGTAAGCATAGTAGTACTGCCAGGCACAAGACACATCATAATAACATGGGTAGTATGGAAAACGTGAAGCGACTTAGAGATAATTCAGTTGGTCAATCAAGCTGGACCGTGAGGAGGTGGCCCCCAGTGGCTTCGACTGTAGTACTAGTAGCAGATGATGAATTTTCTGCACCTCATCAGGACAACACATCATCTTAAACTGATTGTGAACTTACTGGCGGGTAGATGATTTCATCAGTAAACTACAACTTTTCCCACAGCGAGCACAAAATCTGGGCTCTTGTGCAGCCAGCCACAGACTCCACAGTTCTCCCAATGTCCCAGCTCACTCGTACCACAAGGTATCCAGTCATACAGTTCTATATGGCCCACAGCACTTTGCAGCACAATTCAAATTATATAGTGTATATCCCAATAGTAGTAGTACTTCAATATGATTCAATTTCAATGCTCAAAATTTTCGCTAAGTCCAAACGACTGGAGTCGGAGCAAATTCAAATGCGCACCAAGCGTGCATGCAAGATAATCATTACAATAAAACAACAGCTATCCCACATTACATTCGAAGTTGTATCTATGTACATATAGGTGGTATAACAGTAGTAAATAGATGTGATTTGAGGTATCTCAATGTCAATCTAGCTGCAGCCTGGACCATGATGTGATGGCATCCCAATGATTCTAAAAGTGTAATATTAGTGGCACTGTGAGGTATAGTATGTAATTGAAAGAACTTACCTTGCAAACTCGGTGTGGGTCTGTGATGAGAAAACCCATGTTTTTTTACCTACGTCTGCCTTGGTGAGTTTTTGCTTTGAAATGTCGGATTTGTGCTTCGAGAGATTTGCTATGACTTTGTGTTCACGGACCACGCAGTCAGCAAGCACCTTCTCTGCATTGAATACATCCCGTCTGGCCCTTGCAAGGTAACGAGGTTCACTTCAAGATCATTGACATTGTTGATCGCCTGTAAAAATGTTAACAAGTATTATTTCCTTAACTTGAATCTACTTAGTTCTCTCTGATACTTGATCATCTTCTAAGGAAGAAACTAGTCTATACTCAAACTTCAGCTAGAAGGAAAGACCTTCAGATGTCTGAACCAAAAGTCATAACATTTGAACTCCTTTATTGGATCAGTTACACAAGAACTATCCAAGTCATAACAAGAAGTAACAGATGACACCATATTGTTGGTAAGCCAGGAGCTCCCCACTGTGCATGGGCAACTCACCCCAATCTCCGAGGGTCACGTGCACTGTTATGGGCTGGACCCTCCAGATGCTTCCCTGTCGGATGAGGACCGTCAAAAATTCATGATGGATTGGCGGGTTGTGCTTTACAACACGAGCTGAACCAACTTCACTAACTACTTTCTTAACTGTCGCGACCCCACAACTGGGGACATTGTCCTTTTTGGACACCCAGGATTAATTGGAATGCACCTTGATGGATGATATGACAACCCACTGTCACTGATCTACAATGATTCTTTCAGTCGGAAGATTACCACAATACCTGACCACATGCTCACAATGTCAGCAACATTGGTAAGTATAATACAATATCGTGAACATTCACTGATGACCTATTAGACATGCTGCGCAATAGATCATTGTGTCGAAGGCCGCCTGTAGCGATCAGGCAATGCAGGCAATGTCTTGAAATTTGGAGGTGACATGTCCTCACACATAGAGCAAGGCATCTATGATGCACTCTTGGATGCCAGGAGAATGCACCCCAATAATATCAATAAATTCTCGGATGATCTTTACCAACGAGGACTGTGAGTCAATGTAGCCTCTGTAGTGTATAAGCTGACCAAGGGGCACAGATAACCATGATCCAAACAAGTCCTGGACATCAGTGTGTCTTCAAACATCAAGAAGCAATGCATAGTGCTCAGAAGTAGGTAGAGCTGAGCATTTATTACAAGATGAGTGAGTATTGGACATGAAGTCAGAAGGGTTTGAGATGAAAGAAGGAGGAGGGAGAGGATATTCAGACTGTGGAGGGACAAAGTCTTGAGCAGAGCAGTGCAGGTTACTTCTCTAAGGTTCAGAAGAAATATTCTTCTAAGGCTGCTCTGAAACTTTAATACCTTTTTCAAATGCCTCATTCTGTATATATTTGAAAAATGCTTTGGATATGATGGTTCTTCAGTGATGCAGCGCAACTGAGTAGACTGAAATCAAGTAAGGTCGAATTTGGTTTTAGAGACCACCCATGATACAGCTTGGCAGGGTCAAAGTCCACCTGGTGACACATTAGACTAAAAATCATCAAAAATACAATGATAGACTTTCCTGATGGGCCCTTGCTTCACAAGACTAGCATACAGCCAGGTGTTGCATGCAGCAACAAATGCAGCCTCATCAAGAAGAAAACCAACACATGAAGGCTGACTGGCAGCAGGAATGGCTCTACCCTGCTGGTTGATAGCATCAAGCCATTGCATAAACAGCTTACCAAAAAACTGCCCACTAGTGGTTTTAAGAGACTTGGACTGATAGCAGTGAGTAGAATGAATTTCATTAACAAACATATCCTCATACCTCTGGTGGAGGGTTTGTAAAAGTGCTTGAATTGGTCCATTGGTACAAAATCAGACCAAAACTTGCTGCTCATTGATACTTATATGAGCTTGCTGCAAGATGATTAGTAGATAGCTCAAGCATAGTGTCTGGTGCACAGATTGTGCAGAGCATCTGGTAGAGGGAAGATTTCTATTGGCAATCAATTATATAGATGATATAAAAATCAGTGAATCACATACATTGACCTCAATTGGCCAAAATGTAGATTAGTATGTGGATGCACCTACAAGATGGACCTCAACAAGAGTGTCGACTGCCTTTGCCTCTGCAAGCTGAAGCTGAGTTGGCTGTTGGCATATTTTAGTCACTTGGTTAAAATCGAATTAAAGAATTGATAGTTAAATCCTGGCATTTGAAAAAATACAACTGAATAGCCTCTGTCCACTCTTTGCACTTGATAGGTGCATCATTGGCAGTAAATCCTAAATCAATTAAGATTAATTTAAATATCGGAAACAGCCAAAACTTACAAAGCTTTTATTTGTGAGGTTTGACAACATCACGTGGCTCAGGCTGCTTCTCATCAACAGATGGTAAATTTTCTCATTTAGAGGAATTATCCTCACTGTCAGAGAGTCCGTGTCCACCAAGACCTAGGATGCCTTGGGTTGACGATGAAGCTAGATGATTAAATGTTAGTAAAAACATACATTTAATCATTTGATGAGCTACTCACCTCCTTTTTGAGGATCCTATCTAGCTCCTCTCATAATATCTTCTTTGCAGCCAGATCTCCCCTTTCCTTATCTCAGTAATGTTTATATAAGACCTGAACGAATAGTGAAGAGGCATCATTTAAAGATGAGATTGTACCAATAGTGACAAGACACCTAGATTCAATCAGAGCACACTAACAGCAGTAGCCGGTCAATATATATATATACATAATAGGGGTTGCACTTACCCAAGACAGATCTTCTTTGATTGCACTGATTGTGTCTTGAAGCATAGATTTGACTTGCTTCCTTGCATCTCTCTTTAAGACTATCGAAGTTGTGCTTAATTGGCTCCTTCTGCCATAAGTTACAGTCATCATCATGCAAAACAGGCTGGTATTTCATAGGTAATATTGTGTATATGCTCATGCTCAGTGTCAAGAGTGAGGGAAGCAGATGAAGATTATGTGGCTGTGCTCATCCTACTTCGGATGGGAACTTGTAGGGAACAACAAAATTTAAATTCAGTCCTACACTACTCTACACAATCATAATAATGTGTGTGTAGTGTGTGCCTATTGTAGACTAACAATGAAAGAACAATTCAATACAGAGAATCTACTGGAACACATAATTTCACCATTCAGATATATCTGAATAGTAATAAATTCATATTTAAGGGTTTCAGCAGTCTTGTTTATAAGAGTAGTAAATATAATATTCAAAGTAGATACATATTTGAAAAATTATGGTTTGTAGGCCTAGTAGTGATCAATTATCTGTACACTATCTCAAAACATGCACATTATTCTACCGCTCCAGGAAATCATCAATAATTTCAATAAGTATCTGAAGATCAATAATCTATATTGTAAGAATAATCGAATAGGATCTGAAGCCTGTGAGCTCTTCCTCCTTAAGTTAGTAATATATGTTTATGTTATAGTGGTTGAAAATTAATTGATAAAATGATGATAGAATTTGTATTACCTTGAGTATTTTTAGTATGTTAAAGGCCAAAATACATAAATGAAAGCAAGTATTTATTCTCATCTGCCTTATTTTATTTTTTGTCCACCTTCATTTAATTCACATTTAGAGTTATTATTATCATCTTCTACTATACCATTAGTAATGACTTTGTTATTACATAATTGAGATGATAAATAGAAAGCCAGTAGAACATTATTCTCATCCATTTAGTAGGCAGAGCTGTAACAGATAGTTTGAATATCCAGTAAGTCTGCTGTGTCGTGGATGCTCTTAATATTATGTTTGAGATTTTTAGACTGAGATTGTAATTTCTAAATAGTGGTTAGAGTTTTGAAGATAGATGCTATAGATATTTATTGTTAGGCCTGATAGGTGAATTTGATTGAAAATTATCTTATACATTGTTATTTTAAATAAAATTTCATAAATCTAGAAGTCATTGAAGTAATAAGGAGTTCCAGTTGAACCATACAAACAAATTTAGCCAAGTAAGGAAGCTAAAGATGACATTCAAACAATACATATATTTATTGACTTTTATGAATTTTCAGTACTCAGCATGAACTATCATTAGAAGATGATAAATCTACACCTGTCATTGACACCACAGAAATTTCAGAACTTTTTAAACAATAGAGCCATCTACACACCAGCTAGTCATGCCATTCTAGGCAAGCTAGAAGAATATCTTGCCAATAAAACTCTTTTGGAGGAAGTAAAAGATAAATTGCAGCTAGAGAGATAGAGGCAAATGGAATTGGAAGAGGAAGTTAGGAAGTAGGTGTACACTCATGAGGAGCTAGCTTATGAGGCTTTCACCAGTATCTCAGCTGCTTTTACAACCATATCAGTTGCCCTGGAAAATGTCAGGAGACTTGCTGATGCTTCCCAAGTAAGTCTTTGATAGTATTTGCTTGTTGACAATTTTACACTAATTGTGGGATTCTTGTAGCGTCTGAATTTGTGAAGCTTCATCAAAATTGTGTTAAGCTAGATATTGCAAATTATAAAGTAAACCACACTATCATTAAGATTTATCTCGGGTTTCTTACTATACATATATTATGATGAGACACACATAAGAGATGTCAACTCACTTTTGGCTAGATCTCAGACTGATTCATATGTTTAACATTATAGATGAGGGTGTCTACAAAACTGAGAAGCATATTATGATTATAAGATTTCGTGCTATCAGCCAGATCAGCTAAACACAACTGCTAGCCAAAAGGTAACTCTATAGGACATTTGTAACTGAACCACAATTAGCCTTGTTACTCTGAGAAGACAATATCAGCTTTATATGTAGGAACAGAGTACAATGTGTTTATTACTGGTTTACAAAAGCATATCATTCTGGTCAATCCATAGTTGGTCTCCTGAACATATTTACCTCCAATTCCTCAAGTGGTACTTCTCTTCTTCAAGTTCATGACACTCAGCCACTGGGCTCAGGATATGGTTATGATGACCATCAGACCACCAATTTCTCGAACATGCATATGAGTATCTCAAATACCCCGATGGACTTCAGCTGTATTGTCGTAAATGTCTTTTTAATGTATTTCTGTCTGCAACATTCATATTTTTCAACTTTGAATGCAATTCCTATAATTGCCTTTGAGGTAGCATATTATGGGGAAAAGGTAAAAAAAATTGCTCTTAGACACTGGCAGATTCATATGCTTGTCTAAGGGCATACCAGAATTGGTGGCCACCATTGACATAAAATACAAGGTGGGCCAGGCAAAAGATGAGACACAGACTCTGTCATCATCACCTGGACTCATTGGGAGATAAATCTAGAGTATTCCAAAGAGGTTGAAGATGGAGTTACTTATGAGCTGAACAAGCTCATTTCTGAAATCAATGGAGTACTTCATAGGGGGCAAATAAGGGGGCTACCAATACCCACCGCCTAACAAGCAGTAGTAACATATGCTCAAACACCCCATTGAATCAGAGTCTACAATTTACAGACATATCAGGTATCTAACACTGTTGTGTTTGGAATACAATCAGCTGACTTGATGGTCCTGCAGCTCTTACTGAACATAGGAATCAAGAATATCCACAAAAAGCAGGAGAGCTTTCACAAGAAGTATTCCATGCTCTTCAGGAGGATGTCTATAAGGTGCAGGAGAATAAGCATGAGGATAACAAGAATGACAGAGAAGGGAGAATGAGAATGATCCTAAGGAAACCAGTACGAGGAGTAGGAGAGCTTGGAGAATTATGAACATGATTTTAACCTAAACCCTTAGCTACACTAGCACAAGCAGATGTCTATGCTCACATCTTGGCCAAGCTATCTATTAACACAGAGTAGCTCCCACTAGAATTATTAGTAGAAGTGTGATCCTATACCTCAACACCATCTTTCAGCCCACTTTCATTCTTGAACAATTTCCTTCTAGAATAACTCAGTATTATAATTAGGAAAATAAGAATTGTGTACCTGTTCTACTATTTGTAAGGTGCCCTGGAAAAACTCACTGTTTTATTCTGACTGCTGTGGGTGAGAGCTTTTCTGCGGCTAGAGGTCTTTATGTTGGCTCAATGACCTGCAGCAGTCAGTGGACTAATTCTTTATTTTATTATAGTCTGATTTTTGCTTTGGGTGCCCTCATGAGGCCAGAACTCTTGAAGGTATATTTTTCTAACCCTAACACTAGCTAAGCCACTTATATCTCATACAGATTAAACGCACAAATTAATAACTCGGCTTAGATTCATCTGGCCAGTTATATGCAGTGTAAACTCACTTTTTGTATGATTCTTGCAAGTTGCTTTGACTTGCTCTTGTTATTGATAAGTGCTCACAAACCAATGGCTAGCTGAAGGAGTTACTGATAGTTTCGTCTACACCAAACATGTACATTAATTGAACTAAACCAATAAATCAGTGACATATGGCCTAAAAAAAACCAAACTTACAGGCCCTCAAGTCTCTTTTTGCGAGTCACCTTGTCAGACTTGTCTTCAAAGTTATAGCAGCACATCATAGCACATGCAGCAGTGAAATACTCCTTATTTAGATCCTCCTCAGTGTCCTTGGGTATCTTTGCTTTTCTGTAACATTAGAAGTAATGTAAAAGTTGGGGGATTACAAAATATAACTTCCTTTGTTTTGGCACAGATTTACTTGATCAACTGTGTTTTTTTGAGTGCTTGATTGTCAGACTTGGAGAATGTTGTAAATTCTCTGAATCACTTGAAGAGAGTTTTCAGATTCAGAAAGACTTGTTGAGCATTTGTGATGCACCATAGTGGTTAAATTAAAGAAGTTGTGTAGGGGCATTCACATTTTTCTCAAGTACACAGAACCATCATGAGCGATAAGCAGATGAGATTGGTTTATGATTTCCTTCAGAGTTGGCCTGTCGGTTTCCTCAAAGGCTAATGTTTCTTGGTTTAGGAGCATAATATGTTGAAAAATTTGATTTTTAGACTTCGTAGTCTTTCTTGGGTTAAGTGGTCACTAGGAACAAAATTGGGAGGATATAGAGTCAAATAAACTAAATTTTGTAGAGGGTCATGCAGAAAATGGCAATCCACACGAGCTTCCTGAGGAAAGGTACCAGACATGGGCTTCACTTTCTTGTCAACTCTTTTATACATAGTAAGCACAGGGTTTTCCTCAGGTATTGTGATGATAAGATCAGACTCGCTGTCTGAGTCATCTTTGGTTTCTGATTTTGTGACTTCGTTAATTTCTTGATAACAAGAATGTTGTGAATCCTTAAGTTTCTTATAACATTCTGTAATGGTCTCATCCTCCAACATATCTTGGGGATAGACTAGACAATCCGATATTGAGACTATCTCAGGAACATCAGAGACACTCAGACTAAGGTTTTTGTGTTGAGTGGACTTAGAAAATTCAGACGAGTTTTCGGGCCGCAAAAGAATCAAATTACGGAACAAGTAACTTGTATCTAAAGCTATCACTTCTTGGCTTTTTTCACTTATACTTTGTAGCTTACAAAGTGAACACAGAAGCCTGCATTGTGGGTTTTGTATAAGAACAAACAAAGACAAACTTGTGAGGCAGAGCATGAAAAGGGACAATGAGAAAATGATGGCAATATAAATACATAGCTTCAAAACAATGGAAACGAGGGTCTATGTTTTTGTTGTTAAGTGGTTTAGATGTGAACAAATAAGAGTCAGTAAGGAAATAAACACGATGGGAAAAGATATGTGCTTGAGGCCAGAAAAATTGATAAGGCAAAAAATGAGGCTGGATAATCACTAGAGTTTGAAATGGGTAATGAAAATGGTATAAGAATGAAAAGGTTCACTTCTAGAATGCTAGAGAAAAAACTTCTTTGGCTTTGGATGCTCCTCCTCCTCTTCATCAATATCTGAGAGAACGTACCCTTTGAACATCTCGAACTGAAAGGGGGAAGTAGCTACAATGACAAGTCCAGTGCATGCGATTCTGAGAATGAGGTCTCAATCAAATGCGAATTGGAGAATGTCACGAACAGTCCTGACATCAAGAAGACATGACTCGGTAAGTGCACTGATGGTGTCTTCGTCGGGGAATGGCATGAGTAAGGTGTCAAGGAGTTTCGAGGCCAGCTCTGGTTCTCCATGGGCCTTGGCAATAGCTGCATATGAATTGAGACATTTAGCCTCACTTATTGAAAAGAATGGGTTGACGTCGTCGTAGGGCCCAGCATAAGTAGAATGGGTGAGACCCCCCTGAGTATGTAAGGAGTTGTCACACTTAATAGTTCTGGTGCATGGTGGTAAGTGAGTTTGTGGACACGTTCTTGCCACATACATCCTGAATGAGGGCCAACGGTGGGGAGTTTGGCTCCCCCAGATATAATGTGGTGTCCTGGATAAGTACTGTCGTGGAAGAGGTGTACATTTCAGTCATTTGCGATAAGTTTGTCTTGACAGAAGCAGTAAGATTCAATGGCATGAACCACGTTAGGCATATAAACAGAGTGGTAATCATTATACTTAGATGGCTCAGTTAGTAGATATCCCTCGGCTTCAGACTTAGTTAGTCCATCAAATGAAATCATGGTTTTCCCATCTGCGTGAGAAAGGCCGTGATAAGGAATGGTACCGCTGGTGGGCACTTCAGTTGGATCAGTCAGTATCGCTGATCATCGTCATGTCGTAGTTGATCTCAACGGCTCTTGAGCCTTTCTCATCAGACTCTGTCAGAGTAGATGACTCGAAGAAATAGGACAGTAAATGAGTTTTATTTAGATCATGTGTAGCAGATAGACTAGATTTGAGTTGGGAGGCATGCAAGGAAATGGAAAGGATGCACTTGTGCTGGAGCACATGGGTGGGTTCTTGACTGTGGTGGAGTGAACGAAGATGACATTGAGCTTCTCATTCATGGATTAATTGCTGGTGGTCACATCCAGCTCATTATCGTTAGCGTGGCCTGTACATTTGTTTATGGTGGTGAGTGCATCATCAAGAGTTAGTAGATGCACACGCTCACTCTTGGAAACATTTATGTTGGGTTCAATTTTACGTCGAGAAATGAGCAAGTCCAAGTTCTCGAGGTTGGGGTCAAGGGTAGGTGCGCAAGACATGTTGGCATTGTCATTGGACGCAATGTCTGCAAGCAGTGTGAGATGATTGTCAGTGCGAGATATGGCGCTGTTGTTAGATAATAAGTCCTCCCTACCATGGTGCATGGTAGTAGTGTTTTAAAGTCCGGTCCAGTCCGGTCTTTTTGCCTTTTTTGGAGGCAACCGGACCAGACCAGTCTTTTCATTCCCACGATATCATCAAGACTGGACTGGACCTGTAAAGACCGATGTTTTTGGTCTTTTGCAGTCCTACAACCGGTCTTAGACTGGTTGCAACTGAGACCAGTCCTGTGAAAGTGTAGCACTCCTTCCCACAATTCTAACGGTGGTTTATTTGTATTAAACGGTTAAGATCTGAGCAAGATATGAGCATTATAAAAAAGGGTTCCCAAACTCCGCCCTGCATGTGAGTCAAATATGAAATGTCATTACCATGCTTAGGCTTCTTGATGAAATATGTGCTGCTAGTCAAGGCGATACTATAGCTAGTCTCATCTTGTCAATAGGGTAAGATATAAGCAAGATATAAGCTTGACAAAAAATCGTTATCGGGCTTGTCTTTGAAAAATAAAAGTGGTTGTAAGGCTTAGGTGTCTTAATGTTAATTGTAGTCTTAGTCTAGGCAAGTCTATAGCTACTCATATCTTGTCGGACACTCAAGGTTTGGGTAAGTTATGAGCCAATCGGTGATTGTGACTGATTTTGACTTGCCGTATATGAAATGTCACAAAATCAAAGTTGTTACTATATGGCTTAGGTGTGTCAACATTACTTGTAACCTTAGTATAGACGAGTCTATAGCTGGTCTTACCTTGTCAATTGATTATGGTTTGGTCTAGATAAAAGCTAAGATACAAGACATCCCGTGAATTTGCAGCTTTTTCTTGTAATGCTCATAACTTTGTCAAATCTTAGCCGTTTTACATGATCGGACCACCGTTAGAACCGCGCTGATGGGTACTACATGTACATATGAACCGGTTGCGGTCTAAACCGATTTTAACCGGTTTAGACTGGTTTATTTATTTTTCACAAACTTCAGGCAACTGGACTGGACTGATCTTGCAACTGGAAAAGACTGCAACCAGTCCTTCTTAGGACCCGGTCCGGTTGCTGGTCTTTTTGTGGTCCTGCAACTGGACTTTAAAACACTACATGGTAGTGGGAAGACTCTTGACATGAGGAATGAGATCTTGAAGTGCTGACAAGTTAGAGATGTCGTCAGCGTGAGTAGGCATAGATAAAATGACATAGTTACCCATAGTGAAATGGGTCTCTGCTATAGCATGTGTGGTAGTGTCGTCCATAGTTCTAGTGTAAAGTAACCATTAGAAATGATAGGCAAATTGGGAGTAACAGTGGTCCCAGTAATATGAATAGGCACAGTGGGATAAGCAGTGATCCCAGCATTATGCAAGAATGGTGCAGTGGGTTTAGTAGGGGAAACTGTGATCCCAGCATATTACAAGTTGGGTGCAGTGGTGGTAGGCAAGGTAGGAGTGGTCAAAGGGCTCAACCACCCTTGATTCAAATACTCCTGTGAACCCTCTCGCTCCAGTACCACCTAGCAAGGGTCGCAGGAGTCGCTCAAAGGTAACTTTAATTGTACTCATAAGCAATGTTACTAACTAGTATGATACTATGTTGAAGGCTCCTCCACCATATAGTGCCTCACAGCCAGCGGTAGATTCCAGCACTCCACCTTCAGGAAAACAAAGCAAAAAAGCCAAGCCACAAATGTGAAGTCATGCGACCCAGGCATTAAGGCTAAGAAGATCAAATTATTGTTGTGGAAGACCTTTCTTTAGGAGGCAAAATCAGAGTGTTGTGGCTGGCATGCAATTGAGAATGCATTCCCAGACATTTGCCTCTTTCATCCACCAAAGCACTCTCGACATCACTCGTCGGGTTGCTTGATGCACAGTCCAGGCAAGGGAATATTATGAGTAGGACATTGTGAAATGCTTGACAGAAGACTCGCTCAGCAAGATTTGCATAGGGATTCAAAGGTTGGTGGATCTGAGATACAAGGTATCCTAGAGCATGTTCCATTGTCCATTGTGATGCACAAATTAGAGGACCTTTCATCTCAACCTCTCAGGAATAGTGGCCAATAGCATGGATACTTTGACGGACCATGTGAATTCGGTCAGGATGACACTGATAGTATAGCACTTCAAACTCCTTTGTAAACTCAACAATGCAGCGCTGAGCCATGCAAAGTTCAACTTGACTAATTTAGTGCTGAGATAAAGTCAAATAGCATGTACGAGCTTGCAGAAATTGCGCCAATAAGGGTCAGGAAGGATGTTGTGTAAAAGTGCAGGACATAGACTCCATAAGTACAATGTGAACTTGTAGGCTTTATAGTGACTGTTAATTTTTCTGCAGGATTTCAAGGGGGACAGTCAAAGGAGCCAAGGAGGTGTGGTGTTAGGTTCTGCAAGCTCTGTAAATATTTTCTGGCTGTAGAAATCACAATACCGCATTTCCTCAGCACTTTTTTTGATCACCAAACAGAGCTTGAATCTGTGGTCTGATGGGGATTGTCGGAAATTGATGCTGAGGTTCTTTCCTGGGTTCATCTTTGTAGTGTGGCTTGCCACACCCCAAGCAGTTGTCGCAGTTTGTGAAGGGATCTATCTACAAATGCATAACAAGAGTCAATATATATATTGTGCATCAAGGACTCGACTCCGCTCAGTTCAGCAACAAGTTTTTTAATAAGGTAAAGAAAGGGAAAGTCCTCGCCTGTGAGCTCTATGATAGTTTTGCTCTGTGACTTGTAGTCATGATCTGGGTGTGTAAGGTTGATATATGTCTTGATGGCAGCCCTTGTAATGGGATCATGTAACGACAGAGTGTATTGGGGAGAATGGGAATGGGCAGAGTCTAAGATGATATTCAAACTGAGTAAACTTCTACAAGTGTACAAGATATTATGTACTATGGACATGTGCGATGGGGACACAGTCAGCGGAGATCCAGGTCAAAGAGAGGAACATACGGAAAGGTTAAACTGACAGGCGCAAGGAAAATACTACAGGAACGATCAAAAATGGACACAGAGATGAAGTGTTGAGTGGATCTGGGCATAGGTGTTATGATCTAGAATGTAGCTGGATATATGTCAAGCGGATCCGGGCAGATAGGGGTTAAGACAAAGGGACTGTACAGATGAAGTAAGAAGCAAAAAGACCAAGAGGTGCGAAAGAATGACCGACCAAGAGAATTGCTGATGATGTTGAGCACAGCTAGCTGAAGAATTGGCACAACACGAAGCAGAGAAGACCAAGAAGTGAGGAGAAAGAACGACTGACCAGGGGAATTGCTGATGACATTGAGCAGTTAGAAGAACGCACTGAGGAACTACACTGTCATGCTGAAGAACAGGTGCAACACGAAGCAGAATTTAGTAAAAGAAACCAAGAGGTGGGAAGAACAACTGACCAAGTGAATTGCTAATGATGTCAAGCATTTTAAAGAGCACGAGAAAGCCATTGTTGCTGAGATGGAGCAAAGGCTGCAACTATAAATTGAAAAACTGAAGCCAGAAAAAGAGAGCGAGCTTGCTAACATGGAGCAGTGGTTTGCAAGACACGGTCAATAGCATGCAGCCATGGACATGGACACAGATCCCACCCCCACCCCTGCCCCTAGGAGCGCTCAACGGCAACCCAAGACACCCCAGAAACCACAATTCAAGAACTGTTAAAGTATCTGGTCAATCCTCCCCAATCACAGATATCTTTGAAGTCCCATCTGCATACCATGTATAAAACTGACATCTGCCTTATTGGAATTAGTATCATAAGGATATGAATCTACACCAATGTCCAGGAGGTTATTGTAGAAACATTGAAGTAATGCATTAGAAATCTATTCCTATACAACTGTAGTCAGCCCTGCTGTATCACACAATTGTAAAGCAACCCACCTCTATACTGATGCAGGTTAAAAGCCTTTGCCTTGGAGAAATAATTCTGTAGAAGCATCAAGTTAGTGCTCTTCAACTGAGTTATTTTTGACTTGTAATATGACATCTGCTAAAGTTGTTCCAAGGAAGTAGAATAAATGTGATTGCCAGAGTCCAGCACAAATATCTATTGCATTCTACACACAACTAGGATATTGTAAGTGGTAGTGATAAATATAGGCAAGTCTGTCATGCAATAGTATGTAATAACACCTAACTGCCTCATGCATGAAGATGCATATATTAGATATGACATATAGAGACTAATCAACTTAGCAGTGAGAACTATGAGATCTAATATATGGTTAGATAGTATAATAGGAACATATGTAGCAGAGTTGGATGCTATATCAGAAATGGATGGAGGGGATAGGTAACAGGCATGAATCATCTGTCAGGCAGATCACAGAGAATGGAGAACAGAAACTAACTGTCAGGCAGATCTGGGTATAGGGGTAAACTCACAATGAAGATTGGGGGAAGTGTAGTCAATGAGACACAGAGTAGGTGCGGAGGATACTGCATGCTTGAGGTAGTTGAATGATTCTTGAGTCTCTTCTGTCCATTCAAAGGGATTATTTTTGCGATAGAGGTTGACCAAAGGATGAGCATGCTTGGAGTAGTCTTTGATCCATATACAAACAGTGCCACATAATCCTCATTTTAGCCTTGTGTCAAAAATGTAGCAGGTATATCTACATGTAATATAATGCATCCCCTGTGTGCTCAGAAACCTTGTGTCAGCTCGATCTAGGTATGTGTATGTATTGCACCATCATTGCTCTAATGCGAGACTTCAATGGCACTATGGTGGCCAGTTAATATTTTGTAAAACAAGGAATTATAATATAGAAATTCCACTGGGTCTGTGCATACATAGGGTTTTGCAATAACCTTTAAATATGTATTGTATTACTGATTTGTTTGATGTCATTCTCCCTGGGTTCTTCTCATTCACTGTAAGTCATGTTCTTCTCTTGTAACAGCAGTCAACTATACTCACATTGGATCATCAGGGTATTCTCATGCTTGATGTTGAATAAATAGGATACCTTGTTGCTGGGCCCTGTGAGTCAGCTCATCATCTATCCCCTCTACATAAGGATTTCTACAATTTATTTTGTGACACTTATCATGCTTTGTTGTAGTGTTCCCGTGCCAGTCTTGACAATTTAAGAGATTTTGTTTTACCAGTGTTTTATAACTTGCCTGCTTTTAGCTGAAGGCACATTTGTCTTTGTTTGCCTATCTACTAGCCTCAATGGTCCATACCTTGC
This sequence comes from Suillus clintonianus, assembly GCF_016758775.1. Taxonomy (NCBI): domain Eukaryota; kingdom Fungi; phylum Basidiomycota; class Agaricomycetes; order Boletales; family Suillaceae; genus Suillus; species Suillus clintonianus. The sequence continues at coordinate 11,448 of NW_024539253.1, read as the reverse complement.
CATGTGAGATGTAACCAAGCAGCAAAGTTCCCATGTTCATTTAAATTATAAGTTCAATTATCATGGTCACCTTCCTGCTAATTTGTTGCACAGCTGCATGAAACCAATGCATAATTCTTATTTTTGCCATGGGTGAAAGACAAGACAGGCAGCAATAACATGCTGCATGGTGTTTATAATCACATATATCCGAGTTTGCCTTTAATTATATCATATTCTCATCTCCAATAATGTAGGTTGGTCTGGCTAGGACTCATGAGCCTCCGACTACCATCCATTTGACACAATTGACTTCCAGGTAATATCATACTAATCAGTCAATCAACAGATCAGAGTCAATCCTCCAGACCACCTGGGTTGATTCATCAGCCTATGACCTCAACTGCAGAAATTGGCAGTAGGCAGCAGGTCCATCTTAAGAGGATTAAGCCTGAACACAGCCTTTACAAGATTATGGTGGTATGTACAAACTGACATAGAGCCCTCACATACTTGCATATCTATCTGATGATCTATCTGCTGTGGTCATTCTGACAATCTTCACCTTCTCAATACTATCGAGTATGCTGAGCACAGACTTGAGTTTATCCACAGTCTCTGGCCTAGTTCTTTGGAGTGTGTCAATCCCGCTAGTGCTCCAGGATTTGGAAATTGGTGGGCAACTTTTGGAATCTTCCTCAAAACATTGTACTGGATACTTTCTAGTGCTCACCGAAAACATCAAACTTCCAATGTTGCACAATGAGGTATCAATGGGTGATGTACAGTAAATAAATATAAAGAGACAAGCCAGAACACACAGGCAATGGATAACTCAACCTAGATATAATCCAAGGGAGGTTAGGAAAGTAAGTAAATGGACAGAGAAATATAGGTAGTCAATTTATAGGTTACCTACAGAGTCCATGAAAAAGATAGAACTGCACAACATGATGAGGGTAGGGTGGCAATACTCAGCACTGATCTACCAATTTGATCAAGTGATGTATAAAGTACAGATCAAACTCTCCATCAACACCAAGGACACCCATTTTGTAGGCAGACCCCAGTATACAATGGCCAAACAGCCCATACTAATAATTTCATAAAGAATTGGATTTGATTTACACAGCACCAGATCATGGTGTTTAAATTTTGATACATGGCCATGAGGAGCTGAGTTACAAGCTTGGGGCACCCGAGATATTAGATATACTTAGAAGGAACTGATGGGCCTGCAAGCAGGCACATTCCTTCCCATGAATCTGTTGTGTCACATTTGTCAATGGAGTCCAGAGGACATCAGTCAACTAATGAAAGTCAAAGGAACAATTCAAGATGTATGGATGGATTGTGTTCATTCAAGGTGTCAAGTCGGACTCGCAAGTCCTGTAACATCGCTGTCACTATTGTATTTCTCTCCATGCGCTGAACAAGAAATTTGGCCTGTATAGGAAGATCATGGTCCACCTTAGTGCTTCATCCCAACCGATCGTGCTCCTAATGCCCCCACTGCTGCTGCTCAGCAATCCAAGCATATATCTAGTGTCAATCACCCCAATGAATGCTATGAGAGCACATATGCTGATGTGGTACAGGAGGAGGTGGCCAGATCCCCCTCCCCCCCACTCCAATTGAGACTGTGCACGCAAAATTCTAGCAGACAACCCTCAACGATGCAATCAACGAGGAATAGGGAACAGCCCACCTCAAAGCGTGTGAGGCCTGTGGTGTTTGCTCACCCTCAGCATGCTCAAAAGGAGAAATCAAAAACTGTGATGCGAAGTTTAGAACACCAAGATACATCATCCAAGACCTTGTTGCTGAGTCTGAGTTGCAGGTGATGAATGCAACACCTTTCGTAAGTTGATCATCCAGTGTTGGTATGAGTCTAGCCGAATGTCAACATGTAGATGGACACCTTTCTCATGGACCCGCAAGGATATGAAATGGTCAAGTCTTCTATGCATTCACACCACGATGCATGGTTTGCTGTGAGGCACTGATCGTCCTGCCTTCGATTTTGTGCTGTCTCCATTGGTGTGTAGCAAGTTTATATTTATTGATATCACACTGACACCGTTGCTGTCAGGCACATTGTGTCCTGGTAGAACTTTCCAATCAAGCCATAATGGATCAGTCATCTGTACGACACGTGTTGCAACATCTTTGGTGACTCCATTTACTTGTTTTGTTTTTCACCCAAGCTCAATCATGTATGTATATATGTGACAATGCAGACTTCCGACAGTGGCAAGGGTGTGACTGCAGTAGTTAAGTATCTGATCCGCTCCTCTCAGCCTCACGATGAGGATCCTTATGCACATGGATTGTGGATTCTCGCATCAGTTCTGACGGAAGCAGCAAGCACAACGTGTATGACTTTGCAATGTGATGTAAAATGGATGATGATCGGTGAACCAAATGACAAGAATGTATCTACATGCGGAAGTTTGATGTAGTCCATCACCATTTCATCACACCAACCATTACACCAATGTGGCGTCATTGTTTAGAGACCTTGGTTATGCCTAACAGTGACAATGATATAACCTTTCAGATACCAATACCTTTACCATGGACGAATAACACACAGTGTTCCCACTGATGAAACAATAAGCATTACATGTGATGTACTCCATCCTATATCATCCTGCTTCCTTTCCCTGTGGCTAAAGCCTCACAGAGCTGCCTCTTCTGCAACAAACCGACCACAGATATGGTCAGGCACATATTAATCCACAATAAAGACCCTCAGTGAGCAGAGGCACTGCATGTGCGTATGAAATCTTGACTGACTCTACTTCCATTCCAAGGTACTCGTTGTTGCAAGACACATCCAATGATTCCAAAGGCTATCAGTACCCATTCCTCAAATGCTCATTCACGGGCCCTATACATGCATTTGACAGGTCATATCACTGTAAGTTTGTATGTCATTCAATCTTGCCCCTACTGACCAATTTCAAGATAACAGCACAAGAATGTCAACAAACGCCTATATCTTGCTCGCCTTCATTTTCTGAAGAATCCTCTATTTTTGCCTGTAGCACGAGCAGCAGTGTTCAAGAGATCAACCAATGGTGTCAAATGGTGGTACAAGGTGATTGATGACGAGCACAGATACGGCAAATTTAGACATGACTGGTACAACATGAGGGAGGAGCACATGGTGGGTTCTGTGACAGCCTTCCGAGTCGTGGAGGGGGCTTGAAGGGGGTATCTGGAGGGGAGAACTCAGGCCGGGCGGGGGTGGTTGTGGGGCGGGGTCGGTGGGCAGCAAGGACTGCATTTTCTCTGCAGGTCAAGTCGTCCAGCTCGTCGGCGGCAGCGAACTGTGCACCGTGGTGTCGCTTTCGTGACTGCTTCTTGGACCTCGACTTTCTTTGCAGTGGGCAGTGATTCCATCAATGACAACATGGGTGGTTACCCCTTGCATGGTATATTGTCTTCCGTAGCAATCATCAACCAGCATTCCGAACTCCATCATTGTGATCTCATTGATATCACTAATTACAAGAGTGTTTTCTGCAAGGCCATGGTGTCAACAGCAACAGCACCATACTGTGTTTCTCCTGCTGTGGTTGCAAGACCTTTCACCATCTGTGGAACATTCATGTGAGGCTCTCCAGGGCATCTGGATTGGCATCCCTTATTTCATCTTTTGCATCCCTGTGCTGCGACATATCATACCATTGTTCAGAACATCGATTACATTGTCCTCTGGCACTTAAAGGCATCACATTGCCTCTCAGGGCTATCCCCCCTCCCTGACGCCACATACTGTTACGCTGAAAGCGTAGACTCAGGTAAGAACTCTGTACTAAGTCTCAGCAGAGACAAAGATGATGCAGAGGTTCGTTATCGTTATTGTTGGTGTCGATACTTGGTGACAAGAGTTGTCAAGTAAAGATGAGGCTAATGGTATTGATCGAGTATAGACACTAAGACGAAGAGTCTTGAGTAAAATCATATATGAGAGTGATCTTGATCAAGGAAGGTCTATCAGAATACTGAGTAGATTCAAGTTAGAGAATACAAGACAAGCTGATCGACTACTTATAGGTAAAGACAACTTCAGGGCAAGACTACCAAGGTAACGGTAAGGGTACAGGGTACAAGATAAGAGATACAAGATAAGACAGCGATCAGAGATGCTATACAAGAAGATGATGGGAACATCATAAGGCAGTACAAGATAGGAAAAGATAGGGGGGTCTGGTCCGAAGTATGTTATCGTAACACATACTAGATGTGGTGTGGCAGACCCATTGCATCTGGTATGTAGCGCCAGAGAGGGAGCACTCGACTCTGGGATGTGGTTCACACATTTACGCAACTTATAGAACACAACAGTATTGGTCGAGAATCAACAGGTTTGCAGTGATTTCCTGTACTACAATACTGCACAACTAAAATATGATAAGGAGCAAATTGTGATTGTCAAAAACAATCATTGTGTGCATGACAATTGTGCATGCAGGTGATTTAAATAAGTTGTGTTTGGCACCACGTGTTGCATACCATGACTTATATCTTGTCAATAGAAAAAATGATAGCTATTCAGAAGTTGTATATGTGATTTGGTCGCTATGAGAAAAAGCCCAACTCTCCATTCTCCAACATCTCAGCTCCCCTTTTGATTTCCTCAATGAAGAGGTGCTTCTCCAACCAGACCTGATCCACCAATTCCTCACAGTCCTCAATATAAGAATCCCTGTCCTTTGCATCTGCCTGCCTCCAGACGCTCAATATCTTTGGCTTGACTGTTGGTTAAATCTTGCTGGCACCATAATTTGCCTTCTAGCTTATTGATAATGTCGAGGTATTTTGTACTTTGCACCAATCCTCAGCAGAGTGAAGCTGAAGTTTGTCATCGATGTCGTGTTCCATGTCCAGGAGTTGCTCTTGCAAGTGCTTTATTGGGAGCTTACACTCATCCTCTACTGTGCTAATAGTAGATGGCCTTGCCAGTGTCCATCCAGACCGGAGATTTTCCACCCAGTAACTCACATATCCAGACAAGAAAAAGTCCATTCACCCGTGCCTTGTTCACAGCGGATGAATAAATGCAAACCCACTTCTTATTGAGGCAGGGCCTACAGGGAACTCCAATGTCCTGAGGTCCGACAGTTCCCTCAGATACCTATGTGCATCAGACAAAAAAACATTGGCCAACAAAATCATTACTCACCTCGGACCTCAAAGAAAGAGCCTTTGCAGCTGCAAGCCAGCTGGGCCAGCATAGCTGCAACCTGCTCAGTGGTACCCTTGGTAGAGTTGTATGGAGACATCTTGAAGAGACCTTACTTCTTGATGGGTTGCCACCATCTAATTTACAGAACGATCTCGGCACCATCTGCAAACATTTTGTCAACTAGTTACCTTGCGGAGCAAGGTTACATCAATGTTGTGTTTTCCGCAGATTCAAAATAACAACAAATTGTGATTAATTAGGAAGGAGACAGTATCTTCCACAAACATATCATCCTGAGATCCGGAATATTTCATTCTCGCAGAATGTTCTGACTCCAATGACGTCGACAACTCCTCAACACTGACAGATGAATTCACGATTTATACTTATAGCACTGTAAGCTACATCATCATCAAATGCGCAGTACAACAATACACGGTACTCGCAGACCATTTACATGTATTAAAACTGACAAATTATGTCTCGAACATAGCTGATATTTGTTCTGCGACATCGGCATTCTCGACGAACATCGTATAAACACCACGAACTCATACTAGAAACTCAATGAAAGCTATGTCAATCTATTAAGTGATCCAATTATTTGATTGAACATTGTTGCTTACCTCGTATGTCTCACTGATAATGAAATAGTTCAATCGTGTTTGAAATGTCCGTAGCAGGACCAAATCGAGTCATCAAACAGCAACAATTTCGGAAAGCGCGGATATGTAAAGTGCCTCATTGCTGAGCGAATGCTGAATCAATCAGTTGACTAAAGGTTAACTTGAATGTAGGCTTCATGGTACCAACCTATAAGAAACATTCCTGGTAATGGCTCGCAATTGTGATGTACATGGTTCATTATTAGGAGGTGACGATTTGTAACGATGTTTATTGTAGAAGTCACCCCTATGACAAAACAAGAAACCACTTTTACCTCTCCCCACATGCAGGAAATAGAACATTCTTGGTATGGACTATATCAGAAAACAGACTGTCCTACTAACAAGACGAAGGCTTAATGATGGAACTGGCAGGCAATGTCACATAAATGCTTACGGGTGAGATTTTTCAAAATGTGCTTTGGTTTCTTTGACTTGCTGATCGATACGACTATCTTCAATAAGTAAGTCCTCCAAAGGATGTTGAAGAAATAGATTGTTGTCAAAATCTCGTAACAACCTTATAGAATCTCGTCCACAACTTCTAGACAACGCAACATAAGCATTAAATGGAGACAATGCAAAGCACGTTGTTCTCCCGATGTCGACCAAGACGTGTTCAATTGTTTGCCCTTGTGATTTAAAATCAGTGAAAGTGTAAGCGGGTGCCAATGGTAATTGACGGTGTGTGACCCTGGTCACTGGCAAAGATCCAATAGAAAATTTGTAGTGGACGGGAGTTAATGGAACTTGACAAGGAGAAAGACCTGGTAACAGAGGTAAGTTGCAGAAATCAAGGTAGAGAATGACAATGGCAGGAGGATAGTGTAAAAACACTCCGGGATCCGTTTGACAAATTAGCAGCAGTGGCTATATTGCGCATCACCATCACCTTCATCCCTTTGACCAAGTGAATCATCATAGGCAAGTGTTCTGTATCTTAAAGGGCCATACGAGCAAGATTGAAGCACATTTTTGGATCCAAAGACGACCCTCGTGCTGAATCCTCGGCTGGACAGATATACATCATTTCATTCGACAATCTCCAATGTTTTTCTGTCGCGCGATTATTCCACCGAGTTTGAACACTATTATGTGGTGTGATGAGTTACCACGTCTCACCAAGGAGAAATGGTGAAATCCGGAATATGACAATCGTTGGAAGTCAATACCAATTGGTGGATTTCTCTCAGGTCATCGACTGTACATCCCCCAATCCTCGCCCGATCTAAAATTTCGGTCCATGTAGAATCAGTAATGTGAATCTGCCTATGCAATTTAATCACTATGTTGAACTGCATATAGATGTTTCTTCCGAGCTTGCAATTTGTAGTTGATGGACGTTGGGAATATAACACTCGATTTTGACTCGCCACTGGAGGAAATTGGTGAAAGTCGCCTAGGATCATTACGTCAAGTCCCGCAAATAGTAAATCCAATATGCTTGCAGGTATTCCATCAGCCGCACGAAATGTGATCAACACTTGAGACAACATGTGTGGTGTGTCAGTTGTCAACAGGCTCATCTTGTCTGTTGCTAATAGAAGTTTGGCATGCATGTGGAAATAGCAGCGCTGTGATGTCTCCGCACTTGGCCGATTAATCCAGCTGTCGGTACGGGGCATCCTTTTTCCAGCTGGAAGAGTCCCCCACAAATGCAATGTTTTACCCCCAATTTGACAAGCAGCTACTCCGGATAACACTGTTTTGGCAAACTGATCCGAAATTTGAAGCTGTTCGAACATATCCATTATAGCTTGGAGTAGACAAGTTTTGCCAGTTCCTGCCTGACGGTGAACAACCATAAGAAGCTGCGAAGGGTTATTGCCCAGAAGATGTTGATGGATATGTTCTGCAATGATGGTATATGCTATGGACTGTTCTTCATTCAAAAAACTTGGGGGTTGAAGAAGTGATTGTCGATCTGTGCGAGAATCCGGCATTGTTTCATGTCCTTTGGCACGTAGAACCCAAATATGCCCAGAATGACCTGAACCTTCAGCATAAGGAATGTGAACTGTGGTGCCTTGTTTTGCAGCACAGAAACATCAATGTCCGATCGAACATTGTATGTGTTTAGGAAGAATTCGAGATAGCTAAGCTGCTCCAGGACTCCTCCACAATCAACATATTCTCATATTTGATCCTGAATGCGAAGAGAGCCATTATGCATTTCGACAGTGACATATTCATTCTATAGGTGACATTTGTTTCTATTCAAAAACATAAAGTAGAAAGCATGACATACATGAGAGGTCGCAGAATTATCTTCAACAACCAGACCATCAGCAGAACAACCAGCTTTCCTATCAAATATCATGATCAATTCATATTCTCAAACATATAAATTCACATACTGTGGGCCTCTTAAAAAAGGAAATGAATGCTTCAATAGACTCGTCACGGAACTCCAATATATAGTCTGGAAATGATGGGAAATATACCTATCTCCCCAACCCATAAGGTAAGACACAACTTCCGGTGTGTAAATTCTTGTTCACGACTCAGTGCATTTGGACACCGTTGTAACAATCGCTTGTTCAAAACTTGGATATCACTATTGTAGGCTTCATTGTGACGATGGTATGCAAGAGTCTTGGCAAGCAGCGCAGATGCATTGGAAGAATGCTGCTGATGTTTGGCCACATAAGATATATACCAAGCAATGTGTTTGGTCCCCGCGCCATTCGTAATGAGCTTCATATCGTGATTAGAGTGTGTTGTCAGAAGAAGAGTAGGATTCCAATTATTCAGGAAACAATATGTTCGGTGCGGGCCCCAATCACCATTGGAATCTATCCAGGCTTCGGGAGCTAATGGATACTGCGCGAACAAGACGACCTTCAACATTATTATGTTGTCTCTGAAAAGATGGATGCCAAGGATCTAATGGATGTGAATATGAGACGGCCTTTTCACGTCGAAATGATGCAAGGGAGTCCTCAGTAACATCTTCATGGTGAGCCTTGATGTTTGATGTGATGTATGCAGCAATGTGAGAACAAAATTTGACGGACTGTAGACGCTCTTTCATCTCTTTTGCAGAAAGTGCACTGCGCAACCACAAAAGGATGTGCAAATGCAATGTTCCTTGGCCTTGAGCCTCAACCGCACTGATATAACCATCGACCACTCCAAAGATACCATCACGCCATATAATTTGGTGTCCTCCAGCATGTGTATTGATCTTGATGCCAAACAACTCTTCCAAAATGGCATGAATCACAAAATGAAAAAATTTGGCAGTGGTGAATGGATTGTCAGCAACAATCTGAGCTCGTTGAGCAGAATCAGGACCCGCTGTATGGTTGAATGTATCAAGATCGATTTCTTCTCCTGCTAATACTTGAACAATAGGATCATGAGTGTCGGTAGGATTAATGGTGATGGGCTGCTGCCTCGACCAGACGTGTATAGAACTACTATCTTTTATTGATCAGTTCACTCAATCCATTTTGATAATAGAGGGCATCATTACAATGAGGGTAGTGAGCCACATCAAAACAAAACAGAAGAAATGAAGTCAGTCACACACTGTCCGATCTGTTCCTGTCCATGTTCAATGACGAAGGCAGTTGAAAAAGCTAAAGAAAAGCTAATGGCCGGAGTTGTGATCAGTGCCTTTGCCTTTTGATCAAGGCACCCAGTCACACCTGTATTATCAAGTCAATATATACATTATACAAAGGAATGCATAGTAGTGTTGCGCCTTGTGTCTCCTCTGAAATGCATCCTGAAGCCTCCATTCCTTATGAAAAATGGGGCCCCATGTATCTGAGTGCGGCTTCCTGGTACCTGTTTGATGTAAGGGATCTTCTGAATTTCTGATGTGTTGATGTCATATCCCATACCTGAACCTTCTCATCCAGTTCAGTTCACCTGGTTTGTCTTGCAGGCCTAACTCACTCTTCATGAGTGAAATCCATTAGCCGACCCGACTTCATCAGGAATTCATATCCATCGGCCCACCTGAATAGCATCAGACATTTATTTTCATTGGTACACCCAGACAATAGCTGCACACCCATCATTGGCCGACCTGCACACTCAGCCACTATATTCAACATGGACCCAGCTGATAACATCACACACAACACCCCATTTTCCCCTGGCCATCGGACAACATGTTTACATCGACTATCACTATCTATGGGCCCCAGCTGTAAATATCAACTCTTATTGAGCCTACCGGCCAACCCGTTAGACACGGGTGCACATTTTCGATCGGCCGACACCCACTGGCCTGTGTGGAACAGGGATATTTCAACCTCGGCTGCCTGTTTAATACAGGGTATGTGACTGAATAGGTTCGTGCAATACCTGTGTTCGAAGGGCTGTTTCCTGCTAGTCATGATAAGATCGTACAGTCCCCTTTTATACAGGTTTGCTCAGTGGCATGCACTCACCAAGTTAAGGATTCACTCAGAGTCGACCCTGGGTTTCCTCCAGGAAACATTCACAACACTCTCTAAGCAGTTGCAGAAGTTCTGCAACTTTACCTGCCCTGCTTTTGACACAATGGAATTACCAATGGAGAAGGCTGCTCGCCAGTGAAGGTTTGTGCAGCGTGGTGCCTCTTCGGAACGAGGCAGACCACCATGGGAGATTATGAGACCATCAAGCTCTTTGGTACAACAGATTCTTTTACCACTCAGATCGTAAGCATTGTCTCTTCTGTCAAGGATAATTCTGAAGAAATGTCATCAGCTAGGGGGAGCTGGCACACAGGGCCTTGAAGGCATTTTATCCACTCACCAGCAAGGTGGACACTCCGGCACAGCTTGTGAAGCACAAATGGAGGCGCGTACTACGGTGAGTTGCAGAAGCAGCAGGTGTCTCCTCAAATATCCCATCACCGGCCGATTCTCCTGCTCCATTGACATCCAATGATCATCATTCTATTGCAATCGGTCAAAATGATGCAGTCTCTCTGTTCACATTCCTCCGGGAACACAATAGTGATGCTGCTACTCACTAGTATCTTGATCCAGTTGGTTGCCAGTTTGCTCATGACGGCTTTCAGAACTTCATCCCAAAACTTAATCTGACTCCTCCACAAACACCACCTCATATTGTAAGTAGTACCTGAGCTAATCGGGGTTTTTCGTGACCTTGTCACTGTGGAGTTCCTTTTACAATCACCCGAAGTCCATAGTAATCATCATGAATTGTAGCCCACAAGGCAATGGTGGGCTAATGAGTCCATGGAGACCTCAGCCCCAACAATGTTATCATTTATGAAGGAAACGGCTATTTCATAGACTTTGACCATGCAAAGTGTCTCAATGATGATGGAGAAGCAGACATGAATCCACACGGTACTGTGGGTTACAATGTTACTATAATCTCTGCTTGCATTAATCTCATGGTGTGTAGGGAACTGTACCATACATATCCTTTCATGGTCTCCACCTAATGGGAGATGGCCAAATGGTTGAAGATACACCACTGCGACGATCTCAAGTCGCTCTTTTTACATCCCTGCTCGAATTCACTGTATGTATTTAGGACCGAAAGGCGCACTAGGCCCCCCCCGACCTAGCAAAGAACGGTGAGGTTTACCTGGAGTAGCCTAAGCGATTAAAGCGAAAATGTTGGTTCAGACTT